>NC_133324.1:691392796-691698629 GCF_042186555.1 Aquarana catesbeiana
ATATGAAACATTGCTTGGAAGTGAGGTACAATTGTCTGTTTTGGCAGAGTTCCAAGATGAAGAAATATTTTTTCACTTTGTCTAGCTTGAATACTTACCTCTTTTGTACAAGCTTCACAGATGGAGTCACCCCTATATTATCCATTGGAGCCCCTGTATGGGCCCCCTAATAAAAAGGGTGTTCTTATGTCCCACACTAGTGCTCCAGTGTCCAGATGTGTAAACAGTTGCTGAGTGTCCTCTCCTTACACAGAATCTAGTTTGCATTTCATTCTAGTTACAAACCCATCTAGACACCAAAATTATTTTAAGAGAAGTAGGCCATAAAAAATGTATTCAAATGCATCTGGACAAAACATGGTGTTTTATTGGCCGAACGAACAATGTTTCCTACGAACGAATAATGTGTCCATGAACATGAAAGTTGCCATTTTAAACTATACAACAGTAAAGAAAAGCACATGGAGCAGCACGAACGTTCTAAAAATAACGAATAGGAACACAGCACAACTAAATGCTTTTTTGCAGCACTCTCCTGATCCTTCTATACTGATCGTGCTCCCTGATTTTGAGGTCCGACCACTGCTTCCTCAGTTGATCCTTGGATCGCCGTACCCCAAAATTCTTCTGCAGACTCTTCACAACTTTCGCCATGATCTTGGCCTTTCTGACATTGGGGTTGGGGTAAGGTCCATACTTCCCGTCATAGTCGGCCCTCTTCAGTATGTCGATCATCTCCACCATCTCAACAAAGGCCATATTTGATGCCTTAAATCGTCTCCCTCGGGATTGTGACGTTTCTGTCTCCGGGCTTTTCTCCTCCTCGTTGGTGTAATTAGCACACACCTGCTTTGTCTCCACCATATGCTCTTCCCCACTGCGCCGAACGAGAAGGGGCGGGGAATAGACTAGAGAGAACGTCAGGGGCAGGCATAGTTTCACGCATGCGCAGTGTATATAAAGCGTAACTCGCGTGCGTAGTACGTACGATCTATGAGCAGAGGAAGGAGTATCAGAAGCGCCGATCGTGATAACGAAGGTAACATTTAAACCTGGGCCTATACTGCTTAGAGATTGAGGCCTATATTGGGACAAGATTAGGAGACTTTAGCCTGACATTAGGGTTTGTCTTGTGTATTGCAGATAAAATGGATGGCTTCAATGACCACAACTTCCTCCCCCTGTTCATAGACAAATACAGGGAGCCGCCCTGTCTGCGGCAGGTGAAACACCCGCATTATAATCATAAACAAAAGAGGCAGGCAGTGCTGGAGAAACTGCTGGAGTTGGTGAAGCCGGTGGTCCCCACGGCAACCACCCCCTATTTAAAAGCCAAAATTGGTGGCCTGAGGAGCACTTATCTTAGGGAGCACAAGAAGGTCCAGGATTGCCAGAGATCCGGAGCTGCAGCAGATGACGTTTATGTCCCCAGGCTCTGGTACTATGAGAGACTTCGTTTTCTGTCAGACCAGACTGAAGTCAGGGAATCCCTCTCCACTCTTCCTTCCACTCTTCCTTCCACCCTATCTTCCACCCCAGCTGAGGCTTCCGATGTCCAATCTGGGACTTCCAGCCAGGAAGAAGTGGAGGAGCCCAGCTGGAGTCAGGTGTAGCATTCTTCTACAGATTTCTGGTCAATAAATAAATGATGTTTACTAGATGTTATTATTGATCACTAATTGCTGATTTAATAAAGTGTTTGACATATCAATAGACAGTAGTGGGCAAAAATAATTGGGACAAGAATGAAAACTGCTGGGCTCAGAATGATAGTCTGTTATATTTTTTCACATTCAATTTGCAACAGTCATGAGATGAAAATTGAGTGTGGTTGATGAAGAAAAAAATAAAACTATGTCCCTTTTTCCTACACAGGAAGACCTCAGCCAGGAGGAGACTGTGGAATGTGCCACACAGGAGGAGGCTGTGGAATGTGGCAGCCAGGAGGAGGCAGGGGTTAGTGGCAGCCAGGAGGAGGCTGGGGTAAGTGGCAGCCAGGAGAAGGCCGGGCCCAGTAGGAGCTTCACAGAATCCCAGGTTCCTCCCTTCCTCCTTCCAAACAAAAGACCCAGGAAGGGGAGTAACGTGCAGGATTCAGCACTCAGGCTGATTCAGGAGGCTTCTGTGTCCCTCAGAGCCACCCCCACTCGTGAAGAGGACTTTGCTTGCATGGCTGCCACAAAACTGCAGGACATGCAGGAGGGCCAACGCCTCATGTGTGAGGAAATCCTTTATAAAACATTAACTAAGGGGGTGAAGGACGAAATCACACCCAAAACCCACCTGTTTGAGTTGGACCATCCTCCTCCTCCTCCTCCTCCTCCTGCCACAACTCCACCACCACAGACACAGCGTGGAAGGAAGCGTGGAAGGAAGACAAGAGAGTGATGGCCCTGGGTTCAGTCTGGTCTGACAAAAGATGCAGGCTCTAGTATGACCACAGCCTGGGGACATACATGTCATCTGCAGCTGTTCATGATCTCTTGGACTTCTGGACCTGATTGTACTCCCTTATATATGGACTCCTCAGGCCACCAATTTTGCATTAAAATAGTTGTTGTGTGCTCTGGGGACCAAAGGCTTTGACAATTTCTGCTGTTTCTCCAGCGTTGCCTCCCTCTTTCTTTGGTTATGACCCCTTAATACATTTTTGGTTTGATTTATTATACGTGTGTTTTCCTTCTAAAAGGACAGTTTGTTTGTGAGGAGGCAGGTACATTTCAAAACTACAATGTGAAATTAACAAGAGACACCAACACCAAGCAATCTTCTTGAGATTAAATAATACAAGATAATAATGGTGTTGTGGTAACTTGACACACAAAACACACCCAAAACTATTCTGGAGTTAAAAAAAATAAAAATTAATCACAAGATCAGGCTTTAAAAAAAAAAAAAAAAATGTAATCTTAAAACATTAAATTTTTTTTTTTTTTCGGTAGATGTGACAAATAAAAATATTATATTGATGAAATCACGATAAATAATAAAGAAAGAAGTTTGTGAGAAGTCTGTGTGAATATGAGCAGCAAAACAACGTCATTCTTCTAGCATTATAAAGAAGAACAGAGTGCGCTGCATTAAACAATTTAAAACATTGCAGCCTGACGAAAGTGCTATATCCATTCTGCACGCTAATTTTACCAGACCGAGCAGTTCCGTCTCGGAATTTCTTCTGAGCATGCGTGGCACTTTGTGTGTCGGAATTGTCCACACACCTTTGTGTGTCGGAATTGTCCACACACGGTCGGAATTGACGTGATCGGATTTTGTTGTCGGAAAATTTTATAGCCTGCTCTCAAACTTTGTGTGTCGGAAAATCCGATGGATAAAGTCCGATGGAGCACACACACGGTCGAAATTTCCGACAACAAGCTCTGATCGCACATTTTCCGTCAGTAAATCCGACCGTGTGTACAGGGCATAAAGATTGCAGGGAAACATATCTCAGGTAAATGGAGTTCACGTATTTATGTGTCTCCTCTCTTCCTCCTTTTCTTACCCTAATCTCCAGCCCCCTTATATGGTGTAGTTATTATGACTATATATATATATATATATATATATATATATATATATATATATATATATATATATATATATATATATATATCCATACAAATGTTGTAACTATAACACATTTGTGTTTTCTTTCTGAATGTATGGAAAACATGAAAATGATGTTTAAAATAAAGATCTTACAAATAAAAGCCACCAGCCTTGGAGGACCATTGTAGAAGCGAATATGCCAAAGATGATATCGGCTCACTTTTTATGTAATGGCTCAAAAGTGAACCTATGGTGAGGCCTTGGGCTTTCAAGTATGTACAGTAAATATTACTAAGTAAATGAGCTTTAAAACAAGTGCTCAATGACCTCCGAAGCAGCAGTCACTGTGGAGCAATTATTTCTAAAAACTCACAGCAGATGTAATAACATGCTTATAGCAGTTGAGCTTACTCTGTTCTACTTTCCAGACAATTTTGTATTTACCTTAGAGATAAAAAAATATTAGTCTTTGCTGGGAGTGGAGAGCAGGGGGAGCTGAGCTACAGGTAGAGCCATAGGTGTGCGCAGCCTATTGCATTAGGGTGTGCACCCCAAAGCTCAAACACACACTACCGATCGCCCACTGTGTTCATTCAGAAAGGGAAGGGGTCAGTAAATTACATATTTACTGGCCCCTTCCCCTGTTCATCCTAAAACATTCTTGCAGCATCAGCAACCAGGAGAGGAGAGGAGGGAAGCAAGCAGCTTTGCGGGGGGGGGGGGGGAAGGGGGAGGGAGCTAGGTCAGTAGGGGGAATCTATGCTGCACAGGGTGATTAGGGTGTGCCTGGGCACACCTGGCACACCCTGTGCGCACGCCTATGGGTAGAGCACAAGCAAGATGACTTAGGTGTTTCTGCTGTAAAATTTGAGGATGAATTTCTTTACAGTGCCCTCAGCTACAGAACTCAGTAAGAGCTTTTTGTAAAGCTCAAATGCTGCTTGTTAAGAACATACCCATATTTGCATGTCGGTAGCATGTCCACAGATCCACTTGAGGTTTTTAAGGTACAATCCTGTTCACAGTGCCAGATGTCAGGAATTTAAAGAACAGGTTCAAGCAATAGCTTTAGTTTTAGTTTTTAGTTTAAATCATAGTTTGCTTATGCATCATATTGTTTATAGAACAAATGTAAAGATCTAACACATCTAAAATACTCCAGGGATACTGTCAGGGAAATAGTGTTCCCAGGCATCAAAGCCGTGTTCCTGCACGCATGCGCAGCGGAACGGCGCTCCGGCGCATGCGCATTCGCGGTCCAGCGCACGCACATGCGCACTAGCACACGTCCCATGTGACCCTTAGGCTGCCTATAAAAAGGACTTTGGCACACAGTATCTTTGCTGGTTTGTCTTCAGCTTCCTGTGTATCTCTGCTTCCTGATTGTTACCTGATCACCTGCTTTTGACCCGGATTGACCTCGACTACTTTGCTTGTCTCCTGCACCAGACCCTTGGCTGGTTTAACGGATTCCGCCCTTCTCCAGTGTTTGACCCTCTGCCTGTGACCCGGACCTGCCTGCTGTCTCCTTGCCCTTGAACCATTGCCTGTATCCTGGATTTCTCTTGTATCTACCTGCCGCAACACCTCAGCCTGTTTTTGGATAGTCTAACCTGTGTGTTTGACCCTCAGCCTGGTTCTGGACTTTCTCTTGTACCCGCTCTGGTGATACTCCACTTGCCAGTCGCTGCACAGCTACTCCTCTCTGACAAGGACTTCACGCCAGCAACCACCTGTTTCCTGGGTAGCTTGTGCCTCTTTGTGCATTCATTCCCTGTCACATCTCCAGGAGGTGGACTGCGCTTAGTCACAAGGGTGAACCGCTCTCAGCATTTTGGCCTCGGTAAGTACCTCTTCTGATAGTACAAACCAGCCATGTCTGAGGCCGACAGAGCACGTTCACCCCTTGAGATCCTCTGTCAGCAAGTATCAGCACTTATGGATGCAGTGCAAAAGTTGCAAGATGGCTACACCCAGATAGATGGTCGGCTTCAACAACTTGCTGGCCCTTCCGCAGCTCCTATTTCAGCTCCTGCACCCACCAGCGGGTCCTCCTCTCAAGTGGCTTCTAATCCTACAGTGGTCATGGCTACTCCTGAACCCAGGGTCCCCATACCTGAGCGATTTTCTGGCGATCGCAAAAAATTCCGAGCCTTCAAAAATGCTTGCTCTTTGTACTTGGCCTTGCAGCCCAGGACTTTCTCCTCTGAGGTAGTAAAAGTAGGCTTTGTCATCTCCCTTTTAACTGATGAACCACAAGCCTGGGCCCACAGTTTGATGGAACAAAGGAATCCAATATTAAACACCATAGACTCTTTCTTTGACAGTATGGGGCAACTCTACAATGACCCCCAACGCATGGCTACAGCTGAAGCCACTTTACACAATTTGTTCCAAGGGCGCAGACCTGTTGAAGACTATACCGTCGAATTTCGAAAATGGTCATCTGATACCGGTTGGAATGAGTCGGCCCTTAAGTATCAATTCCGCCAAGGGCTGTCTGAAATCCTTAAAGATGAACTGGCCAGAATGGAGACTCCTGCAACTTTAGAGGACTTAATCCAAACTGCCACCAAGCTGGACAGGCGCATGCGAGAAAGGCGTTCAGAACACTTCCAGGTTTCTCGTCCCAGCTGGATGCTTCCTAAACCAATGCCCATCCACCCACCTTGTACTGCTTTCCCAGCTGGTCCGGGCACCACTTTCCTCTGAAGAAAGACTGCGCAGGCGTCAGGCCAACCTGTGCCTCTACTGTGGAGGGTCGGCCATTTTCTCCGCACCTGCCCTGTGAGACCCAGTAAGTCCTATTCACCAGCTATTATGAACTTTTAATCCTCTGGTTTTTCACAGACTTATGTAAACCTCTCTATCTCCCTACAGCTAACGGAAGAGGTAACCAGCCTTCCAGCCATCATTGACTCAGGAGAATGCAGCTGCTTCTTGGATGCCACATTGGCTGCTAACTTACATATTCCTCTGCTAACCAAGAAACAAAGTTTCCGGGTACACCTGGCTGATGGGTCTCTTCCCCGTTCCGGACTTATCACCAAAGAAACAAGTCCCATACTTGTCACCACGGACTCCGGCCACCAGGAGTTCCTGCGCTTCAACATTATTCCGTCATCTATGTTCCCTATCATCTTGGGCCTTCCTTGGCTACAAGCACATGAACCCCAAATCATTTGGAAAAAGAAGGAAGTCTCCTTTTCCTCCGAATATTGTTCTCAGCACTGTTTTCTCTCAGTTCCAGCCTCTTGTTCCACTGTTGTACCAGCACCTGACAGCCCTCAGCATGTACCTGCAGCCTACCTGGAATATAGGGATGTCTTCGATAAACAACAGGCTAACCATCTACCACCCCACCGGTTCTATGACTGCCCTATTGATCTTCTACCAGGCTCTGAAATTCTGTTTGGGCGCATCTTCCCACTATCTGAAACTGAACTAAAGGCTCTTAAGGCTTACATCGACGAAAACCTAGAGAAAAGATTTATTCGTCATTCCTCATCACCGGCCGGAGCCGGCATCTTCTTTGTAGAAAAGAAATACGGCTCCCTCAGACCTTGCATTGACTACATAGAGTTAAATAAAGTTACCATCAAAAACCGGTACCTGCTCCCTCTTATCCCAGAATTGTTTCAGCGCTTCCGGTCCGCCAGGGTCTTTTCCAAGTTGGATCTTCGCGGGGCCTATAATCTCATCCGGATCCAGGCAGGCGATGAGTGGAAGACTGCCTTCAGATCCAGGTTCGGGCATTATGAGTATTTAGTGATGCCGTTTGGGCTCTGCAATGCCCCGGCGACCTTCCAGCACCTGGTAAATTACATTTTCCGGGAATACCTTGATGAATTTCTAGTCGTGTATTTAGATGATATTCTCATCTTCTCTGCCACTAATGAGCTGCACCAAGTCCATGTTAAGCTGGTCCTTGCCATCCTTAGGAAACACAAGTTGTACCTCAAAGCGGAAAAGTGTGAGTTTGAGAAAACAACGGTTCAGTTCTTGGGATTCATCATCTTCACCAATGGGGTTGCTATGGACTCTCAGAAGGTCAAGGCGATTCAGGAATGGCCGGCCCCCACGGATAAAAAAGGGATACAGCGTTTCATTGGATTTGCAAACTTCTACCGAAGATTTATCGCTGGCTTTTCAACAATTGTAGCACCCATTACCCAGCTCACACGCCAACATAGCCAGTTTCTGTGGTCCTCGGAAGCGCAGGAAGCTTTTACCAAACTGAAGACCTTGTTCTCTTCTACGGCATCCTGATCCTCTCCTGCCCTTCGTACTCGAAGTTGACGCCTCTGAAACAGCCACTGGAGCCATTCTCTCCCAAAGGCAAGGTCCCGAGGCCCTCCTGCACCCTGTAGCTTTTGCTTCCCGGAAGTTAAGTGCACCAGAGAGAAACTACGATGTTGGGGATAGAGAATTGTAAGCCATTAAATTTGCTCTGGAAGAATGGAGGTATCTACTAGAGGGAGCTTCCCATCCTGTCATGATTTTTACAGACCATAAAAACTTGGAGCACCTCAGAACTGCCAAGCGTTTAAGACCCAGACAAGCTCGGTGGGCTCTCTTTTTCTCGAGACTTAATTTCCACATCGTATACAGGCCCGGTTCGAAGAACGGTAAAGCAGATGCGCTGTCTCGAATGTTCCATGAAACCACCCAAGAAATTGAAGCCAGCACCATTTTATCTCCACAAAATTTTTGTATGATCACGCAGACTGATCTGGTGACCACGATTAAAATTGCATCCAGTCACTTTTCTGACCCTAAAATGCCTTTTTTACAGAAAAAAGATGACCTTCTCTGGACTCGGGGGAAGATCTTTGTCCCACCAGAGACAAGACCTCTAATTCTGAAGACATGTCACGACCATAAACTGGCAGGCCACTTTGGAACACTAAAGACTGTAGAATTAGTATCCCGTTCCTTCTGGTGGCCTGGCTGGAGACAAGATTGTAAGGACTATGTGGCTTCCTGTATCCCATGTCAGCGTAGTAAAGGACCGAATATGAAGTCATGGGGTTTGTTAAGACCACCGCCCATTCCTGAACGTCCATGGGCAGACATTTCCATGGACTTCATTGTGGATCTACCACCCTCAGGAGGGTTCACCACTATCCTGGTCATCATTGACCGTCTCTCCAAAATGGCACACTTCCTGCCCATGGTGGGCACTCCCTCTGCTTCAGCCACAGCTGATATTTTTTTCAAAGAAGTTGTTAGGCTCCATGGTGTTCCTGTCAGTGTCACCTCTGACAGAGGGGTCCAGTTCACATCTAAGTTTTGGAAGGAACTCTGTAAATCTTTAGAAATGAAAAGTTGCCTCTCCTCCGCATATCACCCACAGAGTAATGGACAGACGGAAAGAACAAACCAAACTCTGGAGCAGTATCTCCGCTGCTTTTGTTCCAACTCCCAAGATGACTGGTCCTCCCTCTTACCATACGCTGAGTTTGTGTATAATAATTCCATTCATTCTGCCACTAATCAAACACCTTTCTGGTCTAATTTCAGTTTTCATCCTTCATTTCTCTCGAGTTCTCTTTCAGAAACATCTGTTCCTGTGGTACAAGATCGTGTAAGCTCCATTCAGCTGAATTTTCGGAAGATCCAGGAAGCCATGCAAAAGGCCCAAGAGGACTACAGCAAGTATTATAACAGAGGTAGGAAGGAGAATCCAGTCTTCAAGGTGGGTGAAGAAGTGTGGCTGTCAGCTGTTAACCTTAGATTGCCAGTTCCAGCACGGAAATTAGGACCAAAATTCATAGGGCCCTTCAAGATCAAAAGGATGATCAATCCTGTAGCTTTTGAATTGGCCCTGCCCAATTCGTACAAGATACACCCAGTTTTTCACACATCTCTTCTGAAACCTAGGGTCCCTAGTCCTTTCCTGGGCAGAGAAGAAACACCTCCTCCACTGGTCCAAGTGGACAGTGAAGACGAATTTGAAGTAGAAAGCATACTAAGTTGCAGGAAGAAGGGAAGACAGCTCAAGTACTTAATCAAGTGAAAGGGGTATCCCCCTGAAAACAATTCCTGGGAACCTTCTAAAAATGTGCATGCCTTCCGTTTAGTCCAGATCTTTCATCAGGAACATCCTGAATTGATGACCAGTTTGGGTGTCCGGAAGCCAGCCCTCGGGGGGGGGGGGGGCACTGTCAGGGAAATAGTGTTCCCAGGCATCAAAGCCGTGTTCCTGCGCGTATGCGCGTATGTGCGGCGGAACGGCGCTCTGGCTCATGCGCATTCGCGGTCCGGCAATCCAGCGCACGCACATGCTCACTAGCACACATCCCATGTGACCCTTAGGCTGCCTATAAAAAGGACTTTGGCACACAGTATCTTTGCTGGTTTGTCTTCAGCTTCCTGTGTATCTCTGCTTCCTGATTGTTACCTGATTACCTGCTTTTGACCCGGATTAACCTCGCCTACTCTGCTTGTCTCCTGCACCAGACCCTTGGCTTGTTTAACGGATTCCGCCCTTCTCCAGTGTTTGACCCTTTGCCTGTGACCTGGACCTGCCTGCTGTCTCCTTGCCCTTGAACCATTGCCTGTATCCTGGACCTCTCTTGTATCTACCTGCCGCAACACCTCAGCCTGTTTTTGGATAGTCTAACCTGTGTGTTTGACCCTCAGCCTGGTTCTGCACTTTCTCTTGTACCCGCTCTGGTGATACTCCACTTGCCAGTCGCTGCACAGCTACTCCTCTCTGACAAGGACTTCACGCCAGCAACCACCTGTTTCCTGGGTAGCCTGTGCCTCTTTGTGCATTCATTCCCTGCCACATCTCCAGGGGGTGGACTGCGCTTAGTCGCAAGGGTGAACCGCTCTCAGCATTTCGGCCTCGGTAAGTACCTCTTCTGATAGATACAGAAGGGTCTGCAAAATTATAATAAATGAAGCATGGCATTAGACTCAATACAAGATAATGCATTACGCATATTTACCAATTCAATGCCATGACCCACAGATAGGATTTGACCATAGATGCCCAAAGTGTGACAAAAAAAGACCATATTAGCACACTATTTTTTGGTATTGTCCCTTAGTTAATATGCTTTGGAAGCAAGTATTAGCTTATGCATCTAAGATTTGTGGTTATAGTATACCAAGACCAGGGCCGGACTGTCCTACCTGGGTACAGGGAAATTTCCCGGTAGGCCACCTGACCTGGGGGCGCTTTGAGTGGCGACTGCTGCACTCTCCTCCCTCTGTCCTCCGGCGCTCATATGTCACGGAGCTGGGTCTGTGTGTGCAAAGTTTCGCCCCCCTAGACCAGCTCATGTGATAGTCTTCTAGAAGGAACACTGATTAAATCAGTGTTTCGCCTATTACACGAGCCGGTCTAGCTAGGGGGGCGGGACCTTGCACACAGACCCAGATCCGTGACATACGAGCGCCGGAGGACAGAGGGAGGGGAGCGCTGTGTGTTATCCAGGAAATGGTGAGGCTGACATTAGTGGGCACAGAGGCTGCAATTAGTGGGCACAGAGGCTGCAATTGGTGGACACAGAGGCTTCAATTGGTGGACACAGAGGCTGCAATTAGTGGGCGCAGAGGCTGCAACTGGTGGGCACACAGAGGCTGCAATTGGTGGGCACAGAGGCTGCAATTAGTGGGCACAGAGGCTGCAATTGGTGGGCACACAGAGGCTGCAATTGGTGGGCACAGTGGCTGCAATTAGTGGGCACAGAAGCTGCAATTGGTGGGCACACAGGGGCTGAAATTGGTGGGCACAGAGGCTGCAATTGGTGGGCACACATAGGCTGCAATTGGTGGGCACACAGAGGCTGCAATTGGTGTACACAGAGAGGCTGCAATTGGTGGGCATAGAGAGGCTGCAATTGGTGGTGGTGTGCAAAAAGGCTGCAATTGGTGGGCACACAGAGGCTGCAATTGGTGGGCACACAGAGGCTGCAATTGGTGGGCACACAGAGGCTGCAATTGGTGGGCACAGAGAGGCTGCAATTGGTGGGCAGAGAGGCTGCAATTGGTGGGCACACAGAGGCTGTGATTGGTGGGCACATAGAGGCTGCAATTGGTGGGCACAGTGAGGCTGCATTCATGGGCACAGAGAAGCTGCATTGGTGGGCACAGTGAAGCTGCATTGGTGGGCACAGCAAGGCTTCATTGGTGGGCACAGAGAGGCTGCATTGGTGGGCACAGTGAGGCTGCATTGATGGGCACAGTGAGGCTGCAATGAAGTGAAGCTGCATTGGCAGGCACAGTGGAGCTGCATTGGTGGGCACAGTGAGGCTGCAGTGGTGGGCACAGAGAGGCTGCATTGGTGGGCACAGTGAGGCTGCATTGATGGGCACAATGAGGCTGCAATGATGGGCACAGAGAGGCTGCAATGATGGGCACAGAGAAGCTGCATTGATGGGCACAATGAAGCTACAATGATGGTCACAGTGAGGCTGCAATGATGGGCATGGTGAGGCTGCATTGGTGGGCACAGGGAGGCTGCATTGGTGGGCACAGGGAGGCTGAATTGGTGGGTGCAGTGAGACTGCATTCATGGGCACCGTAAAGCTGCATTTGATGGGCACAGTGAGGCTGCAATGATGGACACAGTGAGGCTACAATGATGGGCACAGTGAGGCTGCAATGATGGGCAGAGTGAGGCTGCATTGGTGGGCACGTTGAGGCTGCATTGATGGGCACAGCGAGGCTGCATTGATGGGCATGGTGAGGCTGCAATTGGTGGGCACAGAGAGGCTGCAATTGGTGGGCACAGAGAGGCTGCAATTTGTAGGCACAGTGAGCCTGCATTAATGGGCACAGAGAAGCTGCATTGGTGGGCACAGTGAAGCTGCATTGGTGGGCACAGCGAGGCTGCATTGGTGGGCACAGTGAGACTGCACTGATGGGCACAGTGAGGCTGCAATGATGGGCACAGAGAGGATGCAATGATGGGCACAGAGAGGCTGCATTGATGGGCACTGTGAGGCTGCAATGATGGGCACAGTGAGGCTGCAATGATGGGCACAGTGAGGCTGCACTGCTGGGTGCAGGGAGGCTGCATTAATGGGTACAGGGAGGCTGCATTGATGGGTACAGGGAGGCTGTATTGGTGGGCACAGGGAGGCTGCATTGGTGGGCACAGGGAGGCTGCATTGGTGGGCACAGGGAGGCTGCATTTGGTGGGCACAGTAAGACTGCATTCATGGACACTGTAAAGCTGCATTTGATGGGCACCTTGAGGCTGCAGTGATGGGAATAGTGAGGCTGCAATGATGGGCACAGTGAGGCTGCATTGGTGGACACTGCGAGGCTGCATTGATGGGCATGGTGAGCCTGCATTCATGGGCACAGTGAGAGTGCATTGGTGGGCACAGTGAGACTGCATTGATGGGCACAGTGAGGCTGCAATGATGGGCACAGAGAGGACGCAATGATGGGCACAGAGAGGCTGCATTGATGGGCACTATGAGGCTGCAATGATGGGCACAGTGAGGCTGCAATGATGGGCACAGTGAGGCTGCACTGATGGGTGCAGGGAGGCTGCATCAATGGGTACTGGGAGGCTGCATTGATGGGTACAGGGAGGCTGCATTGGTGGGCACAGGGAGGCTGCATTGGTGGGCACAGGGAGGCTGCATTTGGTGGGCACAGTAAGACTGCATTCATGGGCACTGTAAAGCTGCATTTGATGGGCACCTTGAGGCTGCAGTGATGGGAATAGTGAGGCTGCAATGATGGGCACAGTGAGGCTGCATTGGTGGACACGGCGAGGCTGCATTGATGGGCATGGTGAGGCTGCATTGATGGGCACAGTGAGAGTGCATTGATGGGCACAGTGAGGCTGAAATGATGGGCACAGTGAGGCTGCAATGATGGGTACAGTGAGGCTGCATTGATTGGCACAGTGAGGCTGCATTGATCTCTTGTATCATGTCTGCAGTCTCTGACCATCTTTAGTATGATGTCCTCAGTCTCTAACCATCTCCTGTACCATGCCCGTAGCCTCTGACACCTCCTGTATCATGTTTGCTGCCTCTGACATCTAATGTATCATGCCTGCAGCCTCTGACCATCTCCTGTACCATGCCCGCAGCCTCTGACACCTCCTGTATTATGTCTGCAGCCTCTGACATCTACTATATCATGCCTGCAGCCTCTGACTATCTCCTGTACCATGCCCGCAGCCTCTGACACCTCCTGTATTATGTCTGCAGCCTCTGACATCTACTGTATCATGCCTGCAACCTCTGACCATCTCTTGTATCATGTCCGCAGCCTCTAACCATCTCTTGTATCATGTCCTCAGTCTCTAGCCATCCCTTGTATCATGTCCTCAGTCTCTAGCCATCTCTTGTATTCTGTCCTCAGTCTCTAAACATCACTTGTATCATGTCCTCAGTCTCTAACCATCTCTTGTACCATGTCCACAACCTCTGACCATCTCTTGTCTTATATCATGTCTGCAGTCTCTGAGGGGGAGTCTGGAGAGGAGTTAAGAGTGGGAGTGCTGCCAGGATGGGGGTCATTGGAGAAGTCAGATGTGACTGTGGAGAGGAGACTATAGAATAAAACCAGAACCACCAACCTGGAGCCATCTAACTGAGCCCTGCACAGTGCACGCGAGAGGAGGTCAGTGACAGCGCTGCCAGGCAAGTCTGTGGGGGGGTCACTGATATAAGGGGGGAGTGAATACAATAATATAAGGGGGCACTGATATAAAGGTTTCCCCCTTATATCAATAACTCCCCCCCCATTCTTTCTGCGGAAGGTAGTCTCTGGAGTCCCCCTCCCCCACGTTCCTGGGGTGGCCACTTTTAACTGGAATATATATATATATATATATATATATATATATATATATATATATATATATATATATATTACACTCTTCAAATGGTTTTCCTTTTCATGAACAAGGAAGTAATGACGTTATAATGGTTATGATGCTGGGCTGCTATAATAATGCTATGGGCTGGTATGACATTTTTTCCAGGGCAGGTTTTTATTCTCAGTCCGGCCCTGACCATGACCCAATGCTAGTTTTGTTTACCTACTGGGAGAAGGTGCCAGAGAAATGCAATATAGAATGGCTTCATATATATTTAATAACAACAAGAAGATGTATACTTAGATAATGGCCTAATCCATTTCTGCCAACTCTAGAAATGGTACAGAAAGATATAAAAAAACTTGCTGTATTAAGAAAATCTATTAATCAAAATAGGCGATGGGGGGAGCAATACTCAAAGACAAATGTATCAACGTTGGGCATTATATATGGAAAAAATTTTAACAGCACAGGAAAAGGATATGTTATCACTTACTTGGGTGTATATAAGTTGTAATTCTAGAATATGATATTTTTCTCTCTCTAAGACTTTATAGTGTATATTTTAGATTCTGGATTTCTATACCTTTGAAAAATGTTTTTATGGCATAACAGAGTTGCGAGAAGAAAATAATGGTAAAGGAAATATATCAGAATTTTGTGGAAAGAATTTGGTGATGGGTTTTAGAGAGATGGATCAGTAAAAGATCAGGATAATTCATTAACAATTTATACAATTAATCCCCCCACTTTTAATCCTTCTTCTTCTGCTTCCTATTTTTTTTCTTTCTCTTTTTTTTATATAATATAATTTTATATACTATTCCATGATTGATATATTGGTACTGGAGGTATAATTGTAGTATAGATACTGTGGGGGTTAATTACGAAAACTGGAGAGTGCAAAATCTGGTGCAGCTCTGCATAGAAACCAATCAGCTTGCAGGTTTTATTGTCAACGATTAACTAAACAAGCTGAAGTTGGAAGCTGATTGGCTAACATGCACAGCTGCACCACATTCTGCGTGCTCCAGCTTTAGTAAATCTATCCCTGTAGTCTCTTTTTTTAATTTGTAATTTATTTGTCTGTAAAGGAAACATTTTCAATCAATCAACAAAATGTGTTTTAAAAAAAATCTAATTACAGAACAAGTGTTACTTTTTAGAATATGTTTTCGCTAAATGACCATGCTAGCAATACGTTCATGCATTACCACATTAAATGACATCAAAATGCACTGCAGTTAGCAGGGCCGGCCCTACCATGGGACCCGATGGAGCCATGGTTCCAGGCGGCACATTCAGGGGGGCGGCAAACCAGCCAGCCTGTTCTGCCCGCTCCGCTGGCTGCCCGCTGCCCGCTCCATCAGATACTATCCGCCCTGTACTGCGCAGGCGTATGGAGGACAAAGGAGATGCCGAAAGTCTCTGAACATGAACAGCTGTTCATGAGCTCTACACGGCGCCTGCACTTCAGAGTACATTGTGCCACACGCTCCCGCTGATGATGTTCGGAGACTTTCGGCATCTCCTTTGTCCTCCGTACTGCTCAAGCGCAGTACAGGGCAGACACTATCCGATGGGGGACCTTTTTCAGCAGAACATCGGCTCCTCACAGTGGGATCAGCAGCAGTGGCAAGTGACAATCCACAATGTGTGGCAGGTGACGTGGCAAGTTACAATCCGGTACGTGTGGCAGGTGACATGGCAAGCGACAATCCAGTACGTGTGGCAGGTGACGTGGCAAGCGACAATCCGGTACATGTGGCAGGTGACGTGGCAAGCGACAATCTGGTATGTGTGGCAGGTGACGTGCCAAGCAACAATCCGGTACATGTGGCAAGTGACAATCCGCAATGTGTGGCAGGTGGAGTCATGGCAAGTGACAATCCGCAATGTGTGGCAGGTGGCGTCGTTGCAATCCGCAATGTGTGGAAGGTGGCGTTGTGGCAATCCGCAATGTGTGGCAGGTGGTGTCGTGGCAATATGCAATGTGTGGCGGGTGGCGTTGTGGCAAGTGACAATCCGCAATGTGTGGCAGGTGGCGTTGTGGCAAGTGACAATCCGCAATGTGTGGTAGGTGGCGTCGTGGCAAGTGACAATCTGCAACTGAAGGCAGGTGACGTTGAAAAGTGACATGCTTAGGGCTCCCACTGATTCTGCACTATGGTGAGTTGAACTATTTTATTTTATATAACAATGTAATAATAGAAATATTGCACTTCAATCTTTTTTTTTGCGATACGGCACTGCATCGCTTTAACTGACAATTGCGCGGCCATGCGATGTTGCACCCAAACAAAATTTACGTCCTTTTTTACAAACAAATAGAGCTTTCTTTTGGTGGTATTTGATCACCTTTGTATTTTTACATGTCCTCTTTATACTCCTTTACATGTATAGAGCCATGACAGGTCCACTTTAGTTACCATGATATAAAATAATGGATTTGGGGGCATTTTGGTGGGTGTGATTTTTTTTGGGGGGGCAGCATTTCATTCTTGGTACCAGGCAGCAGAATGTCTTGGACCGGCACTGGCAGTTAGTATGGTAAAACATGCAGTTTAGTCTGCGTTACCACAATGCACAAATGTGAATCTGGCCTTTGTTTGTAATGATGATAAACACTGACAACAAATTAAGCTGTGGTGTGCATTTCACCAGTGTGTAAAACAGGCAATATAATGATTGTGATTGACTCGTGCAAAAAAAACAAAAAAATTGTAATTACTGGATATTTGCAAGGATTTCCGTTTCGTTCTGGAATTTTTTTTCAGTTAAATACAGCAGCTGGACAAACCATTTTCCATTTTGTACATGTATTTCACATGTTAAAAACATGATCACATAACAGTAAGAAGTTGAGAGACTTCCCTGATGCTCAATAAAGGTTTGAGTAAACACTGGCTGAATCATTAACAGCCAAAGCATTGAGCTGACATCTGTGGCATTGGACCGAAGTTTGAGCAATAAACTCACTGAAAAATCATGCTCTGCTTTAAATCCTTCTAATGAAAACTAGGGATAAATACATCAGAGATTATTATCTCTGGAATAATACTGCCATTTACTGGTGTGTCTTAACAATATGTTAAAAAATAGTTACTTAATATGCTCTTGGTGGTGTTTTAAAGGCTGTAATATAATGAAAGTTATATTGTTACCATTTGAAAAAAAAAACTGCAAAGAATTAATGCAATGACTTGACATTAGTGTATTTTTAAAAGCAACTCTACTCTGTTGATCATGAAGTTCCCCTTTACAAAATTTAGTGGCACATTCGATGACTCTCCAGTCCTTAGAAGATATACAGTATGTGTTCCAATAATCCAGCATTATGTAGGTTTGATCTACACTCACCGGCCACTTTATTATGTACACCTGTTCAAGTGCTTGGTAGCACAAATTGCTAATCAGCCAATCACATGGCAGCAACTCAATGCGTTTAGGCATCTAGACATGGTAAAGACTACTTGCTTAAGTTCAAACTGAGCATCAGAATGGGGAAGAAAGGGGATTCAAGTGACTTTGAACGTGGCATCTCTAGGGTTTACAGAGAATGATCCGAAAAAAAGAAAATATCCAGTGAGCGACAGTTGTGTGAACAAAATACCTTGTTGATGTCAGAGGTCAGAGGAGACTGGGCAAACTGGTTTGAGATGATAGAAAGTCAGCAATAACTCAAATTACAATTAGTTACAACCAAGGGTAAAATGTTGCCTGGTCTGATGAGTCTCAACTTCAGCTGCAACACTCAGATGGTAGGGTCAGAATTTGGCATTAACAACATAAAAGCATAGATCCACCCTGCCTTATATCAACGGTTCAGGCTGGTGGTGTAATAGTGTGGGGGATATTTTCTTGGCACACTTTGGGCCCCTTAGTATCAATTGAGCATTGTTTAAACACCATGGCCAACCTGATTGTTGTTGACCATGTCCATCCCTTCTGATGGCTACTTCCAGCAGGATAATGCACCATGTCAAAAAGCTCAAATCATCTCAAACTGGTTTCTTGAACATGACAATGAGTTCACTGTACTCCAATTGGCTCCACAGTCACCAGATCTCAATCCAATAGAGTACCTTTGAGATGTGGTGGAAATTGGTATCATCAATGTGCAGCTGACAAATCTGCAGCAACTACGTGATGCTATGTCAATATGAACCAAAATCTCTGGGGGATGTTTCCAACACCTTTTTGAATCTATGCCATGAAGACTTAAGGCAGTCCTGAGGGTAAAAGGGGGTCCAACCCAATACTAGCAAGGTATACTTAATAAAGTGGCTGGTGAGTGTATATTAATGCTAAATTGGAAACTCGTTTTCTATTTAAAGTATGTCTAAAGCCACACTTTTTTAGTTTTGGATAGAGTATAGGATGGTTAAATTTTATGTTAGTTTGTCTACGTCTCACTGGTTAGAGTTCCTTTCACTTCCTGTCCCAATTGCACTACAAATCTTTACAGTGAGGGGAAAATCCCTTCTTAGGCTGAGGATGCACTGATGAATAATTCTCTTAGCTGCTTAAAAGCCTATTAAAACCCATTACCAAAAATGTAATATATCGCAACGTTCCAGTCCTTCGATGAGTTTGTTGCATTCATTTCCTTTTTTTCAGGCTATCCTCTTTATTTTCTCTTAGTATGAATAAAACACTTCCTGTCTTCCTGGCTACACTTACTCCTTTACTGTTTCTATGGAGGGAGGGAGTCATAAATGCCACCCAGGCTAGACTAAGATGCCTTCATTTGTATCTCTGTTACATGGTGGCTGATGGGATTAGTAGTTTACAGAAAAAAAAATATAACTTTTTTCTTTAGTGCAACTTATGGGAAGTGACAAGGGCACAAGATTTCTGAAAGAGTCAACAGATATTTTCTATACTTGCTGTAATGTTTTTAGCTTGAAAAAAGAAAACAAATGCAACCAGAACATCTAAAGCCGCGTACACACGAGCGGAATGTCCGACAGAAAAAGTCAGACGAAAGCTTTTCATCGTATATTCCGATCGTGTGTATGCCTCACCAGACTCTTTTTTCGAAAATTCTGATGGACCTAGAAATAGAACATGCTCTAAATATTTCCGACGGAACCAATTCCTATCAGGAAAACCGCTCGTCTGTATGCTGTTCCGAAGGACCAAAAACTACGCTTGCTCTGAAGCAAGTACGAGACGGAAGCTATAGGCTACTGGCTATTGAACTTCCTTTTTCTAGTCCCGTTGTACGTGCTGTACGTCATCGCATTCTGGACGGTCGCACTTTGGTCGGACTTTGGATTGACCGTGTGTAGGCAAGACCTCTTGAATGGAATTCCGTCGGAGTTCCGTCGGAGAAACCTTCAGAGTTTATTCCGATGGCTAAACCGGTCGTGTGTATGGGGCATAAGGTTTAGTAAGCTGCAGTATATTACATTTTGTGTTCTTGGGTTTGGTAGTGCTGTTTGACAGTTATCTAGAATCACATTGATTTCAATGTACTGAAAATGAAATGACTGCCAACAAGTGGTTTAATCTTTCAGTAACAAAAAGGTTTAATTGCCCATGTAGCCCTAGCCGTATATTTGTTACCAGAACAGGTATCACCATTGAAAGATTTTTCCTTTGGGCACATGCGAGGCACGAAGCAGGAAGGAAGCAGAGGCTAGGAGCTCTGTGAACAGTGGAGACTGTCGGCGCTTCAGACACCCTTTTACAATTATTGTAGCCCGCACCCCTGGCGGAACGATCAGCGCAAGCCTGGATCCAGAAATTGCTGTAACAAACCGGCTCAAAGATCCCTAACTAACTACCTGCTTCGGGTGAGGGAGCAGAGCAGCATGTCCCACGATGGCGCCCGGCCGGAGGAGACACAGCCACGCTCTCATGCTGCAGAGGCACTCCACTGCATGGGAGAGTATGAGAGTGAGTAGAGAGCATGAGAGTGAGTATATTGTACAACTCACTAAAGCTGATTTGGATGAAAGCCTTACTGTCATGTACGACAAGATAGCACAGAAGTTCCAATCTGAGCTGCACAAATCCACTAACACCCTATCTCTGGAGATAACAGCATTAGGCACCAGGACTGACTTATTAGAAACAAAACACGATGAGCTCAGCCTAGCCTACACTGATCTCAGGAAAGACCACAAGTCCCTTTCTGAAACTATGATACAGCTCCAAGCCCACCTGGAAAACCTGGTCAATAGGAATAGACGTAGCAACCTCAGGGTGCGAGGGGTCCCAGAGACTATACTGGATCTGCTTCCTGCAGTACAAAAACTGTTCAATGCTCTGCTCCCTGACTCTCCCTTGTCTGCGTTTACCTGCGACAGGATTCTCAGAGCCCTGCGGCCTAACCCCCCCTCTGAAAAACCCCCAAGGGATATTGTGCTCTGCCATAAGGATTTCCTGATTAAGGAAGAAATCCTCAGGGCCTCTCGCAATACTCCAAACATACAACTTGAGGGCATCTCTATACAAATATACCCTGACATTTCACCTACCACCCTGGATAAATGCAGGAAGATGAAAGAGGTCACTTCTGTTCTCCAATCCGCCAGGATACAGTATCGCTGGGGATTTCCATTCAAGCTACAGGTTCCCCACAATGGCACGACATACACAGTTACCACGGTTCCAGAGGGGAAAGAGCTCTTGGTGAAGTTGGGCCTCCTCGACACAGCTGTGCTTCCTAGGCTACCCTCCATGCTCAGTTCCCATCTGGGCCACTCCATCTCCAAGTTGGGATCGTCTGAGCCAACATTAACACTTGCTTCTCCTCCTCCCTTGTTGTTTTTTTTCTCTTCTCCCCCTTTCTCTCTCTTAAGGTTATGGATGACCAAATGAAGCAGGCATGCTCATTAACCACTGATCACTCTACTGGCAATGCTGAGGTCCGGTTGCGCTCGTTTGACTGTCCCCCTACTCTAATTCAGTCCCTACCTGTGGGCTCCACCGTGGATCAGGAGATCCTGTCCCGGAGGACCCCTACAGTTATCTGGAAAACTCAGTTCCTTGGAACAATTTTTTCCACAGCTACACTTTATCAGATTAATGGACCCTTTGGTCCGAATTGAGGTTGTTCTCTTGGTCGGGGTGAGTACCTTTCCCCCCCGACCCCACTAACTAATTTTTTGCAATTTTTTTGCTTGTTTTTATGGTTCATGGACTTTTTATTTTTTTCTAATTTCCTCAGTCTGATCTATTTAGAAATGCACTGTCAGCTGTTTTATGGGCCTACTCCTTGACCTGGACTCCTATGGACTCCTTAGCTACACCCCCCCTAGTAGGATATGGGTCTTAAAGTGATCTCCCATAACCTTAACGGTTTGAACTCCCCGCACAAATGGAAAAAAGCATTCAGACTCTATAAAACCTTGGGGGAAGATATTCTACTGCTTCAGGAAATGCATTTTTCCACCCACAACCACCCATCCTACCTAGACAAGTCCTTTAAACAGGGCTACTTTACCACATACAAGTCCAGGTCTAGAAGGGCGGCTATACTGATTAACAATTCGGCTATGTACACAAGACTTATAAAGAACCGGATAGCAGATTTGTAATAGTCAGAGGATCACTTCAGGGTAAGATGGTCACCTTAGCCTCAGTGTATGCCCCGAACACATCCCAAGCTTCCTTCTTTAAATCTTTCTTCCAGGTGTTAGACAGCTATCACTCGCCTCAGCTCCTCATAGGGGGGGGATTTTAATTTAGTGGCCCATTCCAAATTGGATAGAAGTCGGCTAGGCCCCATAAATAATGCATTCCCTAAAACCCCTCAACATTCTCTCAGATCACTCCAACTGACTCCTAGACTCCTGGAGAGCCCATAATGTGGGATCCTGAGGATACACGTTTTACTCCCACCCTCACGATAGTTATTCCCGACTAGACTACATATTTTGCTCCCCTATTCTAATCACAAACTCCACATCTGCCAATATACACATATGCCCCTGGTCAGATCACCACATAGTGTCATGTAGCCTCTCATGCATGGGACTCCCTAAAGCAACAGGGTCATGGCGCCTCAAGGACCCCTTACTCACAGACCCCAGCATAGTTAGCCAACTATCTGAATGCCTCACTGAATATTTCCTCCAAAATGACATTGACGGGATTTCCCCCATGACTTTATGGGTGGCCCATAAGGCTGTGATGAGAGGTCATCTGATTGAAATAGCCACTACTAGAAAATGCCAAAAACATGAAGATATTCGCTCACTAACGATGGATCTTGAGAAACTTTACCACAGACACAGCCAAACACCCTCTCAGGAATTGCTGAATCAAATTAACAGCAAGAGAAATGCCCTAGACACCTTACTCTCAGAGCACACCGAAAAATCCCTTTGCTGGTCTAAAGCCAGATTCCTCTTGCACAGCAATTCAGCTTCGGCTATGTTTGCCAGGAAGTTGAAACAATCCATCCAACCCAAGCATTCATACAAATAAAAAAATAGTAATGGCAACCTCACCACCCACTCGAAAGACATTTTAAAGATTTTTTTCCTCCTACTACCAATACCACCTCTGTCATCCCCACCTCCCCAATCCTCCCCCACCCCTCAGACTTGGTTAGCTACCTTAACTCACTGAAGAACAGCTGCAAACTCTCAATGCTCCTTGCAGAGAGGAAGAAATAGCCACTATGATTTCCTCCCTAAAATGGTCCAAATCCCCTGGCCCGGATGACTATATTGTGCCATACTACAAAAAAATTGCCGGCCTATTGGTTCCTAAGCTGGTCAAGCTATATAACGGTATCCTGGGCAGAGACTCATTCCCCGAGGACATGTTACTAGCAAACATGTCCTTAATGCCGAAGTCTGCAAAGGATCACAACCTCCCACAGAACTTTCACCCAATATCGGTCATTAATAATGACTTAAAGATTTTCGGCTGTATACTAGCGGATTGTCTGGCATCGGTTATCACTTCCCTGGTCTCCCCAGACCAAACAGATTTCATCCCCAGTAGCCAAATTACAGACAACATACGGCTAGCCACCAATGTGACCCAGGATAATGACGTTAACTCCCACAAGGTCTTGTTACTTAGCTTGGACATTAATAAGGCCTTCAACAGCGTCCTATGGCCTTATTTAGACTTCATTTTGGCCAAATTTGGCATTACTGGGAAGTTTATCCATGGCTTTAAGACACTTTATCATAAGCCCCGAACCCATATCAAGCTCCCTGGGTGCAATTCGGAATACTTCACGTTAGGTAGAGGGACTATACAGGGCTGTCCCATCTCCCCCCTGTTGTTCGCCTTCACAATCAAACCACTGGCCCGTTCAATCGACTCTAACCCCAACATCAAAGGATACATGAAGATTAGCCAAGAATATAAACTGAGCTTGTACGTGGATGATGTCCTCCTATTCCTCTCAGATCCTTTAATCTCCCTCCCCAATCTACTTTCTACCTTAGCCACATTTCACCAACTTACGGGTCTGGGAGTAAATCAATCTAAATGTGTAGCCCTACCTATTAACCTAAAAGAGAATAAATCAGCGCAGATAAGTATATAAAAAACACAGCAGCTGAACACCAGGGTCAACAATCAAATCCCTAAAATAAATAAATATGCAAATGGTGCAGCGCTAAATAAAACAACACAAATAGTCCATAGAGCATTCAGTGAATTCAATCACTCAGGTACAGTGAGGCTAAATAAAACAACACAGAAAGTCCATAGAACATTCAGTGAATCCAATCACTCAGGTGCGGTGAAGCTGCATGCTGACATCAGTGACTTTTTGGTGAACCCTCCACCAGTACAAAGGATGGCCTCTCACCTTATAACAGGGACCCTTTGATTATAGAGGGTCACAAAAGCGTTCCCTTACGGGTCAACTAAGGATGGAGCACAGCAGATAAACATCCGTCACTTCGGTCAGGTAGCAGGGCACAGAAGGGTGAATCAAGGCACTTTCCGGGCGTTTATAATTGATATGGAACAGAAAAGGGTACAGAATAGTGCTCTCTGTATAATGTAATTTATTGAATAAAAACAGATAATACACTTACAAGTAAGGCACTTCTCCAGTGCCGGGTAAAATAGCAGAAAAAATTGTGTGTAAGCAGTGAAGGATGCGTGATGGCCGCGGGTGACGTCACGACGCTTCCTCGTTCTGGAAGCGTTGCGTCCCAGTCGGCGGGGACTTCTTCAGTAGATGAGGAAATGACGTGGGCACCCGCGCCTTATACTAGGTAAGTTACCATGGCAATTGTAAATAAACCATGGACGGCGAACACTATACAGGGATACAATCCTGGAAGTGTCCCCATATGAGGCAAAATGAATCAACGGAAATAGATCTAGGAATACTACTATACGTGTGAATATATTGGATATAAAACACCATGAGCCCATTCTACAGAAGACATAGCGTCCTTATGGCTAATGATGGTGTACAGCGAACTTACGTCTGCTGTAACCAAAAAGGTAGAAGGGAAACATTCAAGGGTCTCTAAAATTTGAATAATGTGCTTGGTATCTTTCAAAAACGCTGGGGTTTTCATAACAAGCGGCTGTAGTAAGAAATCGATATATTGTCCCAACCTGGCGGAAACAGAATCGATCCCATTGTTGTCCAGGGGGGAGGGTAGTATCCTTATGAATCTTTGGTAAAAAAATAAATAATAGGGGTCCTACAAAATAAGGGATCTAGATACATAGTTTCTTTTTTAGTAAGGATTTTTTGATCCCTACCATCCTCTATAATAGCATGGAGTTCATCTTTAAACGCCAACATGGGGTCTTTGCTGAGGACACTATAAGTTTCTCAATCTGCAAGCAAACGGCACATTTCTGTTTGATAGTATTCCTTACTGAGAATTACAAGACCCCCCCCCCCCCCCCCCCTTGTCTGCACTATTCTGTACCCTTTTCTGTTCCATATCAATTATAAACGCCCGGAAAGTGCCTTGATTCACCCTTCTGTGCCCTGCTACCTGACCGAAGTGACGGATGTTTATCTGCTGTGCTCCATCCTTAGTTGACCCGTAAGGGAACGCTTTTGTGACCGTCTATATTCAAAGGGTCCCTGTTATAAGGTGAGAGGCCATCCTTTGTACTGGTGGAGTGTTCACCGAAAAGTCACTGATGTCAGCATGCAGCTTCACCGCACCTGAGTGATTGGATTCACTGAATGTTCTATGGACTTTCTGTGTTGTTTTATTTAGCCTCACTGTACCTGAGTGATTGAATTCACTGAATGCTCTATGGACTATTTGTGTTGTTTTATTTAGCGCTGCACCATTTGCATATTTATTTATTTTAGGGGTTTGATTGTTGACCCTGGTGTTCAGCTGCTGTGTTATTTATATACTTATCTGCGCTGATTTTTTCTCTTTTAGTTGAATTTTACAATTATCATTAATCTAGCTGCGATATGGAGGTTTTCAATTATTTTGAGAAACGTGATATGAAAATCAATGAAGTGTTCTCTAGGAATAGATCCACTTTCAATCCTCCGAATACGGATAATAAATTCCTTGAAGTTTTCAAGAACATGGTGTCCCATGATTTTGATAAGCTCCATGTTAAGAAAATCTCTGACCCATTATCCATTAAACGTGGTATTAACTCTCTGGCAGAACAGATATAGTGATCCACCCTGCAGACAAGGGGGGGGGGTGTGTCTTGTAATTCTCAGTAAGGAATACCATCAAACAGAAATGTGCCGTTTGCTTGCAGATCGAGAAACTTATAGTGTTCTCAGCAAAGACCCCATGTTGGCGTTTAAAGATGAACTCCATGCTATTATAGAGGATGGTAGGGATCAAAAAATCCTTACTAAAAAAGAAGCTATGTATCTAGATCCCTTATTTTGTAGGACCCCTATTATTTATTTTTTACCAAAGATTCATAAGGATACTACCCATCCCCCTGGACGACCCATTGTTAATGGGATCGATTCTGTTTCCGCCAGGTTGGGACAATATATCGATTTCTTTCTACAGCCGCTTGTTATGAAAACCCCAGCGTTTTTGAAAGATACCAAGCACATTATTCAAATTTTAGAGACCCTTGAATGTTCCCCTTCTACCTTTTTGGTTACAGCGGATGTAAGTTCGCTGTACACCAGTCCACTTAGACACATGGAGTAACCCTCCGACACTAGAAAATTTTTCCTTCACTGAGAGGACGCTCCCTTTGGGGCTAGCATATCAGGTGTTAGTAACCCTCAAGTCTTTTTTAGATTTTCCTCTTGTCCGATGATGTTTTTTGTCTAGAGGCTCGGGGAGAATCGGCCTGGCACAGCATGATCCCTTTCGGGGTGCTGGCGGATTCTCTACATGGCCTCTCCCAGTCTAATTCCCAGGTTGGACGAATATACAAATGTTGGTAGGTTGGGACGGTCATCTTAGGTGCCGTTCCATCCGTTTGAAGCTATTATGTATTTTGCCTTACGTCTCTAACATCTGATCAATCCCCAAAAAGTTTGGTTTTGTATTGTATTATATTATTTGATTTTGTCTAATGTTATAATTTTGAAAAATCAATAAAATACTTTGTACACTGTCATTAGCCATAAGGACGCTATCTCCTCTGTAGAATGGGCTCTCTCTTCATTTTCTCTGTCGGGTAAACATCAAGAATTTCTCCTGGGTTGCTTAAATTTCTGTTTAACCAGGAATTATTTCTGGTACAACAAGGAACTTTATCTACAGACAAGGGGAGTTGCTATGGGGGCTCGCTTTGCTCCCAGTGTGGCTAATATCTTTATGGCCCACTGGGAGGAAGAAGCTGTATTCCATAACTGTCCCCGTGAACTTATATGTTACCGCAGATTTATTGATGATCTCATCTTGATTTGGAAGGGTGATAGATTAAAGCTTGATGATTTTATTGAATCTTTGAACAATAACCATAAAAATATATCTCTTACTTGGACGATTGATCCTGAAAGGGTTGTGTTTCTTGATTTGACCATTAGCATTGATAATGATCGTTTTAAACTTACCAACTACTTTAAACCTACCGATCGTAACTCATACATTCCCCTGGGGAGTTGTCATCACCGTTCTTGGTTGTGCAACATCCCCAGGGGACAGTTTATCAGGTTACGCCGTAACTGTACTAATGAGGAAGACTTTGTTACTCAATCCCATGTCCTCACTTCCAGGTTTGAGCAAAAAGGTTACGATCGAGTTGCTTTTGAAGAGGAAGTAACAAGAGTTAAATCAATGGATAGAAGCACACTGATCTCTAATCTTATCAAGGATCCCAAAGGAGATAATCATAATTTTAAAATTGTTTTAGACTACAATGTACAATATCGTAAATTTGAAAAAATCATACAAAAGAATTGGTCCATCCTAAAGCAGGATAAAGTTTTAGGTCCTGTGTTACCGGATCGACCACAATTTATCTACAAGAAAGCTCCCTCATTAAGAGATCGTCTAGCCCCCGGTGTTTTAAATCCTCCAGTCCCAACTACTGACAGATTATTTTCCTTTTTGGGGGGCTTTTATGCATGTGGAAGGTGTGTCCCATGTAAGCACTCCAAAGGAAATATTAAAAAACGTAAAAAATTTCTTGCATCAGCTACTAATAGAGAGTATGATATTAAGCAACTAATTACTTGTGACACTGTAGGGGTTGTCTATATGCTGGAGTGTAGCTGCGGGCTCCAGTATATCGGCAGAACCTCCAGACCCTTGCATGTGAGGCTGGCGGAACATGTTAATAATATCAAGAAAGGCCTTAAGACCCATAATGTGTCTAGACATTTCAAACTATTCCACCAGCAGAATCCCAAGAGTTTGAAATTCTGGGGTATCAAAAGGGTCACTAAGCACTGGAGAGGGGGCAATTTTATCAGACAATTAAGCAAAAGGGAATCTTATTGGATATATGAAACCCGAGTTCTTTGCCTGATGGATTAAATGTTGATTTCGATATTAATTGTTTTATTTCTGATCGTTGTTTTATTATGGTATTGTTGTTGGTGTAGTTGATGGCCGCGGATGATGCATATTTTAAATACATTTTTTAATCTTTAATTAATTTTTATATTATATTTCATATTAGATATTTTACATATTCTTGCATATTTTTTCTAGTAATGCATATGTGTCCTTTTGGTAATGCATTAACTAGGATTTATTTGCCACTTTGGTGGTGTTTTATATCCAATATATTCACACGTATAGTAGTATTCCTAGATCTATTTCCGTTGATTCATTTTGTCTCATATGGGGACACTTCCGGGATTGTATCCCTGTATAGTGTTCGCCGTCCATGGTTTATTTACAATTGCCATGGTAACTTACCTAGTATAAGGCGCGGGTGCCCACGTCATTTTCTCATCCGCTGAAGAAGTCCCCGCCCCTAGGAAGCAACGTGTCTGGAACTTAGAAGCGTCACGACGTCACCTTTTTTCTGCTATTTTACCCGGCACTGGAGAAGTGCCTTACTTATAAGTGTATTATCTGTTTTTATTCAATAAATTACATTATACAGAGAGCACTATTCTGTACCCTTTTCTGTTCCATATCAATTATAAACGCCCGGAAAGTGCCTTGATTCACCCTTCTGTGCCCTGCTACCTGACCGAAGTGACGGATGTTTATCTGCTGTGCTCCATCCTTAGTTGACCCATAAGGGAACACTTTTGTGACCCTCTATAATCAAAGGGTCCCTGTTATAAGGTGAGAGGCCATCCTTTGTACTGGTGGAGGGTTCACTGAAAAGTCCCTGATGTCAGCATGCAGCTTCACCGCACCTGAGTGATTGGATTCACTGAATGTTCTATGGACTTTCTGTGTTGTTTTATTTAGCCTCACTGTACCTGAGTGATTGAATTCACTGAATGTTCTATGGACTATTTGTGTTGTTTTATTTAGCGCTGCACCATTTGCATATCTACCTATTAACCAACCTCAACCCTTCATAACCAATCTTAAAGATAAATATGAATTTGCCTGGAGCTTGGGCACCCTACAATACCTATGGAACTGCTTAGCCCCCTCCCTCAAACTGATGTACACACACAACTATCCCCAAGCCTTTGCCAATGTTAGATCCTTACTCACCTAGTGGTCCTCTTACATCATTTCTAGGAAGAATTCAAGCAGTAAAAATGTTGATCCTCCCTAAGCTGTTATTTTTCTTTAGAGCCCTACCCCTTTATGTTTCCCGTTCCACAATAATGGCTGTACAATCAGATCTGTTTAAATTTATCTGGCAAAACAAGAAACCACGTATGAGCAGACAGATGATGTATAGGACCCAGTCAAGAAGCAGCCTAGGCTGCCCTGATCTATGGAAATACTTTTTGGCTTCACGTCTCGTACAATTAGCTCAATGACAGGCCACCCCCTCCTCTATTCCATGGTTACAACTTGAAGGGACCTCAGTTGTCCCCTTCTATCTCCCGGGTCTCCTCTGGTCAAGCTCCGTTTCCATAAGGATGTTGCACCACTCAATGGCATAGTGGGTCAGTCCCTCTCTCTACCTATGGTCCCTTTACAGGGTAAAATTTAAATTACTCTCCAGTTCCGCACATCTAACCTCCTACTTAAGTGATCCCCAGTCCTGTAACAATGATAAAGAGTTCTCAAATTGGATATCACAGGGCCTAGTGACTATAGTCTCATTATTACAGGGTTCACCATTTTGCTCATTTGAACATCTCCAACAGAATTATGCCCTTCACAGTTCTGAATTCTATAAATACCTACAAGTTAGGCATTTCTTCTCTAAGATGTTACCTCAAGCGGTTGATGGGCTGTGGCACCATTCAAGAACCTTTGTGGGGAGGCCTCTAGGGACTATCTCTACTTTATATCAATACCTTAATGACCACAATAGTACGGTCAAATCCCCAGCTATGCTAGGATGGGAGGCGGAGATTGACCAGGAGATCTCGGAGGAGTATTGGTATGACATGGTCTCCAACATGCACATGTTCCATCACCATTAAGGAGACTGTGGTCAAGCTGCATACCCGCTGGTACTATACCACCTTTAGACTGCATAAGATTTTCCCCTTAGTTCCAGATACATGTTTTAAAGGTTGTCAAAACAGGGGCACTGTTCTCCATACATTCTTGAGCTGCTTGGTATTGAAACCCATATGGCAAAAAGCATACTCGTTGGTGCTCCAGATAACGTGTGAACCCGTGACCCTGACTTACCAGATGTGCATCCTTTTTGCAGAGGTCCCGGAGGACCCCCCCACCAAAAGCTGGCACACACACTATTTAGTGCCATCCACTGGGTAATTGCCCTAAACTAGCGGAGTCTCTCGGTTTCATGGTCACAGGTGCTCCTTCGCATGGAATCCATTAAATTGATGGAAAAGGGTGCACCACACCCTCATGGATACCATGCACGTCTTTGAGCGTAAATGGGCTAATTGGTTGCCTCATCAGTTTTAACTGGAGTTTGGAGGGCTTCCCTATTACCCCATTTGAATTCACCCAGATGAGCGGGTGGCTCTGGAAGATAACGCACCTAATACTATTGTTTCATGTATATAGAAATATTCATGTCTAGAGCTTACCTTTAATGTACCTTGTCTAAATAAAATGCAGAAGCTACCTTGTTACCTTATTTAGATTTTTCTTTAGTCTAAAAGTTGTTGTTTTATTATTATTTTTCTTACCCAACGATTGTTGGAGAGCTATTCACCTATACAATCATAGGTTGTTTTTGGATGTACAGTCTATTCTCTCCATGCAATTATATTTTTTTATTGTACTTGCTCAAATATGTTAATAAATTGTGACAACTATAAAATGCTGTAATTTTTCTTCACTGTCTATATCAGTGATAATGGTAACCAGGAAAAACAGAGAAGGTGGATTTTATCTGCAAGGACATAGAATAAGGGCAAGGACATAAAATACCCAACATGGTTTTTAACCCTTTCCAGACTCTATCCAGAAATGTACAACAAAAAGTTTGGATTTAGATACACTTTAAAGGACTGTCAAACCTTGTTATGTTTATGTGTCAAAAGTTTGTACAGCAAGTAACAAGATAACTTTAGATACATTCTTTGAGGATTGGATAACATGTTACTTACCTAACAGAGAATTAATATAGCCCAGGAGCACAATCAGACTTGTTCGTCTCCTGTCACTACTGCTGGCTTTGGCACCAGAAGGTGTGACTCACCTATTTCACTTTCCTCATCAAGTAACAGACAGGAGAAGGCAAATAAGTTTATAAGATCAGATCTGCGTGATGATGGAATGCTTTTAGATGGCATAGATAATTGTGCATAGGATTATCATTTGCTTTTCCATCCTTGCTGTCTTATCTGGAGTGTTTACATCCTGGTTATGGTAAGCTGGATGAGAAAATGTGGGTGTCCTCATCTGCATCCCCCATAGGCTTTGCACGGGAAGTGAAGAACTGATGTAGACAGTAACATATTTTTTTTGCTGAGAAATGAAAAAGAGAAATGAGAAGACTGCAGTTCAATCCACACAAAATATATAACATTTGTTAGCATTTAAAAGCCTTTAGACCTTTATTGTATAATATCTTACTTAGTATCTATGTTTTGTTGCATAAGGATGAACAAATGTCTAGATAAAAATGATTTTATAACACAAAGTGCTCAATATGGGCCTGCTAATAACTACAGAGCTACAAGTACAGTACATGCAGATATCTCTTCCTGCCAAAAATGAGTCAGACAAACACTATCTATCTATCTATCTATCTATCTATCTATCTATCTATCTATCTATCTATCTATCTATCTATCTATCTATCTATCTATGTCTAAGTATTAGCACACCTAAACATAAAAATGTTTTTAGTTCCAAAATGAAACTTGTTTTCCATATATGTAAAGCCAGTATTATGGTCTCATATTAAATTGCTAAAGTCTTTATACATTAAACCTTTGGCTACCACAGATGTAACCAATATGGCAGTGGCAGAGCTGGGATGTAAACAGACTCCGGGAATTTGTTTACATGTTTTATATAGGCTGACAGCTAAGTAGTAGATATATACAAAGGAATAGGGATGAGCTTTATGTTCGGGTCGAACATGAGTTCGACTCGAACATTGGCTGTTCGCCCGTTCGCTGAATAGCGAACAATTTGGGGTTTGGGCCACACCCTTTAAAAGTCTATAGGAGAAATCAAAAGTGCTAATTTTAAAGGTTAATATCAAGTTATTGTCATAAAAAGTGTTTGGGGACCTGGATCCTGCCCCAGGGGACATGTATCAATGCAAAAAAAAGTTTTAAAAATTGCCGTTTTTTTCGAGAGCAGTGATTTTAATAATGCTTAAAGTGAAACAATAAAAGTGAAATATTCCTTTGAGTTTCGTACCTGGGGGGGTGTCTATAGTATGCCTGTAAAGTAGTGCATGTTTCCCGTGTTTGGAACAGTCCCTGCACAAAATGACATTTCTAAAGAAAAAAAAAGTCATTTAAAACTACTCGCAGCTATAATGAATTGTCGGGTCTCGGCAATACAGATAAAAGTCATTGAAAAAAACGGCATGGGATTCCCCCACAGTCCATTACCAGGCCCTTTGGGTCTGGTATGAATATTAAGGGGAACCCCGAACCAAAATTAAAAAAAAAAATTGTGTGGAGGTCCCCTCAAATTCCGTACCAGGCCCTTCAGGTCTGGATATTAAAGCAAATCCCACGCCAAAATTAAAACAAAAATTGCATTGGTGTCCCCCTCAAAATCCATACCAGACCCTTCAGGTCTGGTATGGATTTCAAGGGGAACCCCATGTCAAAATATAAAAAAAAATGGTGTGGGGTCCCCCCCAAAAATCCATACCAGACCCTTATCCGAGCACGCAACCTGGCAGGCCACAGGAAAAGAGGGGGGACGAGAGAGCGCCCCCCCTCCTGAACCGTACCAGGCCACATGCCCTCAACCTGGGGAGGGTGCTTTGGGGTAGCCCTTGTCCCCATGTTGATGGGGACAAGGGCCTCATCCCCACAACCCTTGCCCGGTGGTTGTGGGGGTCTGTGGGCGGGGGGGCTTATTGGAATCTGGAAGCCCCATTTAACAAGGGGACCCCCAGATCCCAGCCTCCCCCCTGTGTGAAATGTACCCCTACCATATATCGGTGCAACCCTAATTTCTACATGTAAATGAAGGTGTTTCCCCCACCAGGTTTCCTGGGATCAGTGTCGGGAAAAGGTCTCCCACTGCCCAGGGCAAAGATGTCAAATTGCGCCCACCCCCCATTCATGATTTACAAGCTTAGGGGATCCTATGTCCAGCAGTCTCTCACTTGTCAAAATCACTGCTGCTGTCACTGTTCCTGTCAACTATGTAACAGAAGGAAGGTGCCCCATGCCTACAGGTAACAATTGTGCCGCCCTCTTGCCCACCCCTTGTCCCGGCCCTGCCTGGGATCACCTGTTCCTCCTGGGTGCCAAAAATCTCTATAGCAAGAGTCAGGTAATCTCTGTTGTTAAGAATGAACACAGAAGCACTCAAATTTTAACATTCTTGGGTTTAGAGCTGGCCTCTCTGGCTGGGAAAGAAGCTGATCTAGCATAGTTTGTGAGTGCGCAAGGATTAAATGCTTGTTTTAGTCAAGGGGATGGGAAAATCAGTTTTACTTACCAGATCCCCCATTCCCCTGGCAGATAGCAATCCCCTATGCCCCAGCAGTGGACTGTTCCTCAATGTCCTCATTTCCAATACAGGGCTAATGTCTTGATGACATCAGGGGCATCAGACCAGAGCGTGGGGGGGAAAGAGGCTTACAGCATGGAGGAGCCTGTGAGAGTGGAAGATTGGGTAAGTTAAATTGCTTTTCCTGTTCCCTTTGATAGAAGGGAACATTTAACCCCTGCACTGTGGGAGTAGCCCCACTGTAAGGGACAATTTTGACTTTCTTTGGTGTTCAACTTTAGGCAATGTAGGGGGAACGATGATCTAAAGGTAACTCTCCAAGGAGTCCTGGCCAAAGGTCTAGTGGGGACTTGGTGTGAAACAAGGAAAGCATCAAAGCAGAACATATAAAATTCAGATTTCATTTCATACAGACTTTAAACCCCAAAACACATTGGGTCAAAGGGTCCTTCTTCATGAGGGCTAAATATAACACATAAAGGATTATGATCAGCTGTGTAAATGGTATAGGATATGAAGAGTAAATATGTAGTTATTTGCAATTTCTTCTAAAAATAAGCAATAACATATGTGGTATACCATACAGAATTAGAAAGTCATGTACAGATAGTAAATATGAGAAGATGATACAAAAATATAGCTATAAAAGTATGAAAATATATATGTAGCCTCCCTGGTGGTTTACCCGAGTGTGGCTCGGGGTTAAAATTCAGGACCATTAGCGGTAACCCCGAGCCACACTCGGGATTACATCGCAGGATCCTGGTGTGCCTTTACTTACCTTGTCCCCGGGATCTTGTGATGTCCCCCGCAGTGTCCGTGGGCTCCGTCCTCCTCCGAAGCCTCTCCGTGCCAGGCTCCGTTCCCTGCGAGCATCGCGACGCACGGGGGCTGAGCCTGGCGGCAAATTAAAAAAAAAGTAAAAATCATAACACATACAGTACTGTAATCTTACAGATTACAGTACTGTATGAAATTATTTCACATCCCTTTTGTCCCCAGTGCTTTGGCCCATGCCCTGCATGCATTTTTATGTGATATATACTGTTCTTTCTGCCTGGAAACTGGAGATTGTCCATAGCAACCAAAAAGTGTCCCTTTACGTCAAAAGTGGCTTTAGACCAGCTAGAAAACAGCAATAGTAAATTAGAACACTTGCAGAATTGAGCGATAGTGAATTGTGGGGAAATTTATTTTATTACTATTTATTTTTATTTTTTTTAATTATTTATTTTTATTTATTATATTATAATTTATGTTTTTGTGTTTCAAACTTTATCATATCTACTAGACTCTTGTTTGGACAGATTTAAGTGTGTTATTGCTAAGAATTACAGACCTACAATATAAAACGCCAAATTTCCATGCAAAATAATTGTACCCCTTTCAGCACCTAAAATCCGAAATAATCATACCGCCAGGGAGGTTAACATGTAGATTTATATAAAAAGTAACAGAATACATATAATTATCATTTTACTTCCTAATTCAGTATAGCATGTCCCTATATATTGTTGCCTAGCTTTAGAATACATTACAAATACCTGTATATACAATTGCTATCCTATACCACTTACCCTATACAACATACTGATCATAATCATGTATCTGTTATTTTTAGCATTGATGAAAGGGGACCCCCAAAAAATTTTTTTGCCAGTATATGGAAGTGTCAAAATGCTTATCATGGTTGTATTGTTGTCTGTGTCCTCACTGTGGAGAATCACCATCTATATTTTTCTAAGTGACCACTGTGATGGGAAATATGCTTTTTCAGTTGTCTCTGAACAGAAGTTTAGGGAAAACCTTCTAATGCAGACCCCTGTTCGGGTGACAATTCAATTTTTTTCTTGTTTTGGAGATTTTTTTCTCTTAGTTCTGTATGGGTCTCTGGAACAGGATGTTAAGGGAAATCTTCCCGGTAGATAACAGACAGCAAGTAAAAAAATAAAACTGACATGAATTCTAACCATTCCTTGCTCTATCTAAAAGTAAAAAAAAAATGCTTTAGATTTATTTAATACACCTTTGCCCTGGAAAACTGTTTAATATATATATATATATATATATATATATATATATATATATATATATATATATATATATATTTAATATTTTTGTCAAACTCTGTGGCTATGAAAGGAAAGCGCTTACTTCAGACTAGAAAATATTTAGGACAGCTTCAGACTTTTAGTGAAACAGTTTCAACTGAAAAAGTTAGCATGCAAATACAGTCAGTTTTTATTGGGATTATTTTCTGTAAATTATTGCTTTTGAATCTTTTTAATGTGTATGTATAGCCTACTTTTTTAGTTTTGGATAGCTTTAGGAAGGGGAGGAATTACAACTCTCAGGTTTTCTTCCTCTCTCCATCTCTCTTCCTCCCTCTTTTCCTCCATTTATCTCCCTCCCTCTCTTGCTCCATGTATCTCCCTCTCTCAATCTCTTTCCCTCTTTTTATTTATATTTCCCCCACCCCCTTGTTCTGACTGCTTCACTCAGTATTGAATATTGCATGCTCCGAGTCCTGACCCCTGCATCCTATACTCTATTTTGTTACATTGTTATGGGCAAATTATTTATTGTGTCAACATTTGCTGGTTTCTAGGTAGTTTATGATGATTTTAATGAAGTTCTTCTATGAGGTAGGTTCAGACAAAGTGTTAGCATTTTGTTCATATTCTTTTTTTTGTTTGTTTGTTTAAAGACGATCCTTTAGATTTGTAAGGGAACATGTATGCATGTGCGCAAGGGCATGGGTCCTGTAAGCCCTGTTTAGCGGGTGTGCGTGCGTGCACACAGGTTCGTGCAGGTGCGCATACACAGACTTTGCCTGGACTGTGCGTGCACCGACCCCTGGCTTGCCTCTGGACTATGCTTTGACTTTATCTTTCTGCTCATCTGTCTTGTTGTTACTGACCCTGGCTTGACTTTTGACTTGTGACCAGTGTCTGATCTGCCTGCTAGTTGCGGACCTGGACTGTCTGACTTTGCCTTGGATATTTTTCCTGTACTTGATCCAGCCATAGCTGTTCCTGTCATCAGTTCCTGCTCTTTTGCCAGCATGCTACCAGGCAGTTGCTCCTGCATATCCTAACGCACATCAGCATTCTCCAGCAGAAGTCTTATCAGGCACTCATGCCACTCTTTGCTCCAGCATTCCTTGTTACTCTACCAGGGCTCCTGAGCCAGAGCTGTAAGAGAGGTCTTCCTCTACACTTTGGGCTCCACCAGGTATGTTACAAGATTGATGTGTGTGTGTGAAACTCTCAGGGACTGGGGAGTTGTTGTTTTTATTAAAGGGGGAGGAAGAGGAAGGACATGGGATATTGTAGAATTTTTAGTGGAAGCTCCTCTTTAGGGATTTCTACATGGATCACATTTACTGAAAAGGGTGGAGGAGCTGGAGAAAACCTCTTAGCTATCTCCACTTTTTTTTCCTCTTTGTGGAGACTGTAAAATTTGTGGCATTGAAAGAGTGAAAACCAATTGGAAGTTTTGCTTGAAGTGAAGGATTTTCCTTTCACATGCTGTATGGGATTAACCCACATAAGGTTACATATAGGGCCGCCATGAGGGGGGTAGTGCTATCACAACTGTAAGGGGCCCCGGGGCCCGAGGGGCCCGCCCGGGCCAGAAGAAGGCAAGACAGTGAAGGGGATCCATGTTGTGCAGTACAGAAACGATCTCACAGTTTCTGCAGTTCTCGTGTCATTGACTCAGACATCAAGCTCTTTACTGCTACCTCTGGCTACTATGTGCATGCGCACCCCTCGTGTGATAGTGATATGCCTGTACTATGCTTCTCAGCAACATGTCAGCTTTGTAAAAACGAGCTGGGACCAGGAAGAAAGCTACAATTATGGACTGTGAAGGTAAGGGAGGGGGGCTGTTTCTGTACAGGGAGGGGCCAGAGGCTTGTGTGTGTATGTGGGGCTGCCATATATACAGGTGTGTGTGTGTGCGGGGGTGGGTGACATATATACAGGTGTGTATGTGTGGGGGTGCTGACATATATGCAACTGTGTATGTGTGGGGCGCTGACATATATACAGGTGTGTGTGTGTGTGGGGGGGTGCTGACATACATACAGATGTGTGTGGGGGGTGCTGACATATATACAGGTGTGTGTGTAAGGGGAGTGACTGACATATATACAGGTGTGTGTGTGTGTGGGGGCGCTGACATATATACAGGTGTGTTTGTGGGGGAAGCTGACATATATACAGGTGTGTGTGTGGGGGGGTGACATATATACAGGTGTGAGGGGGGCTGACATATATACAGGTGTAAAGGGGGCTATCATATATACAGGTGTGAGGGGGGCTGACATAGATACAGGATTGGGGGGGGCTGAGTGCATACAGGTGAGGTGGCTGGTGTGCGGATTCAGTAGGATGGACCATAGGCAAGCCCTGGGGAATGTTGGTGGTCAGGCCCGGGGGGTGTGGGGGGGGGCGGGGGTCCCAGGCCTAAAGCTGTGTAAGGAGCCCAAAAATTTCTGATGGCTGCCCTGGGTACATATGTGTATTGCATACACATTGCTAACATACAGATTTCTGGAATCAATATTGATTTTTATATGTTAGACTAGATCGCATGTGTTGTCCCTGTACCTCCCACATCTTATATAGTAACAGCTTTATATCCTTTATTACAGGAGAACAGCATAAACAGCAAGTCTCTGATGGGCCTGTTGCATGATTTTATATTTATGTTATATTCTAATAGTATGGTAATTTTTGATAAAACTACCTCTGCACATGGGATGTACTATTAAAGTAGTATTAAAGTATAGTTAAGTATTAAAGTGGTACTAAAGTAGTAAAGTAGTAGTAGTAAAGTATTAAAGTAGTGCTGCCCTTGATCAGTCTGTCAAGACTGCTGGAACACTACCTATAGTGCTGTCGAATGGAACAATGCATTTATTTGTCATATACTACTTAATCAAGTCATTAGAGAATGTCTGCACCGAGCAATGTAATTAACTTGGAATTTAATTACGGTATTCTAGAGAAAATTGCAAAACTGAAGCAAACAGTACAGACATTGGGCTCCTTTTATCTATTCATATGTACCAAAATACACAAACTTTGCATGAACAACTGCAAAAATCTAACAGCATATCATTAACAGGTCTGTTTATACTGACGCCATCAACACTTGACAAAGTGTTTCTGTAAATTTCATAATGAAATGCCATATACTAATTGTTCCCTGCTTTCGGAAAAACTTAAAAAAGAAAGCTGTAAGGTTACAGAAACCTGCATGGAATTACTAAATGGTCTCCCTCATTTAGACAGCCTTTATTCACTGCAATTCTGGCCATTAAAACCAGGACTTATTTTACTGAGCAAAAAATGGCTCTTTTGTTGCTGCTTTTCCCCTAGTGTCATCTCGCATGGTTGTTATGGTAACTAGTGTATGCTTTCAGCCTAGGAGGTTATGGGCCTCCGGAAGGAAGTGCTCCAGTTGCTGGACTGCTATTTTTATAGAACTGTTACAGAATACAATCTATGAAAGCTTCCTCTTAGAGTTTTATTGTACAAAAGGGAAATTAAGTTTGATGACTTTAAATGTTTGATGGAGGATGTAAAATGACTTTGGTATTGTGCCTCTACTAGCTAGAAACGGTACTTTTGTCCTCTGTTTAGCAGACAGAAACGTACAAGAAATAATAGCAAAATTTGGCAACATGCAAGTAAGCACTGCATTTGGGATGAATGAATATGCTGAGAACAAATTACATCTATGGGATTATTCAATAAAGCAGCTCAAAAAAAAAGTAAAGTGCTGTAGGTCAAAGAGGAAAAGAAAGAAATAAGAATGTGATTTTATGCCACGGGTTACTGCTCTTTTCACCAAAATTGGCAGCAAAGGAGCACCTAGTGCCCATTGCATTGGTGTGGAGCTCTGCCCATCTTTCGACTAGCAATGGAATAAAAGGGTGGCCACAGAATGAAAGTTAAAAACAGTGCCAGGCAGCAGTGCCACACTGCATTGCTCCAAAACTGAATGGATATCTTCTGAGCTCAGCTCAGTTCTCTGTCATTCAGTAGAAGCTTGACAGGTCACCAATGTAAATTTAGTGCTTTCCACCTAAGAATGTCTATTGAAAAAGTCTAGGCATTATTAAAATTACTACAGGTATTACTATGATGTAACTTTTCATTTTCTGTCTATACTATTTTCTATTCACAAATCTATGTAAAATTAGGATTTAAAGAGGATCTGTATCTCTTTGATTTTTTTTTTTTTTTGGCATATACATATAAACAATTGGCTTTCATGCATTTTGGCTTTAAAGACCCAACCCCATAATGACATACTCATCTTCCCTTCACTTTTTCACTTCTCCTTTTAGATCCCTGGAGCAAAGAAAATACCTGGGTGGAGAGGAGGAGCTGGTGACTTACTCCAAGTGACAGTGCTGGGCCAATAAGCAAGTTGTCAATGAACATTAAAAATGTCAGATATTATTATTAGTATTATTATACAAGATTTATATAGCACCAACAGTTTGCACAGCGCTTTACATGAGGGCAGACAGTACAGTTACAATACAATTCAATACAGGAGGAATCAGAACCCTCATATGTGATTTTGATCCTTCTTTAAGACATGACTGAATACAAAAATCTCTTGGAAAGTCTGCCTTTGTTCCAATGAATCTCTTTTATGTTACTGTAACAGAAAGTAATGTTACTGGCTGCAGAACTCTTTTTCTTCCACAAGATGGCAGTAGCAAGTGCGGTTTGTTTAGCTTGTGGCTGAGTTTGGGCTGTGGCACTCTGGGAGACGTAGCCTGGGGGATGATCTGAGGCATGGCCATCACTGGGAACTCAAATACAATAATGATACCTGAAAGCAGAAGGGGACAGATAAAACGAAAAACCTGGGAAGGAGCAAGGCAGATGGGGAGCGTACCAACCAAAGAGAAGCTGAGAGAAGACGTGCTGTGTCATGCTGTTCTGTGCTGAGTTTTGCTGAATGCTACTACATCCTGACCCAGGTAGCTGAACTGAGCTGAGTCCACTGTGAAATTGGTTGCTTCCGTGCCTGCCCTAAAATGTCATTCTGTGACCCAAAAAGCAAAAAACTGCAAAAAACATACAGGAGGGCGCGACCACCTCATGCATTACCATTAACACCTTTTTATTAAATCCACATCGACAAATGGATACTCACATGCGGACAAAAAACATCAAACCAAACAGATCTGCTCCAGCAGGAACGTGAATAAATAGTTGGACAGCTGACACGTTTAGGGGTCATACTCCTTTCCTCAGAGCTGTTGACCAATTTGTGACTCAGGCTGCCACCGCACAGGCCTACTGGGGAACTGCAGGAGTGATCCGCAAAGATACTCGCCATCTCACCTGCCATAAGTGACGGTCAATGACAAGAGATGGGCCCCGCTCCATTCTTCAAACCAGCTGATACAGGAAAACTACCAGGAGAGAGAGGTGAGTGAGTCACTGACCCACAATTAAGCTGAACCCTTGTTGATGTTCTAAGTCCCCATTTGCAAGAAACTGTAGCTATAAACCCTTCACCCACCATTGTGCAAACTGTTCATATTGTTGCTAGGCTAGGCCCAATGCAGCAAAGCTGCCTGTTCTGCTCTTCACAGTGCTGCAGCTGCGTATAACATAACATCTGACTGTTACAGCTGTGCACACCCTAACTGCTGCAAATGCGTACATCCAAATGTCAAAGTGCTGCCACTGTGCCTGCCTCTGTCTAAGTGCCCAACTGCATCTAAAGATTCTCCTCCATTGCTCAAATTAAATTCTTAGGTATAATACTGCAACACCAGTCTACAGACCTCCCCTTTTTTTTCTCTGCGCTCAATTGTCTTTAATGGCACCAACTTAGCAGGCAGAAGCTTCACATTAAAGACTATAGTCAGATCTCTTTATCCTGAAGGCAGACCTGTGTTCAACTTTAAGGCTGGGTTCACACTGCTGCTGGATGCGGCTTGCAGCAGGGGTCCGGTGAGTCCCTGTTCTCCGTTTCAGGGACGAATCAGGGCCAAATTTTTGCCTGAATTCTGAAACAGAGCCAAAGATGCACAGAACTCTCGTGCAAGCCGCTCCGCAGCTGCCCCAGAGATATGTGAACTGGCTCCATAGAGAGCCGGTCACAATCTCCTGTCGTGCGAATTGGATGCGGTTTTCCCCGCATTTGGCGGTGCTGACAGTATCTCTGCCTGTACTAACTATGGACAGTATTCCTGTCTGCTGCCTAGACGATTGCTTTTGCTTTTGCTGACCACATACCTGTCTGCTCCCTGGACCGATGCTCACCTCTGTGGACCACTGCACTACTAAAACCACAGGTAATCTTTTGTTATTTGATATATACATGCTATGTGTTAGAACAGTGTTTCTCAACTCCAGTCCTCAAGGCGCCCCAACAGGTCCTGTTTTCAGGCTTTCCATTATTTTGCACAGGTGATTTGATCAGTTCCACTGCCTTAGTAATTACCACAGCCATTTCATCTAAGGGTAATCCTGAAAACATGACCTGTTGGGGCGCCTTGAGGACTGGAGTTGAGAAACACTGTGTTAGAAATATGAAGGGCCTTCAAAAATGTGATCGGTAGTCAGAAAATTCTATGTAGAATTTATGCTCCTAGAACGCCTGGAGGTGCTACGTGGAGGTTGGGCCTCTGTATATGGCCAGGCTGTGTAAAAGTCTCACACATGTGTTATACTCAGGAAGAGCAGCAGAATGTATTTTGGGGTGCCATTTTTGCTATGTCCAGGCTGTGTGTTGGAAACATCTTATAAATGGACAACTTTGTGTAAAAAAAAAAATGCGTTTTAATTTTTTTTACACATTTTCCAAAAACTTCTGGAAAAAAAATTAACCGTTTAAAAGACTCATAATGCCCTCATAGAATATACGTTGGGGTGTTTGCTTGCCAAAATGGGGTTATTTTGTGGGCATTTCCATTGTCCTGGTGCTCCAGGGCCTTCAAAAGTGAGATAGGTCATCATGAAATTATATGTGTAAATTATGCTCCTAGAACACCTGGAGGTGCTACTTGGATGTTGGGCCTCTGTATGTGGCCAGGCTGTGTAAAAGTCTCACACATGTGGTATTGCTATACTCAGCATGAGTAGCAGAATGTATTCTTGGGTGTAATTTTTGCTATGTACATGCTATGTGTTAGAAATATCTTATAAATGAACAATTTTGTGTAAAAAAAAAAGTTTTCATTTTTTTCCCACATTTTCTAAAAATTTCTGGGAAAAAATGAACCGTTCAAAAGACCCATAATGCCTTATAGATTATACGTGGGGTGTTTGCTTTCCAAAATGGGGTCATTTTGTGGGCATTTCCATTTTCCTGGTGCTCCAGGGCCTTCAAAAGTGTAGTAGGTGGTTGAGAAATGAGATGAGCAATTTATAGTCGTAGAACAAATGAAGGTGCTACTTCAGTGTTGGGCCTCTGTATGTGGCCAGGCTGTGTAAAAGTCTCACAAATGTGGTATTGCCATACTCAGGAGGAGTAGCAGAATATATTTTAGAATGTAGTTGCAAGTATGCATATGCTGTGTGTGAGAAATAACCTGTAAATATGACAGAAGAGGGAGGGCGGTGCTGAGTTGGTCTATGGAGTAGGGTTAACCCACATCCCTAAAATACAGGCAAAAAATGGAAATTTGTTCCTCCTATGGAACTTTGGAGAGAAAAGGCTACTCTGAAGTATTTGCGATTGTATTTATTAGAAAAGGAGTGTAGATATAACAATTCTACAATGCACACAGGTAAGTATACACAGAAAAATACAGGATGCGTAATACAACAAACAATCAGGCAATACAATGTATGGATTTCACATTTTCTCCCACCATACTCAGACAGACCATTGCTCCAAGCACCAAAGCCAAGAGTCTCAGCGTCATCTTTGACTCAGGAATGACAATGGATGCACAAATAGGATCAGTAGTTAGCGGATCCCACCATCTCCTCCGCCTGCTATGTAGACTCATCCCCTTCATCCCAGAAGAGGACAAAGCGGCAGTTGTGGGAACAATCATCAATTTCCGACTCGACTACGCAAATTCGCTCTACGTAGGACTACCCCAATATCAGCTTGCGCGCTTGCAACTCATCCAAAACACGGCGGCAAGACTGTTAACAGGAAAAAACCCTGGGAATCTATTTCCCCATCCCTAAAGTGTCTACACTGGCTAACCGTAAAGAATCGGATCACATTCAAGACCCTCTGCCTCACCCACAAATGCATACAAGGAAACGCTCCGCTATATCTCCGGGAGAAAATAAAACACTACACACCTAATCGCAGTCTTCAATCAGCTAACCAATACCTCCTCATCATTTCCAAATACTGCTACAAAGCAAAGGGAGAATGAAGATTCGCAGTCCAAGGACCTCGACTATGGAACGCTCTTCCGACCCACATCCGCATGGAAGAAAACCATCAGGCCTTCAGGAAAAAACTAAAGACCTTCCTTTTCTAAAAAGCTGACAACAGAGAACACATCTAGTGCCTTGAGGCGATTCAGTTCGCATTTGCAGCGCTCTACAAATCATTCATTCATTCATTCATTCACCTACTCTGCCCTGTTGTTTCCCCTCTCTCCTGGACCTTACATGCCTTCCTTTCCTTTCCAGGTCGGACGTTCATACTCAGAGCCACACTGATACTGCACCCAGGGTTAGGCACCGACCCTCAGCCGCCCACAGCAGCATTTCAGAGGCCTTTCTCCTTGCACCTCCCGGTACAAGGCCATCCGAACACACACAAGGACCCCTATACACCAGGTCCCATCAGACTTTGATCCAGGCTCTGGGACCCCTGGGTTCCTTCTATACCCTGTAGATGGCTTAGCCTGCTGGACAGGACCCCTCAGTCCAGCACGTGGACACCCTCTCATGTACATTTTTACTATGATGCAATTTTCATGTGGGCCCAGTTCCTTATGGGCCCCTGGATACCTTTTGACTGACTATGTTGCCCAGTCTTACCCACTCCCCCCCTCTCCTACGGGGTTTGGAGTCTCACCCTAGGACCCACCTACATACCCTTTGGTGTCCCAGTGCCCCCTGTTGGGAAATACCCCCCTGTAGTCCTGTTTGGGTCTGACACTTAGGGCATACCCAGTCCGGACTAGGACCAAGTACGGAATCAGTGTCCTACTGTCCCACACAGTCCTTCCTTCAAGTTGTTTTTAATTGGATTAGTATTTCATGATATCCCCCAGCAATACTATATGGTCAGTACTTACTTTTACATGCTTTTACTATATAGATAATTTTCTACTTTAATTATATTCATATTTATGTCACATAATTAATTGCCGTTTCATCTTTGGCTCACGATTGTCTTTTCAATTAAAGACATACCCTTGTTGTGCTGTTTCCAATCAGATACCCCTGAAGAAGAGTATAAACTCTAAACACGTCGGGTACTCCCCGTATGTGTGTTCCATATGTTACGGAGTCTAATGATTGTGAAATCCATACAATGTATTGCCTGATTGTTTGTTGTATTATGCATCCTGTATTTTTCTGTGTATACTTACCTGTGTGCATTGTAGAATTGTTATATCTACACTCCTTTTCTAATAAATACACTTGCAAATACTTCAGAGTAGCCTTTTCCCTCCAAAGTCCCATAAGAGGAACAAATTTCCATTTTTTGCCTGTTAATATGACAAGTTTGTGTAAAAAAAAAAACAAAAAAGAAGATTTTTTTAATTTTCTCAAGAATTGTGGGAAAAAATTAACACTTCAAAAAACGCACTATGCCTCTTAATAAATACCTTGGATTTTGTCAACTTTCCAAAAAGGGGTCATTTTGGGGGCATTTGTACTTTCCTGGTTAGTGTCTCAAGAAATGAGATCGACCATCAGTACATCAATTGTGATCAGGTGTGATTTTCAGTGATTGGCACCATATCTTGTAGATTCTATAACTTTCACACAGACTAAATAATATCCACTTATTTGGGTTATTTTTACCAAAGATATGTAGCTGTATAAATTCTGGCTCAAATGTATGAAGAAAAATTACTTGTTTGCAAAATTTTACAATAGAAACGAAAAAAAGTGTTTTATTTTTAAATTTTCGCTCTTTTTCCACTTATCGCAAAAAATTAAAAAAAAAACAGCGGTGATTAAATACCACCAAAAGAAAGCTCTATTTGTGAGAAAAAAAAATTATAAAAATGTTTTTGGGATACAGTGTAGCATGACTGAATAATTGTCATTCAAAGTGTGAGAGCACTAAAAGCAGAAAATTAGTCTGGGCAGGAAGGTGTATGGAGGAAAGTGCCCTGTATTGAAGTGGTTAAAGTATGTCTATCTTGAGTGAGAAATAGCTTGTTAAAATGACAACTTTGTGACATTTTTTTTAATTTAATTTGTTCATTTTCCAAAAGATTGTGACAAAAAATGGCAACTTCAAAAAGCTCATCGTGCCTCCTACTAAATACCGGCTTGGACTATCTACTTTCCAAAAAGGGTCATTTAAGGGGTATTTGTGCAGTCCTGGCATTTTAGGGGTTTTTCATTTCAAGAAATGAGATAGGCAGTCAGTACATCAGGACTGATCAATTTTCAAATATATACCATAGTTTGTAGACTCCATAACTTTCACACAGGCTAATAATATACGCTGATTTGAAATATAGCAGAATACACTTTGGCCCAGAAACTAAGAAAAACATTTTGTTTTAATTTTCGGACATTTTTCCTTTATAAAGTAAAAAGTAAAAAGCCCAGTCATGAATAAATACCACCAAAGGGAAGCTCCATCTGTCTAAAAAAGTGATTTGGGTAGAGTGTTGCATGGCTGAGTAATTGTCATTTAAAGCATGACAGCTCTAAAAACTGCAAAATGGCCTGGATTGGAAGGAGGGTAAAACAGTCTGGTCTTCAAGTGGTTAAAATAAGGGGGCCATGGATATCCTCCCTACATGAAGGAATAAAGGGTATATTTTACTAATTGCTAGAAAGAATAGTAAATAAAAACACAAACATGGGGGTGATTTACTAAGAAGAAGGCACTGCACCAAATCATACATTAATTGGTGCTCCGGAAAAGTCATTAATTGAACGTGCGCACATTGAATCGCAAAATAACGATAATAAATACCCGCATATGTAAGCTGCAACTGGCACTAGGGTAACTGCGGTTTTCTCACTGATAATAGCGCATACCCAATACAATTGGTTAATTTCATCTCATTGAATGTGTCTTGTTAGGCAATTAGTACTCAGTTAATTAACTCTTTTGATGCTAATCTCATTCCTATCACTTCTAAAATATCTTTGAAATGTTTTTTTTCTTTTTTTTACCCAAATCTTTAAATACATTACAAAGAACAGAGAAGTGTTTCTAAACCCAATGAATCAAAATTTTCAGATCTTGATCTTTAAAGGTGACCATACACTGCAATCAGTTAGATCTTAAATAAATTAGATTTAGTGCAAGAGCCTGTTTGATTTCCTATATTTTGAATTAATTGTTCAAGTGCATCTTCCTATTACCCATTTTGCCTAAATATAGAGTTGTACATAGATTGGCCAATCAGATTGCATAGTGCATGACCATCTTAAATGCCAAATTTGGAATGTAGATGTGCCATGACCCACTTATATTTTCATAACAGTATTTCTTGGGCATTATACAAGGCGCATGAAAAACCTTTTTTCAAGACATGCTAGATTGATCAGGAATCTTCAAACTACGGCTCTCCAGCTGTTGCAGAACTACACATTCCATGAGGCATTGTAAAATTCTGACATCCACATACATGACTAGGCATGATGGGAATTGTAGTTCCTGAACAACCGGAGGGCCGTAGTTTGAAGACCCCTGTGCTAGACCATTATTATGCCTCCAGAAATGGGAGTGTAGCATCTACCCAACTTCTCTTTGCTGGTGGACACAAGAACCTACATCTTTAGATATATCTATATATAGCTATATATATTTATATATAGATATATCTATATATACACACACACTGAAGCAGGAAGCAATATACATTGGCCCGGAAGTGAATCTGTACACAGGAAGTAGGTGTGTGTTTTGAGACCAAATCATTTAGACATACACACATGACCCACACAAACACCACTCCATGTAAAAATAAATCAAAACTATCTTAATTTGCAAATAAGGATCATCTATTCCTCAGAGAACAGTGAGCGGGCCTGGTGGTGGGAAGAAGTTAGCAGCAGTACAAGCAACTTCCTGGAGGTGCGTGGTGTCATTCCTGTTTGCTGGCCACCGCTTCCAGGAACCAGATATGCGCCACGGGTACATCCCTCGGTGCACACAGCAGTCGCGCACCTCACATACACAGCGGTCACGCATATAGATGCATTTGGCGCATCCAGATGCAGGAACCTAATTTTTATGGAATTTAATAGCAAAGCAGATGCAGATTTCCAGGACTGGATTAACAAATGTTTATAGTGAAAGGCAACTGGCGTTTTCTATTAAACAAGGTCTAAATGGGCCATTGACATGCATCGCAGTTGAACTTAGGAATGTGTCTTTGCAAAGTTAAACTAAATAAAATTCTTTCTTATTTTTGCTTGGGGATAGAGTGCAGAGGGATTAGAAGTCTTGTCAGTTTTGGGGGATGTCTGCACCCCTGATAGGGTGAAGACACCTCCCAAATTTTCCAGTTTCTCCTTCAAATTTATTCACTTCCTGTCACATAGCCAAACAGGAAGTGAGGGTAAAACCCTACCAATGTCTTTCCTTGGGGACACACAGGTCAGTCTATATAGTTTCCCCATTAGGTAAATTGCACTCTAGCATTTTGCTGTGTACACCCCAAATTATTAGGTATCTTGGACTTTGGGGTTTATTTACTAAAGGAAAATCAACTTTGCACTACAAGTGCACTTGGAAGTGCAGTTGCTGAAGATTAGAGGGGGACATGCAAGGAAAATAAAAAAACAGCATCTTTGCTTCTACATGATTGGATGATAAAATCACCAGTGCTTCCCCTCAGATTTACAATGAAGTACACTTGTATTGCAGAATGGATTTGCCTTTAATAAACCCCAAAATACATAATAATTTGGGGTGTACACAACAAAGCGCTAGAGTGCAATTTGCCTAATGGGAACACTAGTTAGATTGACCTGTGTGTCCCCAAGGAAAGACATTGATAGGGTTTTACCCTCACTTCCTGTTTGGCTTTGTGACAAGAAGTGAAGCCAATTTTCAGAAAAGGGACACAAAGCTCAACCTAAAAAAGACAAGCAGGGGTCTAACACTCAATTGGTTTCCCTCAAATGCCCACAATTAGAATATGATTGTCTTGAGCTCGGTTTTAGCTCAGTGCTCTAAATCAGTGGTTCTCAACCCTGTCCTCGAGTACCCCCAACAGGCCATGTTTGCAGGTTTACCTTCATCTTGCACAGGTGCTTTAAATCAGTCAATGGCTTGGTATTTTGGAAAGCTATTTTAGCTAAGATAAATTCCCAAAACATGTCCTGTCGGGGGTACTTGAGGACTGAGGCTGAGAACCACTGTGCTAATATGGAAAATTTAATACCTGCCTCTCCTTTCCTGGTGCCTATCCATGGCAGCATACACATGCATATGCTACCATGAAGGCACCAGGAAAGTAGCTTAGCAGAATATGGTTTTGAGGTCTGACCATTTTGCAGAGGAAATTACCAGGAGTAAAAAGGACTGCACCCACAAACGGACAGTCTCTTAAGGATTTAAGCATTTAGTAGTCACAACAGCTTGAGGAAGATTTTGCAAAATAATTCAGCACAGACAATGAAATCAAAGTGAAACTAACAACCTACAAACACAGATAGACAACATCAAAATTATTTCAGTGAAAAATATCCCCCCCCCCAAAAAAAGTAAAAAATATTTGCTCTAAAACACTTCTGTTTTGCAAAGACATAACAAACAAAATACAAAGAGAAAATACATGTGTTACAAACTCTATAAGGACACCCAAATGTACTCTCTTGACACTTGGCAATTGAAAACACATGCACAGTCCATGAAACACACAAAATGCAAGTTCACCCAATGTAGAGACAGAACTTCAAAGTGGGTACATTTGTTAAGGATGTCCTTAAATGACTAACCCAAAAAACACAAAATCCAAGTGCTGTTCACACACAAAAAGCACAAAAAAAAACCAAAGTCCCTGAGCATGCCCAGACCAACACAAATGCATTTCACACACCAAAAGCCGCAGCAAAAAAAACGAAATCCCTGAGCATGCCCAGAACAACCCAAATGCAGCTAGCACAAAACAAGCCACCCCTCTGTCCAAAATTAAGCACATCATCCAGCATGCTACAAAATTACAGATGGGACAAACACCCCCAGGTCCAGGGGGAAAACAAAGAGCCTAACATGGGCAAAAGTTATACAACAAATACCATTGCAGTCTATGGGAACTGACTTGTTAATTTTGTGAGTCCCCACTTGGCTGGCTTATATTCTAGTTATTGGCCTTAAAATGGGTATGAGGGCCCAGGTCCCACCCTGAGGGACATATGTCAAAGTCACCAATTTGGACAACCCCAAAAACGAAACAAGGAAAAGTGTCTTTAAAAATGCAAAATTGCTTAAAAGCTAGCAACTTGGGGGTGCTTACTCTGCCTGTAAAGTGATTCATCTGTAGCATATATCCAAAATGCTGCTTCAAAGATGTACGGCTTTAGAGAAAACCTACAAATCTACATTGCAGCTGCAAGATTTTAACCCAAAACAAAAAATAGCCTGCCCCCCATACATACAAGGCCATTTGGGTCTGTTAAGGCTTAAAATGAGAACCCCCACATGAAAAATACCACCCCAAACTAAAAAAAATTGTGCCCCTCTCATACATTAACAAACCCCTAGCCAAGCACACAGCAAGCCAGCCCATGAAAGGGGGGTGGATGCTTGGGGGCAGGAGGGGCTCGGGCACCCCAAAAGTCAACCACCTTGTTCCCCTATTCAGGGGTACAAGAGTCTCTTCCACACAACCCTAGGCTGGGGTTGTGGGGGGCTGCAGACAGGGGGCTTTACGGAATGTGGAAAACCCCTTTAAACTAGTGGGTACAGGGTGCTTTGTGGTTGGTATTGGACTGAGCCCAACATGCCACAAAGGCAGCCAGCTATGGTTCAGGAGGGAGTTGGGCGATTGCTCTTCTCGCCCCTTTCCTAGCTGGCCCTGTTGTATTCTCTGAAAAAGGATGTGGTTTGCATTGATGAAGGCAGCTCACAGCCTTTGGAGAATAGAGTGGAGTGTGGAGTTCCCCTTTAAAAGCAAAAGTTAGCCCATGGAAGTCCAACGGGTTAGAGGGGGAGACAATAGCATTGGAGAATGGAGTGTGGAGTTCCCCTTTAAAAGCAAAAGTTATCCCATGGAAATCCCAAGGGGCTAGAGGGGGGAGACAAGAGCACTGGAGAATGGAGTGTGAAGTTCCCCTTTAAAAGCAAAAGTTAGCCCATGTAAATCCAAGGGTTTAGACGGGGGAGACAGGAGCACTGGAAAATGGTGTGTGGAGTTCCACTATAAAAGCAAAAGTTAGCCCATGGAAATCCAAAGGGGTTAGAGGGGGGAGACAAGAGCGTTGGAGAATGGAGTGTGGATTTCCCCTTTAAAAGCAAAAGCTAGCCCAAGGAAATCATATGCATTAGAGGGGGAAGGTTAAATGCCCTTTTAGGAGGAGCTAGAGGAGCGAGAGTCTTTTTACATAATTTTAACAAGGTGCATGTCATGTGTTGGCAACGTAACATGCTAACATGACCTGTGTGCAAATCTCTTTAAAAAAATACATAACGGTGAAGCAGGGTAAAAAAAAAAAATGTGTAAAGTTTAGAGGTGCGCCCGTTCAACCCATGCAATTGCATGTGCGTTGCTTAATATTTACTAAGATTTTGGCCGCACAGTGAACAAACGCATGTGAACGAGCGCAACAGCCGCTTGCGCATGCACACTGCTTACATTGATCTCATGCAGTTCTAAATGTACTTGCGGCCACAGCAGGCTTTCTCTGAAAAAGTTACTTTTTCATTATATTTTGGGCATATTTGTTACTTGGGCAGTTGTTACTAAACTTCCTCACATCACCCCATAATACTGACACCTCCATCTTCTGTAAATATTGATTTGGAGATGCCGTGCGCCATGTCCATAGTGGCACACAGATTGCATTCTCCCGTGCGCTGAGATCGCTATAGTAAATGGGGGATTCACTCTCTGTTACCGGTGCACCATTTCGTAAGTATGGAAATGTGCATTGCGCCTCGCCATGCGCCTCTACTGATGGCACACGGCTTTTGTAAATCACACCCATGGTGTACTTTTTAATAATAGACAAAAACAAAAAAAAACCCAACATCTTCCTCCAATGTAAATGCAATGTCAATATTGTTGTCCAGCAATGAAGAACATCAGCTCACAGGTTGCCTGGCAGGATTTGCTTAGCTCTCAGAATGCCACTGGGCCTGGCCCAGAGGGGTATTTAAGCACCAGCCATGAAAGTGGCTGCTGCTGTGTCTTCATGACAGCTACGCTGCCTTGTGTAAAAGAGCCATTCTATATTACTGATGGCCTGTTTCATTGCTGACCAAGATAGACCTCACTATACTCTTGCCTGCTTCCAACCCCATGACTTCTACTTGAACCTAATATCTTTTCTTCTGTAATGGTTATTGCCAGCTCAGAGTGCTCTGACCTCTCTTCTGCTATCTTGTCTGTTGCCTACCTCTGCCTGGATCTGATTATTCTTCAGTCACTCTCTGCTGTACCATCTCCACATCATAGAATCCTTGTCCCCACTCACCCCTTGGTGGGGAGATCCTGAAGGTCAGGACACGGATCCAGCATGCAGTGAAACCCATCTCTGCCATCAGGATCTCTGGTGAAAACCAGTTGGTGTTTGGACTCTGCACCTCAAGTAGGCCCATATTAGCCACCACTGTGTGGAGTTATAACAATCATGATTTACCATGCACTACTGACCAACAAGATGACCTGGGCCATGGAGACCCTCCCTTGACAATAAGTCTGTCACAAATGACAAATCCCGACGCTAATGGAATGTAAAACAATTGGACTGGCTATTTATCAATCCAATATTGATTCTTACAAGAATTTTTGGGTATACAGATCCGTGCACACACTGGTAGGTCACATAAGAAAATGTACCCAGCACTGCAATTCAAAAAAATTAAAATATTGTAACCTTGTAATATGCTCTCTAAAGAAAAATGATACGCTTTTATACTGATGCGCATTCACAGTTTTTCGACAGATTCCTTTTAAAAGAAATGCAGCCAGTAGCAATAAGGAGATGTGCCCTGTGAAAGAACACATGCAATCTGATAATAATGTAGTGCATGAGGACAAAGACAGGCTGTCAGAAAAAAATCAATTGCAGCCAGCCACAAGGCTGCCATCTTAGCCTCTGTTTGCTGGTGCTACACATTATTATTATTATTAATATTATTATTATTATTATTATTATTATACAGGATTTATATAGCGCCAACAGTTTGCGTAGTGCTTTACAAAATGAAGGCAGACATTATAGTTACAATACAATTTGGTACAAGAGAAATCAGAGGGCCATACTCGGTAGAGCTTATAATCTAAGGAGGGTCAAGTGATACAAAGGGTAATAGCTGTGCTGGATGAGCTGATGGAGAAAGTAAAAACACTGTGTATTAGTTAGAAGCAGGATAGGCTTCTTTAAACAAAAGGGTTTTCAGGGATCATCTAAAGATGGATAGATTAGGAGATAGTTGGACAGATTGGGGTAGGGAGTCCCAAAGGATGGGAGAAGGTGAAAAGGGATCAGGAGGTCTTGGGAGGACGGAAGAGAGCGGTTTGGATGGTATTTTGAGAACAGGTTATTAATGTAGCTGGGGGCAGAGTTACGGATGTCTTTGTAATTTGTTGTTAGTACTTTGAATTTTATTCCTTGGGTGAGAGGAAGCCAATGGAGGGATTGGCAGAGAGGGATACTAGACACTGAACAGTTAATAAGTTGGATGTGACCAGGTGGATGCACATGTGACCAGTTATGACACCAGACTTTTGATGACTTGACAGTTTTGTTACGAGCACAAACACTTGACAATTATCAAGTGATAATTCTCATTCACAGCATGCCTTGAATGTAACTGTTTTGCCACATTTGGCACCTTTCGGGGGGAGCGGATACCTTGTTTTGACAGGTACCCACTCCCACTTCCGGCTGACTTCGCCAAGGTGAACTCATCCAGAAGTTCTGCCCCCCTACCCCTGATGCCGGGCCATTCACAAATTGCCTCACAGTTCGCGCACGTGAAGTAGGGAACCGAATGAAAAAACGCTGGATTCGTGGACAGGTAAGTGTCCTAATATTAAAAGATAGCAGCTACAGTATTTGTAGCTGCTGACGTTTTTGTTTTTTCTGAAGGAGCCTGGAGCTCCTCTTTAAGATATAAAAGCAAGTAGAAATCTCTATATGCAGTGTGATAATGATAATATATATAACAGAAAAACATAAAAAATGGACATGCGTATATGACACAGCATATAATATTTTACATATAATTATAAGTAGCATCTCCCTAAACATTTCAGCAGTGTATGCAATTGCCTGCTTTCTATCTTGGCAAGCACTGTTTAATATAATACACAGACAAGCATTTGTCATTTCAGCCAGCATACATGTAATCTTGTCCATAATTGTTTTTATGTGTTTTGGGAGATCACACCAAATTGTGTTCAATAGAGATTATTTTGCCAATACAAGGCATAGCATGCATGGAATTTGTCCAGCATTATAAAGAACCAGCTTGCTCGAAAAATAGGGTTTTCTTTCTCCCTTCCCTAACTTAGCAATATTTATTGTGAAAGGGTGCTGCCAGTAGATGAAGAAGGCAACCACACAGCTGGCGTCCAGACAGCTCTTAATATGCTTTCAAATAAGAGGAAGTACAATTTGTATTATGTGTTCAGCCAGTGGTTTTGTTTAACTTCCTTTCTCTTACCAAAAAGAAAGCCACTTTCTGACATTACAATAATTCTGCTTATGCTTATTAAACAAGTGCAAATATCCTGCCTCTTCTCTTTCTTCTCCATCCCATCTAATATTACATTTGGTAAGCATTCTGTATTATGCGGCTTGTAAAGTATACTTCAAGTAGTTTCCAACATAACAATGTAATATTAAATCTCTGAAGAGAATTGTCAAATTGTTTTTGTCTTTTTCCAAGAAATTCACCTTACACCGAATTTATAGCTTTTTGATTACATAGCTAAATGATCAAAAAACAATCTTTAAAGCAGAATTGCAATGTTTGCGCTGAGGCAATTTATATATTAAAAGGTCAGCCAGCTGGCTTCCAAATTCAAGAGAATCTTACAAACCAAAGTCATTATTAAACTTAGAATTCAGTTTTCAGCTGCTATTTATTTTTTTCTTTTTGTATTTTGTAAGAATCAAGTGGCAGCTGAGAATAAAATGTAGTTTGAAACCACCCTTGGTTTCTATATCCCCAGGCGCTCCACAACTTATACTAAAAACCATATCTCTGATGCACACACACGCAGACAGTTCCAGGTTACTTCGAAGGTCAAACTCTGCATTAAATACAGCCAGTTTCTCACATGCTTTGTGCACCGCCACTGAATGTAGTGGCATGTGCTTAGGTTGGCCTTTATTTTCTTTGGCAGGATCTGGTGTAGACACAAGGTTAAATGTATGGGCCATATAGTACATAATAACTATGTTAAAAATCATGGTGGCAGGCACAAAACTAGCTGCTGGCAAAAATAGTCAGATAAATTGTGCAACAATCATAAAAATAAAATAAAAGTATATTCCTGGGCAATGTCGTAGCATGGCATGGGCATAAACCAAAATCGTTTATGCCCCTGATGACATCAGTTATGACGAAACACGTAGGATGGAGCCAACGTACGTGAAGTCACTACGCTTGTTTGTATTGCAAAACGTTTGGATGCCTACAACATTGCCCAGGAATATACTTTGTATATAAGCGCTTGTCCATTTCAATATTGTGAGTAGTTCTATGTATTTCTTGATTCGATTAAAAGCTTTATACGGTTTTACACTATGTGGGTTTCCTTATTCTGATTTTACATTCACACTTGTGGAAATACATGGATGGTTCTGATTCAATCTATACCGGAGACTGTAAGACACCACAGCATTTCTGTTATATAGCGTTTGCCAAATCCCTTCACAATGAGATTACAACTTACAGGCTAATTTGACTTTGTAATAGGGTCAATTTGTTCCAGTAAGAGTCCATTTTTCACAAAGGTGTAGGTGCACTTGGTGATTACAAGCACTGGCTCAATATAAGACTTTTAACAGCACAGCTGTGTTTGTGCACACAATGAGGACTGTTACATCACTCTAGCCCATTTATGCTGTTTTCATATCCGTCACGGGATTATGTTTGACTATTTTTTGGTTTTCACTGTTATTTGTTTGCTCAAAACCTTTTCTTCTACCACAAATATCCATATTACCATATACAGTGCGGCAATTTCTTTTCTTTTTACATATAGTACATACAATGCAGTGTGGCAGAGTGTGGAAACACTGTCCAGCCCTAGAAAAGCCAAGTTGTGTGTCTGCATCAGAGGTATGATTTTAATTTCTATCTGATGGGAGGAGGGCCTGGTTTACAGTAGGGGGGAAGACTGGGTTAGTTAGTACCTGAACTTTCATTGTCAACTACTATTAGCAGAAGTATACCCTGTTTCCCCGAAAATAAGACCTAGCGTGATTGTCGGTGATGGCTGCAATATAAGCCCTACCCCCCAAATAAGCCCTACCCTGTTTCCCCGAAAATAAGCCCTACCCTGAAAATAAGACCTACAAGGACTTTAACTGGGGCTTATTTGGGGGTTAGGGCTTATATTGCAGCCACCACCGACAATCACGCTAGGTCTTATTTTCGGGGAAACAGGGTTATGTCTACTGGGAAATTCCACCATAAACCTTATTAACAGAACCAATGAAGTGTTGGCAGTAGGGCCTCTTTAACTCATTTCAAATTTATTGAACCTTTTCCCCACCACAATCTAAAGATTAGTATTCTCAGACACAGTGATCTAGAAGAACTAGTTCCGAGCATTCTAACTGACAGGAGCTGGTCTTAAAGTGGTTCTAAAGCCTAAAAATCTTTTTACCTTAATGCATTCCTTGCATTAAGGTAAAAAATGTTTAGGCATCAGCATTCCCCTCACCCCCTCCTTTTACAACTTATATGTCTTTAAAAATGTAAAAAAATATGCATTGACAAATTAGTCACAGAGTTATTGTTAACTGATACTGCTAAATTTAATCTGGGTATCAAGGCTGCAATTTCCTCTAATAATTAAATGGTTAAAATAAAGACTAAACACTAATAAAGAATGTCTCTTATTGGTCTGCTAAATTTGAAAGTGGTTTGATGTTTCTTTTTAAAAAAAAACGTGTTAATTGTACCAGAAATCTCCAGAAATCTTGTGAGCTGATTGATAATGTCCTGTGCTTTCTGCCTGTATTAAATGCTATCAATTACGTGACTACAGAACCACTCTAGGTTATGGACAATAGGATAGTGGTGAGGTTTCATAGTCTTGTCTTGTTTTGTAGACCTGACAGAGCTATGTCAGTGTAGCTTGGGAGCAATCCAACAGTTTTATGTCTTGTACACAATATGAGCTTTAGAGAATATTACCAAAAAATTTAAGGTGACATGGCAGGTGTGTAGCAAAGTCCCGGGTCCCTTTGGTCTAATGGGAACCTCCAGAATTAGGGACAGCTGAAATCCTTCTGTGTAAAGTGGATTACAAGGCATAGTAGGTGTAATGCAAGGTAGATTCATGGTCGCCAGACACTTCTTGGATGCAAAGAGATTTATTTTTCTCTTGAACAGAAGTGGGGGAGAGAGGGTTTAGGGCCAGGACACCCTTAAGTAGATGCATTGCTAATTAGCAGACTCCAAGACTTCTATACCTTCTTTTCTCTCACTCCATGTAGATCTTCATTCCACTGAGCTCTCTCATTATACTGACTAATCCACTGCCACTGGATCTCCTGAGCTCCTCCAATCTTCACTCTCAGTATCTTCAAGCGTCACCCCCGCTTCCCTGCTGGGTCCCTAGCTTGGCACTCCAGATACTTCTCAAGCGTCACCCCACTGGCCTGCTTGGTCCCTGGCTTGGCTTACAAAACTGCTCTGCAAGCGTCACCTCAGCTGGCTGGGTCCCTGGCTTGACACCTGCTAAAGCTTCCCGATTCTTCACCTTCTCTGGTTGGTGAGAATACTGCTCCGGTACTAGGAGAAGGAGCCAGTGACGTAGACTATCGAGGCTGGTCTGCAGCATAGATAGTAGTGGTGTGAGGAAAAGTATCACGCACTGAGCGGCTGATTGTTTCCACCAGAGTGCATACTATCCAGGGATAAGTGAGTGAAAGTCTTATCGTGGATCATCCAGGTTATTTAATTACTGCACAATGATGTCCTTTCTTTGTTTTATTTCATGAATCTATCTGCACCTGAGAACGGTAACGATATTTTAGTCTGAAACAGTGACAAGTATATCCCCAAGCAAGCTGGAACGGACTTATATTTTAAATTGAGTTGGACTATACATGTCACAGGAGTAGTGGTTTTATTGTGGACTTACACATATGGTGGAGATACCATCACGCATAGTGAATTTATAAAGCTGTGTTATTATGGTATATAGTTGCAGATAGCAATTAACTACATCCACCAGTATCATCGTCTTTATATTTAAATTATACTGACCTTTTCTTTCTTTTTATCACTTATATCACTTATGTATGCGATCATTTGGACACAAGATATTTATGACACAATTTTTATCTTTATTTACACATTTTTGTGATTTATAGGATTTGGTCTCAGCTATTTTTGTGCACTGATTGAAAGTTAATAAGAGCGCATCATTCACTTCACTGCATTTTATTCACACTAAGGTGCCTGATCACCTTTAAATGAATGCAGCTTAATTATTTAGTTATTTTCAGTCACCTATTTTAATTATTTCAAATATTAATTTCAGCGCTTTGGTATTTTCTATTTAAATTTCTTGGGTCCCTGGCTTGACACCTTCTAAAGCTTCTGGATTCTTCACCGTCCCTGGTTGGTGAGAATACTGCTCCGGTACTTGCTTCAGCTATGCAGTGTGGTCCCTGGTAATAAGGTGGTTGGTCCCTTAGTGGCGACAGCTTCCCCTCTACCTCTGACCACGACAGGTTCTCCGGCCAGCAGAACCATCACTTCTAGTTCTGCCGCAGTCCCAACCCTACGCTGCTCTCTTGCTTCTGGATAGGCCCTAGCAGCCAGATGTCTCCGGGATAGGCCTCAGAATCTGGCCTAGCAGCCTGGGGCAACACAACACATGTCCACCCAGACAGCTGTCCAGGTGGCACAGAACACTGATCACCTGACTCCACCCAAATATATAGATCATCCCAGGAGACCGAGGGATTTAAGAAAACCCCTGCCTATTGGCTGAGATACCCTATATACTCCTAATCTGTCCTTGCATTGCCCTTGTCTTATCTAATGTCACCAGGTACCCGGTCACCTAGCGACAGAAGAGAGAAGTGCAGCAATTCTAGACTTAGGGTGAAGTCAATTGATCCCTAGCAATGAGTCAAGGCAACTGTACCTGGCAGGCAAATTTAGGAGCAACCCTGCCTAAACATCAGGGTGTTACATCTGGAATAGCAAGAGAAGCAATGGCACAGGGAAACAGAAAAATGGAACATGCGAGTACCATGAATGCACAGCAAAACATATTTTGTTTCTTATTCCAATTTAACAGTAAACTCAAGATACTAGAAAGACAAGAAACATGCCCTTATTAAGTTTGGTCATGGGAAGTATTACATTAACAGGAAAAACATTCCTGCTATTTCAGCAGTTTATATTTCTAGGAAAGAGAACATGATTTGTGCCTTCTTCTTTAGCATTTAATAGTATATTATCTGGAAAATGTTAGGTTAGAGGAAGGTTTTATACCTATCAGTGCAGCACCAAAGATTCCATGTTAGGCTAACAAGCTCTAGCATAGCAGAATGATTGGTTTATTGTGTCAGTATGTAAGCTTATACTGTATTTCAGGAAAATAAATTTGACTTTAAAATGTGGGTTCATCTTTCATCTCTTAAGTCTGTACTTGTACAGCCATCTCTTTGCAAACTAGCTGCTTAGTGTAATTATTTAGAGTGAGAGGACCACAGTGGGAAAAAGTGATATGATAGGATGCCAAGTTTGAGCTTTCCAACTTTTCCAGAAAATTGGCTAACCATTACAACTTAATTAAAATCAATTTTTTAAATGAATGTTAATGTCCCCTCTTTTGTGTTATGACCATATCCTAAACAAGTGATGTGGAGTATTCTCTATACTCTGTAAGAGGCAGTTCATGGAGGAGCTGGACATTGGGGCTGATTTACTAAAACTGGTGAGTGAAAATTCTGGTGTAGCTCTGTATAGAAACCAATCAGCTTCCAGGTTTTGTTTGTCAAAGCTTGATTGAACAAGCTGAAGTTAGAAGCTCATAGGCTACTATGCAGAGCTGCACCAAATTTTGCACTCTTCAGTTTTAGTAAATCAACCCCGCTGTCTCTACAACCTGTTCTACCAAGGGCCATTGTGTAGCTGGGCTGGAACCAGAATATGTGAGAGTCTGCACACATTCAAGATTTTTTTTTGTTACAAATTAGATTTCAACCATGCAGGAAGTACAGTTTTCAATGTGGCTGATTTACGAAAAAACTATAGCTTATTCACTTTGCAAAATTTACTTTCACTTTGAATTAGAATTTTCCCTTTCCTTAGTGAATGCAGTGAAAATTCACTGTATAAATAATTCCAATCACGTGCAAGAAATGCCAAATAAAAAAGTTTTTTTGCTTGCACTTGATTGGATGATTTAAGTCAGCACAATTTTACCTCTTTTTCTAAGCTAAGTGTAAATTCGCTTACAAAATGAAAGCCCAGTTTCCTAATTAAACAGATTTGACTCCTTTAATAAATCAGGCACAATGTGTTGGCTTACTCATTAACTTGCATTGTAAAGGGAGCAGTAAAGTAGCACCATTGTGTTGCACTGCAAATGCTGTAGTTGTAATGAATAAAACATGGATATCTTAATGTACATACTGTATTTAAATTACAAATTCAGCAAAAATACATTTACCACCTCAATCCTGGACATTTTTACCTCCTTCCCATCCAGGCCATTTTTAAACTTTCAGCTCTGTTACATTTTGAATGACAATTCCTCAGTCATGTAACACTGTATTTAAATGACATTTTTTTTTCAAGACAGATAGAGCTTTTTTTGTTATATTTATTAACCACTTTTTTATTTGCTATATAAACAAATAAAATACTGACATTTTTGGAAAAAACACATATTTTTCTTTGCTTCTGTTATAAAATCTTGCAAATAAACAATATTTCTTTATAAATGTATGTCAAAATGTATTCTGCTACATTTCTTTGGTAAACATAACCCAAATAATTGTATATAATTTAGTCTGTGGGTAAGGTATAGAGTCTACAAACTATGGTATATCTATTGGAAAATTGATCAGTCCTGATTTACTGACTACCTATCTCATTTCTTGAGGCTCTAAAATTCCAGGACAGTGCAAATACCGCCCAAATGACACTTTTGGGAAAGTATACAGTCCGAGGTATTTAGCAAGAGGCATGGTGGGTTTTTAAAGTTGTAATTTTTACACAATTTTTTGGAAGCCTATCCACACAGAGGGGTCCAAAATCCAAGGAGCACCTTCAGGCTTTCTAAGGGCCTTAATTTATGCATGTAATTTCCTGACTACCCTTCATATTTTTGGAGGCCCTGGAGCACCAGGACAGTAGAAACAACCATAAAATGACCAGATTTTGGAAAGCAAATACCACAAGGTATTTTCTTAGAGGCATAGGGAGTCTTTTGAAGACCTCATTTTTGGAAAATCCAGGTTTTTGGAAAATGCATAATGAAAATTAAATTATTTTTTTTTTTACACAAAGTTGTCAATTTAATAAGATATTTTTCACATACAGCATGGGCATACTTAGAATTACAACCCAAAACACCTTTTGCTGCTCCTTCTGAGTATGGCGATACCACATGTGTGAGACTTTTTCACTGTCTGGACTGATTATGTACCAGACATTAAACCTTGTACAGTACCTGCTGCCGATATTTTGTTTCCAGCGCGATGGGATCGTGCTGGAAATCACTGCTGCAAGGCTGTGCTTCTCGCGCTCGCCACCCCCACGAGATGCTGTGCATCCATAGGAATCCATTGGGGGCGGCGAGCTGGAGGAGCGACAGAGATCGGCGCTGGCTCTCGCAACAGGGCTCGCAAGTGTCAATCTGCTGTTAGCGGCGAGATTGACACAATATCTGTACTGTATATCATACAAATCAATCAGTTTAATGAAAACTAATGTACTGTAATGATCACCTCTATACAGGTGGTCAGGGAATACAGCTTAGTATATCGTCACCTATAGCAGTCCCAGGTCCTATAAGCCGAGCAAGCCTAACCTACTGGTACATGGCTACCCCAGGAATGTTATGAAAGCATAGTGTCAAAGGATCGGTCCAGGCAACAGGCAGAAATAGTGTCAATAAACAGGCAAATCAGGAAAACTGATTCTAGCTATAATTGGTCTGGCGACACTGTGGCTGGTGTTTTGTTGATTGGAGAACTGTGACTGGCTGCACTTTTAGGGCTCGTTCACACATGAGGATGGGGGATGGCAAAACCTTGTGCATAAGCTGAATTTTACCACCCCTCAACCAATACCTCCTTTAGCTGCAGAGGCAGCAGCTGGAGTGTAGACCTGCCATAGCTGCGATGTTTGACTTGATGTAGCTATGATGACTTGACGCAGCTGTGGCTGGAATGATATCCCGTGTATGCATGACAATCATGACCCATTCATGTAAACAGGGTTTGTGCAGGGTCCAAGGGGCTAAAGCAGGTGGTGAGGAGGCTCTCTGACTTGAACATGGATGGCTCTTCAGAGAGTATCACACACGTGAAAAAATTCCTTATGGCAACACAATGACTGCTATGGTGGTGATCAGGGACACCTTAACTGGTGTGATGGTGATCAGGGACACTGTAACTGGGGTAGTGGTGATTAGGGACACTATGACCGGTGTTGCGATAATCAGGGACACTGTAACTGGTGTGATGGTGATCAGGGACACTTTAAATGGTGTGACAGCGATTAGGGAAAATATAATTGGGGTGGAGGTGTTTAGGGATAATGCAACTGGTGTGGCAGTGATTGGGGACAATATGACTGGACACAGACTTGTGACTGTATGAATAAAAAAAAAAAAATATATATATATATAGATATATATATCTATATCTATATATATATAGATATAGATATATATATCTATATATATATATATATATATATATATATATATATATATATATATATTTATATGTAATTTTATATATATATATATATATATATATATATATATATATATATATATATATACATATATATATATTTATTGTGACATTACGAAAGGCAAGGTAATTGATGGACATTATGTTTCACCTTGCATGCGTTCATTTGCAGGGAACTAAGGTGGAATCCGATCCGGGTTTTACCAGCCGCCTTGGCAGAGTTGGTTCCGGACCATAGTATCCACCAACAGGAGGTATAGATAAAGCAGGAGTAGAGCAAAGAATTGCTCTTGGCCTGGTGCCTGACAGATTTAGCCCATGGTCATATAATGGGTGGACACCTGGGTATGGAGAAAACTAAGGAAAGAAAAACCCAGAGAATCTTTTGGTCTGGGTTACAGATATCAAAGAATATTGTGGTACCGTTACCGATAACTGAAGTGCCTTTTGAAAGAATTGGCATGGATCTGGTGGGACCAGTAGTAAAGTCTGCTCGGAGCCATCAGCACATACTGGTAATACTGGACTATGCCACACGGTATCCTGAAGCCATTCCCTTGTGTAATACCACAGCTAAGACTATTGTCAAAGAGCTTGTACAAGTATTTAGTCGCATGGGTATTCCAAAAGAAGTATTAACGGATCAAGGCATACCATTTATGTCCAAAGTCACTAAAGAATTGTGCAAGTTGTTCAAAATCTCCCATCTCCGTATCTCTGTCTACCACCCCCAAACTGATGATCTTGCGGAGAAATTTAACAAGACGCTCAAAAGCATGTTGCAAAAGGTGGTGGACAAAGATGGGAGAAATTGGGATTTTTTGCTGCCGTACCGCATGTTTGCTATACGGGAGGTATCTCAGGCCTCTACAGGTTATTCCCCATTTGAACTACTGTATGGTAGACATCCCAGGGGATTGCTATATGTTGCAAAAGAAATGTGGAAGGGAAAGGCCACGCCTTATAGAAGCGTTATCGAGCATATCTCACTGATGCAAGGTAGGATTGCTGCTGTCATGCCGCTTGTACGGGAACATATGGAGCAAGGCTAATCGCGGTGCCACAACCAGATCCTTCAACCCTGGTGATAGAGTGCTGGTACTAATCTCCACAGTTGAGAGTATATTCCTAGCAAAGTGGCAAGGTCCCTTTGAAATTATGGAAATAGTAGGGAAAGTAAACTACAATGTTTACCAAACAGGGAAAAGGAAACCAGAGCAAATATATCACCTTAATCTCTTGAAACCTTGGAAAGACAGAAAGACTTTACTGGCAGTGCCAAACCCCAAAAGGACATGGCCCTCATGACAACTAAGGTATCCATAACTGAAACCTTCTCACTGGCCCAACAGAAGGACGTTAAAGAGTTTGTGAGTAAGAATACCCAGACAGACCAGTGTTATACAGCATGACATAATTACGGAACCGGGTGTCCACGTAAATGTAAAGCCCTATAGAATACCCGAGGCTAGGCGAGAAGCAGTTGCAAATGAAATAAAGAACATGTTAGAGTTGGACGTGATAGATGAGTCCCACAGTGACTGGTCGAGTCCTATATTGTTGGTCCCAAAGCCAGATGGCACTATTAGGTTTTGTAATGATTTCAGGAAGTTGAACAGCGTGTCCAAATTCGAAGCTTAACCAATGCCTTGGGTCGACAAGCTTGTTGACAGATTGGGAAGTGCCCGGTACATAACTACTTTGGATCTGACTAAAGGTTATTGGCAGATACCCCTAACAGAATCTGCAAAAGAGAAGACAGCCTTTTCTACCCCGAGGGATGATTCAAGTATAGGCGGATGCCTTTTTGCCTTTTGGTTTGCATGGTGCTCCTGCCTCATTCCAGAGAATGATGGACAAGATATTGAGACCACATCGCCAATACGCAGCCGCCTATTTGGATGATGTCATCATCCACTGCCCAGATTGGGAATCTCATTTGCCCCGGGTGCAAGCAGTAGTAGATTCCCTTAGGAAAGCAGGACTCACTGCCAACCCCAAAAAGTGTGCCATAGGCTTGGAGGAGGCCAAATACTTTGGCTATATTATTGGTTGAGGGCTTATCAAGCCTCAGATCAACAAGCTTGAGGCGGTTCAAAAGTGGCCCCAGCCTATACATAAAAAGCAAGTTTGTGCATTTCTTGGGATCACAGGGTACTACAGATTTTATACCCAATTTTGCCACCATTGCAGCCCCACTGATAGATCTGATAAAGGGTAGAGGGTCGGTCATGATTAAGTGGAATCCTGAGGCAGAGAAGGCATTTAAAATGTTGAAGCAGGCTCTTTGTGCACAACCTGTGCCCGTGACCCCAGATTTCACAAAGGAATTTGTGGTACAGATAGACGCCTCTGATGTGGGACTGGGTGCTGTACTGTCCCAAATCAAAGACGAGGAGGAGCACCCAGTGCTCTACCTGAGCATAAAGCTTAACAGACTTGAGAAAAACGATGCCATTGTTGAGAAGGAATGTTTAGCTATCAAATGGGCCTTAGATGCCCTGAAATATTATCTGTTGGGGAGACCATTCAAACTAGTCACTGATCATGCCCCTTAAATGGATGTGTGATAACAAGGAGAAAAACAGTCGGGTGACAAGGTGGTTCCTTGCCCTTCAAGTATTTAAGTTCACAGTGGAGCATAGAGTTGGGAAACTCCAGAATAATGCAGATGCCCTTTCCCGTGTCCTTTGTCTGGTTGGGACAGTTGCTCAGCTGCAGAGGCTTGAGCGGGGGGGGGGGGGGGTATGTGACATTATGAAAGGCAAGGTGATTGATGGATGTTATGTTTCACCTTGCATGCATTCATTTGCAGAGAACTAAGGTGTAATCTGGTCCGGGTTCTACCAGCTACCTTGGCAGGGTTGGTTCCGGACCAGATTTTGCGGGCCACTTGTGTCCACAAACAGGTGGTATAAATAAAGCAGGACTGGAGCAAAGAATTGCTCATGGCCTGGAACTCAGGAGGCCATACCTGAGAGAGAGCTACTGATGTGATATCTGCTTTGTGAGAGTCAGGAAAGAGTTTGCATTATCTTTGTTTTGTAGGTGACTGGGAGAAGCCCTTCACCTGTGATTTAGAATCCTGAACTTGTTAGGTAGTGCCTGGATGGCGAGGATTTATTTTCTGTTTTGTTTATTTGATTTTCATGCAACCTTTTTAAAATTAAACTGGCTATAAGTCAGATTTTAAGAAAGCCTGCCGTTTTGACTACCCTTTTTCCCAGGGAAGGTGATCCCCATTAGGCTAACTTTCCACAATATATATATATATATATATATATATATATATATATATATATACATATACATACAGTATCTCACATTATTGTAAATATTTTGTTATATCTTTTCATGTGACAACACTGAAGAAACGACACTTTGCTACAATGTAAAATGTCCAAATTGGGCCCAATTTGGACATTTTCAATTAGCGGTGTACTCACTTTTGTTGACAGCAGTTTAGACATTATTGGCTGTGTGTTGAGTTATTTTGAGGGGACAGCAAATTTACACTATTATACAAGCTGTACACTCACTACTTTACATTGTAGCAAAGTGTCATTTCTTCAGTGTTGTCACATGAAAATTTATAATAAAATATTTACAAAAATATGAGGGGTGTACTCACTTTTGTGAGATACTGTGTGTGCATATATATATATATATATATATATATATATATATATATATATACTGTATATATATATATATATATATTTTTTTTTTTTTACATACTATTATACTGTCACCAGAGTAGTACAGTGTCACCATACTTAAACTGTACTACTCTGGGAGGGTGATCTGGATTTTTTTTTTACACTGTAATTGCTTGTTACAGCGTTGGTCACTGTAACAGCAATTGTTTTAACTACCATGAATGGTTTTCATTCACGACAGCTTGCTTACTATTGTGATTGCTGTGATTGGCTACAGTCATCATATGGTACAGGTCCGCTGTGAATGGCCCTGCACTATGGGATCACTGTGACTGATCACAGAGATCACAAAAGTAAGCAAGCCATTTGTGACAGTTGTGTTTACATGTTATCATGTGATCGTTGAGAATGGTCACAGTGATCATATGATACCTGGCCACTCATAGCGGCCCGGAACTGAACACTGTGATCCTCTGTGTCCAGCAGACACAGGGTCACAGGATCATGCCAATGTGAGCCGCAGAAGGGGCCGTGCAAGTGGGAGGACGTCACTGGATGTTCTTCTGGAACTGGAAAGCACCCTCCTGGCCGTATTATGACAATAGGCTGTGTAGCAAGTGGTGAAAACAAATATAAATAATTAAAAAATAATTTTTTACCTCCAATTGAGTTCTTTTACATGCATATCTAAAAAATTCACTAAGTTCGAAGCCAGTCCTAAGGCTGGGCATAGAAGAGTCATTTTTTTGTACATACGCCACAGAATACAATAGCGCAGGCAGGGGAGATCTCTGCATCCACATTGCTTGTATGGATGCAGGGATGTGTCCGTTTTTCATTTGTTCAACCAGCTTCTTTTGTTCAACGTGTATACCCTGTTTTGGACTAAGCATTTCTTTTACATGGACTAGACCAGTACAGTAGAGCCTTCCTAAAACAGGAGGTGTCCACTTATCTCTAACCAATCTGCTTATATGTTCTGCAACGAATATGAAGGTAAATTCTAACCTTACCTTATTCTCAGTGAAGTGGTGTGGAATGACCGGAAGGGAAACGTTAACATAGCACAGTTCAAAAATATCAACATGTTCTATTTAGAGGAATGTGCCAAAATTACTCCAAACCAGTGTAAGAAAATGATTATCAGATACAGGAAATATTTGACTGATTTCTAACAGAAATACCAACAGTTACAAAGTTTTCACTAAGTTTTGTTTCATTAAATTTATAAGTTTTGTAATTTTCTTTAAAGTACTTGTAATAAATAAATTATTTATTTATACACATTTACATACAAATTTAGGATTTACAAAGTTTGAGATTTCAAGATTGGAGCTTAAAGTAAACTTGTCTAGCAACTCAAGACATGTGTCTGATCTCTAGAACCAGGACGGTCCAAAAAATTATCCGAATGCCACATTCAGGTTTAGTTTAACTTATGATATTACAATGCTGATGAAACCTGTTAAATTCTTTCAGCATATTTTGTTTGCTAAATGATTTAGTATACATACAGGAGTTTCAGTAAAAGTTGGTAGTAGAGCCTCTGGCAATCCAGTGGATTATGTTTTGGTTTGGACTAGTGGATGTTTAAAATTCCTTTCAGTTTATGTTTTGCTGCTTGTGTCTGTTTGGAGATTTTTCTTCACTTCTTGTCATGAACATGCAACAGGAAGTGAAAGAAATCCTCTCCAAAGTGAAGGAAATTCCCCTCTTAGACAGTTGTCATGGAAACAGCTGCCCCATCTCCTTGTTTAGTGATAAGGATGAAGATTTTGGACTTTTTGTCTAGGTAAGACATGGTTTTCAGCACAAATATATAGGCTAAAATGCTTCTTGGACAAAGAAAGCAATAGTAATAAAAAAAAACTTGACAGAGGTTCTAGAGCTTCCCTACTGTATAAAAAATCATTGATTGGCTATACATACCCTTTCTTCTTGACTTGAAGAGAAGTCAAAGCCCCGTGTATAGCCTGGGGATAGGATTCTCCCCTAGGGACTCCCCTACTATTCCTTAGCCACTTTTTTATAGATAATGTGAGGTTCTCTTGTACATGAAAATAATAAATCCAGAGGATGGTGTCTTTTCTTGGAATGGTAAATGTACACAAATAATTACGGCAAATGTGCTTTATCAATCAGGTAAAGAAAAAAAGGTGGTACATACACAATGATCTGGCAGCCATTAGGATTGCAGAATGGCAACTCAACCTCCATGTGTTTCCATGTATGCAGTCTAATTGTTTAACAAAGCACAGTTTTCAACAGAAGCCACTCAATTTGTTGAAAAGGGAAATTAATCTAAGTCTATTTGAAAAGAGAACACTTTTTTTTAGTCAGGTTGAAAAAAAGACACAAGTCCATCTAGTTCAACCAATATAAAAAATACATAGAAAGCCTACATATACTACACAGTTGTGCTGGACATTTTTAGTTTGCAAGTATTAGCTGCTGACTATTTAGGGATAAGCCGAACACCCCCCTGTTCGGTTCGCATCCACAAGGGGGGGGTTAAAGGGGGCTTCCAGATTCTGATAAGCCCCCCACCTGCAGACCCCCACAACCACCGGGCAAGGGTTGTGGGAATGAGGCCCTTTTCCCCATCAACATGGGGACATCCTCCCCATGTTGAGGGCATGTGGCCTGGTACGGTTCAGGAGGGGGGGGCGCTCTCTCGTCACCCCCTCTTTTCCTGTGGCTTGCCAGGTTGCGTGCTCGGATAAGGGCCTGGTAATGGAGTTTTGGGGGACCCCCACGCATTTTTAAAACATTTTTTCAATGACTTTCAATGACTTTTATGTGTATTGTCAGGACCGACAATTCATCAATAGCTGGCACTAGTGCTAGCACTTTTAAATGACTTTTTTTCCTTTAGAAATGTCATTTTGCTCTCGGACTGTTATAAACACGGGAAACATGCACTACTTTACAGGCATATTATAAACACCCCCCCAGGTACGAAATTTAAAGGAATATTTCACTTTTATTGTTTCACTTTAAACATTATTAAAATTACTGCTCCCGAAAAAATGGCCGTTTTTAAAACTTTTTTCTGAATTGATACATGTCCCCTGGGGCAGGACCCAGGTCCCAAACACTTTTTATGACAATAACTTGCATATTAACCTTTAAAATTAGCACTTTTGATTTTTCATGTTCGTGTCCCATAGACTTTAACGGTGTTCGTGTGTTCCTCGCTGGAGTCGCTGGAGATCATCCATTGCTGGAGATCGAGAATTTCATTACATCGCTGGAGTAGGAGCATGGATTTATTGGATTACATTGCTGGAATCTCTTTTTTATGTTTTATTTTTTTATTTTTAATAAAGGACTTGTCCCAAGCCGTCTCCTGTGGTTTTTTAACATTTTGACACTTTCTTTTTGTGAAATGGTAGGGATACAATGTACCCCTTGCCAATTCACATAGGGGGGCAGGATCTGGGTGTCCCCTTTGTTAAAGGGGGCTTCCAGATTCCGATAAGCCCCCCGCCCGCAGACCTCCACAACCACCGGGCAAGGGTTGTGGGGATGAGGTCCTTGTCCCCATCAACATGGGGACATCCTCCCCATGTTGAGAGCATGTGGCCTGCTACGGTTCAGGAGGGGGGGCGCTCTCTTGTCCCCCCTCTTTTCCTGCGGCCTGCCAGGTTGCGTGCTCGGATAAGGGTCTGGTGTGTATTTTTGAGGGCACTCCACGCCATTTGTAAAAAAATTTTGGCGTGGAGTTCCCCTTAAAATCCATACCAGACCTGAAGGGCCTGGTAATGGAATTTTGGGGGACCCCCACGCATTTTTTTTAATTCTTCAATGACTTTCAATTACTTTTATGTGTTTTGTCGGGACCGACAATTCTTTAATAGCCGGCACTAGTGCTAGCACTTTTAAATGACTTTTTTTTCCTTTAGAAATGTCATTTTGCTCTCGGACTGTTATAAACACGGGAAACATGCGCTACTTTACAGGCATACTATAGACACCCCCCAGGTACGAAATTTAAAGGAATATTTCACTTTTATTGTTTCACTTTAAGCATTATTAAAATCACTGCTCCCGAAAAAACGGCCCTTTTTAAAACTTTTTTTTGCATTGATACATGTCTCCTGGGGCAGGACCCAGGTTCCCAAACACTTTTTATGACAACAACTTGCATATTAACCTTTAAAATTAGCACTTTAGATTTCTCCCATAGAATTTTAAAGGGTGTTCCGTGGCTTTTCGAATTTGCCGCAAACAGCCCAAATTGTTCGCTGTGCGGCGAACGGGTGAACAGCCAATGTTCGAGTCAAACTCATGTTCGACTCGAACAGATAGCCCATCCCTATTGACTAATATTGATTTTCTCATGTATCAAATCATGTTGGCTTGTTCCAAAGAATAACGAGCAACATAAATACAGAATGTAGGAAAATAAACTTTCTGACTTAGGTTTGTGGTAGTTTATTAAATTCAGGTGAGTGTTATGTGGATTTGCAAAGTGCTTTTCTAAGACCATTGCGTCTTGATGGAGAAAAGCAACAATTTGATGCAAACCCCTGTGCGTGGGCCCTCTCTAATCATAACTTTGCAATAATCTACCTCTTTAGGGATAGATAAGCAAGAATGTGCACAGGAGCCCTGTGCGTCTTTTGCTCCGTTACAGGTCCGAATTCAGACAACAATTTGGGATGAAATTGGACCTGAATCGGTGAACAGGGATGCACCGGATCCCTGCTGTGAGCCGCATGCAAAGATAGTGTGAACCCAGCCTAAAGAATTGTGGGTCTGAGATCACAGGACAGAGTTGGAAGCAGTCCACCAAATATGATTTTCAAAACAGGCTCTACAACTTTGTTGCTGCAGAAGGTTGCCTCCTCAGGATGAGAAAGCATCCCCCTACCACCACAACTGCATGGCACTGACCCAGAATAAAAATGGCTCAGCCTATGTGGTTTTCCTGTACAAGGCAGAGGGACCTGGGATTACCGGTAATTAAAAGGATCTAGGGTAGTTAGTGACCTATAGCTTGAGATTCCTTGACAAGTGGTGTGAGAGCTGATGGCTGTGGTGTTGGAGCCTTATCCTGTCTATTTCCTAAATTGTCATCACTTAGGAGTCATTGCTATGAAAGATGATGGCTTATTGTCTACTAGTAGATAGTAGACTTTGCAAATTGCTGAGACTTATTTGAATGGCCTTGTCAGGACGAAGGTTAGCGGTCACTGACAATCTGATGGTAGACTACCATTGTCTGGCTTTCAGATGTGGTGTTAATTCCTGGCAGGCATATGACTAAGTCTGATGATGCACGGGTTTGCTCTAATTCAGGATTCCGGGAGCCAAACAATGGCACTCTCTACGGCAGAATGGCAACCTCAACTGTGACAAGAATATCATGGATTTCTGATGGGGGCTCTACAGGAGACTGAAGCTAATGTGCAAAAATTCGGATGTACCTAAATTTGACTTTAAGTGACAGTTAAATAAAATGAATCTCTGTGAAATTTAGCTGTAACATGAGTCAATATATTTTATGTTAGTGTAGTATGCAACAATGAATAATAGAAGGAATTAGCTCAGGTATTCCAGAAAACCAACTACTGTCATTAAAACACATTACTCTTTGCTATATTGTTTCAGCACATGTTCATGATATGGCACTAATATAATTATTATTCCTATCAACTGTAGCACATTAATGCATTAATTGAAATAGCATTGCTACTTTGTCTAGACAGCTCTCTAAGATCATTGCATCCTCATCTGCAATGGTGTTAGGTTTTACTGTGGTAAAACGTGGAATGGGCTTTGGCTGGGAGAAGATACTGTATATTGTGAAGACCGTGTGGAATAAAACTGTACTTCAGGACAAGCATCTCATCTTTATATTCCTTGCTAAAAAAACTCTGTTACTCTGTGCACATTTTACTATGCTTCAGTTATTTCAACCTATTTTTTCTTTACATAGATCACTGGTCATGAACTGCAACACATCACAAGACGCTGAGGGGAGAGAAACACAGAGAGAGCCTGGGGGAGTAAAATTCCTCCAAGATTCCTCCCTGGAAATGAACCAAGATGTGATATAAACCTAGAAAAGCAAGGTTGTTTTTCAGGATATTGCATTTCTCAACTATTTTTGCTAAAAGCTGTGCCAAAAAACTTTAAATTTATTGTGTTAGTAAAATAGTAACAAATGTACATAGCACACAGATGTGTGCCTTTGTACTTTGTTTCAGCTCAAAATTATTAACATAGGCTAATTACAGAATTAAAAATATTACCTTGATGCATGGATGCATGTGCAGAGAACCTATATATTTTTTTCTTTATGCTCAATTGCATTTATATACAGTAGGGCAAAAAAGTATTTAGTCAGCCACCAATTGTGCCAGTTCTCCCACTTAAAAAGATGAGAGAGGCCTGTAATTGTCATCATAGGTATACCTCAACTATGAGAGACAAAATGTGGAAACAAATCCAGACAATCCCATTGTCTGATTTTTGAAAGAATTTATTTGCAAATTATGGTGGAAAATAAGTATTTGGTCACCTACAAACAAGCAAGATTTCTGGCTTTCAGAGACCTGTATCTTCTTCTTTAAGAGGCTCCTCTGTCCTCCACTCATTACCTGTATTAATGGCACCTGTTTGAACTTGTTATCAGTATGAAAGACACCTGTCCACAACCTCAAACAGTCACACTCCAAACTCCACTATGGTGAAGACCAAAGAGCTGTCAAAGGACACGAGAAACAAAATTGTAGACCTGCACCAGGCTGGGAAGACTGAATCTGCAATAGGCAAGCAGCTTGGTGTGAAGTAATCAACTGTGGGAGCAATAATTAGAAAATGTAAGACATACAAGACCACTGATAATCTCCCTCGATCTGGGGCTCCACACAAGATCACACCCAGTGGGGTCAAAATGATCACAAGAACGGTGAGCAAAAATCCCAGAGTCACACGGGGGGACCTAGTGAATGACCTGCAGAGAGCTGGGACCAACATAACAAAGGCTACCATCAGTAACACACTACGCCACCAGGGACTCAGATCCTGCAGTGCCAGACGAGTCCCTTTGCTTAAGCCAGTACATGTCCGGGCCTGTCTGAGGTTTGCTAGAGAGCATTTGGATGATTCAGAAGAGGATTGGGAGAATGTCATAAGGCCAGATGAAACCAAAGTAGAACTGTTTGGTAGAAACACAACTCGTCATGTTTGGAGGAGAGAGAATGCTGAGTTGCAACCAAAGAACACCATATCTACTGTGAAGCATGGGGGTGGCAACATCATGCTTTGGGGCTGTTTCTCTGCAAAGGGAACAGGACGACTGATCCGTGTACATGAAAGAATGAATGGGGCCATGTATCGTGAGATTTTGAGTGCAAACCTCCTCCCATCAGCAAGAGCATTGAAGATGAAACGTGGCTGGGTCTTTCAGCATGACAATGATCCCAAACACACCGCCCGGGCAACGAAGGAGTGGCTTTGTAAGAAGCATTTCAAGGTCCAGGAGTGGCCTAGCCAGTCTCCAGATCTCAACCCCATAGAAAACCTTTGGAGGGAGTTGAAAGTCTGTGTTGCCCAGAGACAGCCCCAAAGCATCACTGCTCTAGAGGAGATCTGCATGGAGAAATGGGGCCAACATACCAGCAACAGTGTGTGACAACCTTGTGAAGACTTACAGAAAACGTTTTACCTCTGTCATTGCCAACAAAGGATATATAACAAAGTATTGAGATGAACTTTTGATATTGACCAAATACTTATTTTCCACCATAATTTGCAAATAAATTCTTTCCAAATCAGACAATGTGATTGTCTGGATTTGTTTCCACATTTTGTCTCTCATAGTTGAGGTATACCTATGATGACAATTACAGGCCTCTCTCATCTTTTTAAGTGGGAGAACTTGCACAATTGGTGGCTGACTAAATACTTTTTGCCAGGGTGTTGGGTGTAATCCTTGACTCTGACCTCTCCTTCAGCCCCCACATCCAATCACTGGCTAAATCCTGCCGCCTTAACCTCCGCAACATCTCCAGAATTCGACCCTTCCTGACTAATGACACCACAAAACAATTTAATCACTCCTTGATTATTTCCTGCCTTGACTACTGCAACTCTCTCCTTAATGGCCTACCGCAGGCTATCCCCCCTTCAGTCTATTATAAATGCTGCTGCTAATACACCTCACTAACCGATCCATGACTACTGCTCCTCTCTGCCAATCCCTTCACTGGTTTCCCCTACCCCACCGTATAAAATTCAAAATGCTAATCACAACATACAAGGCCATCCACAACATCGCCCCAGGCTACATCACCAACCTCATCTGCAGATATCGCCCAAATTGTCCCCTCCTCTCCTCCTAGGACCTCCTGCTCTCTAGCTCTCTTGTTACCTCCTCCCACGCTCGCCTTTAGGACTTCTCAGGAGCCGATCAGCCCCTAACCTGTCCATCTTTAGGAAATCCCTGAAAACTCACTTATTAAGGGAAGCTTATCCCACACCCACCTAACAACTGTCCCTGAGCCACCCCCATCAAATCATTCCTCGCATCTATTACCTTTTGTACCACCACCCTCTCCCTTTAGAATGTAAGCTCTACGAGCAGGGCCCTCCTGTCCCTTCTGTATTGAACTGTACTGTAATTGTGCTGTCCCCCCCCTCTACATTGTAAAGCACTGCATAAACTGTTGGCCCTATATAAATTATGTATAATTATAATAATAATAATAATATAATTTTATATATATATTGTGGCAGAGCATCCCAGAGAGAGCCAGGAAAAGTCCTGTTCGGGGTTTATACATCTCCCAGGCTCCTCTCATATACATTCAGGGATCTCTGATCCATGGTCCAGTTCGGGTCTTGGTCCTCTCCCCCAGGCTAATTTAAGCTCACCTGAGCAGACAACCTTTGCTCTCTGCCTGGGAAACACAGACAACGCTGGTCTGTGAGAGAAAAAAGGTTGGTAAAAAGCTGTTAAGCAGTTTATGTGGAAAGTGACAAGCGGTAGGCTTGCTCAGCCTGGTAGTTAGGGCCTGCATAGTGTATAGTTAGAGCCGTGACACGTCTAGGTTTTTGCTTGGCTATTTTGTTCTGTTTGTTTTGATTTGAAAACTGTACAGCACCTCTATAGACTTTTAAATATCATCATTAAACACTTCACTGTTTGTCACTACTTCACTTGTTCTGGTATCTGTGCCTGAAAGCCTGCTTGTCCCAGGAAGCTTTTGTACCTGCTACCTGTCCCCCAGGTTACATATCGTGGAGGCTGCAACCAGCTGTAGTAAGTTACTACTTAAAAGGCCAGTACCTAGCGTGACTAAACATGGAATAAATCCTAAAACAATTGCTGCACTACAGCAAGCCAACGCTATCAACGCTGTGTCAACAGATTGGTGCTGTACAGGAGCAATCGCAGAGGCTGTTTGAACAGCTAGCCACTGATGCAAAAACGGATAGGAAAACTGAGGTTGTGGAAATGCTAGCACAGTGGTCACCTGTTAAAGTTGATGATGTTGGAGAAAAAGCCCTCAGCCATCCATGTGGGTTGCTTACTTTCTAAGATGACCGCAGATGATGATCCAGAGGCCTTTCTGCTATCGTTTGAACGGACCGCTGAGGGGGAAGGTTGGCCTAAAACCCATTTGGAAAGACTGGTCGCCCCCTTGCTTTCTGGAGAATCGCACAAGGCCTACTATGATTTGGAGTCAGCAGAAGCAGGAGACTATGAAAAGGTCAAGCGGTAAATCCTGGCGTGACTTGGTGTCACCTTGGCAGTTCGAGCACAGCGGGTCCACAGCTGGTTTTTCCAAGACGAGAGGCCCCCAAGATCACAAATGTTCGACCTAATTCGCCTGGTGAAGAAATGGCTACAGCCGGAGTCCCTGTCTGGGCCACAAATAGTGGAGCGTGTGGTCATGGACCGGTTCCTGAGGTCACTACCAATTCCACTGCAGAAGTGGGTGAGTCAAGGAGACCCCAACTTGGTGGACAACCTGGTGGAACTCGATGAAATGTACTTTGCTGCAGAGAGCCTGGTCACCACCCCTACAGCTGCACGGACTTTCCACCCAAATCCACGGTCTCCCCAGCAACCGGTAAGACTGTTCCAGGGGAAGTGAGTGGTAAGCATGGCAAGGAAATGGGGGGAGGATTTTTGGTGCCAGAACTGAAGTTTGGCGTCCCAAACAAGGGAAGCCACTGCCTGTCAGCAAACCAAACTGAGGAAACATCAGGTGTTTTCGTTGCCAAGAACTGGGACATGTTGCAGCAAACTGTCCATTGACAGATGAAACAATGATCTATCTATTAGAAGGCAGTCTATGTTTGCGGCTGTTGCATGCTCTGCAGCACCAAATATGGGAAAACACATGTGCCAAATGACTATTCATAATAAGCCTATTATGGCCTTGCTGGACTCTGGAAGTCTAGTGACTTTGGTTACAGCTGAGATGGTTGAAACTGTGAAATTTCATGCTAAAAAAATTGCTGTGATCTGTGTACATGGGGATAACCGGGAGTATCCTATAGCCACTGTTCAGTTTAAAACTGGCTTAGGTACGGTGACCTATCCAGTCGGACTTGTGCCCCACTTGGTGCACGAGGCCATCGTTGGTAGGGACTTCCCTAAGTTATGGGAACTGTGGGATCCTCTCGACCCGGTCACAGTAGCTGACTCAGTGGCAGAGCCAGAACTCCTGGCCACTAATGACAATGTGGGTTCAGGGGACCCCTCTCAGGGCTCCCCGTGTTTTCCTTTCTCAGTTATGGCAGTAGAGCTGGAGGAGCCTGAGGAAGTCCCCACAATCAGTGGAGCTGGACAGCCATCTGCTGAATCTGAGCCTACATTGGAGTTTGCTAACCTTAATGTGCACAAGGAAAATTTTGGTATCGAGCAGAGAAAAGACCCTACCCTTGCCAGGGCCTGGGAAAATGTAATAGTGATTAATGATGTACCTGTCGAACCAGGGGACAGGCCCTGTTTTCCTTATTTCAGCAGCAGTGAGGATTTACTGTATTGTGTATGTAAAAAGATTGATGAAGTGGTTGAACAGTTGGTGGTCCCTAAGCCATACAGACAGGTGGTGTCGGAACTTGCTCATGGGCACTTGCTAGGAGGCCATTTAGGGGTTGAGAAAACTTCTTAAAGGGTGTTGCGCAGGTTTTACTGGTCCGGGATACAGAAAGATATTGAGAGTTATTGTCAATCCCGTCCTGTGTGTCAGATGTCAGCCCCACTACCCCGCTTCCGAAGTCCTTTAGTGCCCTTGCCCATTATTGAAGTGCCCTTTGAGAGGATTGCCATGGACCTTGTGGGTCCACTCCCCAAGTCTGCCTGGGGTCATCAGCATATCCTTGTAATCATGGATTATGCTACCCGTTACCCCGAGGCAGTTCCCTTACACACCGCGTCTGCTAAAAACATTGCCAAAGAGCTGTTTTTGGTGTTCAGTCGTGTTGGCATCCCTAAAGAAGTCCTTACAGACCAGGGCACCCCATTTATGTCACGAATAACTAGGGAGCTGTGCAAGTTATTTAAGGTGATGCAATTGCGAACCTCATTGTACCATCCTCAAATAGATGGCTTGGTGGAACGCTTCAATAAGACATTAAAGAGCATGTTAAAAAAGGTTGTTGACAAGGATGGGAAAAACTGGGACTTTCTGATACCATACTTGATGTTTGTCATCAGGGAGGTTCCTCAGTCCTCTACGGGGTACTCTCCATTTGAGTTGCTTTATGGGAGACACCCTCGGGGACTCCCTCGGGGGCATAGCCAAAGAAACTTGGGAGGGGGAGCAGACAGTCCATAAAAGTGTAATTGAGCATATCGTTCAAATGCAGGACAGGATTGCAGCAATCATGCCGAAGGTAAAAGAACACTTACTGCAGGCCCAAGCAGCCCAACAGAGGATATACAACAGGGAGGCACAACTCCGTGTTTTCTCACATGATGACAGGGTCCTGGTGTTAGTTCCCACTGTTGAGAGCAAGTTCCTGGCTAAGTGACAGGGTCCCTTTGAAGTAATTGAAAGAGTTGGGGAGGTCAATTACAAGGTATATCAACCAGGAAAAAGGAAGCCCGAACAGATTTACCACATAAACCTGTTAAAACCCTGGAAGGATAGACTGGCGTTAACTGCGAGGTCTCTCCCGGTAACGCCTAAGGGTACTGAGTCCCCTCTGATCCCTGAGGTCACGATTCCAGACACCCTGTCATATTCCCAAAAACAGGAAGCTAGAGAGTTCCTGATAAGGAATAGAGAAAAATTTTCAGATTTACCTTGTACGACTTCAGCAGTTCAGCATGATATTGTTACTGAACCTGGGGTCAGTGTCAAGCTCAAACCTTACCGAATTCCTGAAGCGAGGAGAAAGGACATCAGTGATGAAGTCAAAAGAATGTTGGAGCAAGATGTCATTGAGGAATCCAATAGTGACTGGTCTAGCCCCATCGTGTTAGTCCCAAAACCAGATGGCACTTGGAGGTTCTGTAACAACTTCAGGAAGCCTAATGCAGTGACAACATTTGACACGTACCTAATGCCCAGAGTAGACAAACTTATAGACCAACTTGACAAGGCTCGCTATCTGACCACTTTGGACTTGACAAAAGGTTGTGGGCAAACACCCCTGACTGGTAGCGCCAAAGAGAAGACTGCATTTGTGACCCTGGAGGCTCCCTTTCAATATAAAAACATACCTTTTGGGTTGCAAGACATTTCAGAGGGCCATGGACAGGACCCTAAGACCCCACCAACAATATGCAGCAGCCTATCTAGATGACATAGTGGTACATAGCACTGAATGGGAGTCTCACTTGCCCCGTGTCCAGGCTGTCCTTGATTCCCTCTTCAAAGAAGGTTTTTATGACAAATCCAAAAAAATGTGCCATTGGTCTAGAGGAAGCCAAGTATTTTGGCTACACTATTGGCCGTGGTGTCATAAAACCTCAAGTGAGTAAAATAGAAGCCATTCAGGAGTGGCCACGTCCTGCAAACAAGAAGCAGGTCAGGGCCTTTCTTGGCATTGTGGGGTATTATAGAAGATTTATCCCAAATTTTGTAACTATAGCGGCCCCACTGACAGACCTTATGAAAGGGAAAGACTCTGTAATAGTGAAATGGTCCTCGGTAGCAGAGGAATCTTTCCAAGTCCTGAAGAAGGCTCTTTGTACACAGCCAGTACTGTACTCCCCCGATTTCTCCAAAGATTTTTTTGGTTCAGACGGATGCGTCTGATGTTGGTATTGGGGCAGTACTATCACAGGTATACAATGGGGAAGAACACCCTGTGGTGTACCTAAGCAGAAAGCTCAATGACCATGAGAAAAAGTATGCAGTCATTGAAAAGGAATGTTTAGCCATAAAGTGGGCCGTGGGCGCACTCAGGTACTATTTGTTAGGGCACCAGTTTGAGTTAATAACTGACCATGCTCTCCTGAAATGGATGGCCCAAAAGAAGGAGACTAATAGACGGGTGAACTGGTAGTTTTTGGCTCTACAGGATTACTCCTTCACTGTAAAACACAGGCCAGGTGTTGAGATTGGGAATGTAGATGCCCTGTCCTGTGTTCACTTCTGTTGGGCTACAGGTGTTCCAACCCTGGGGTTGAAACAAGGGGGGGGATATGTAGCAGAGCATCCCAGAGAGAGCCAGGAAAAGTCCTGTTCGGGGTTTATACATCTCCCAGGCTCCTCTCATATACATTCAGGGATCTCTGATTCATGGTCTAGTTCGGGTCTTGGTCCTCTCCCCCAGGCTAATTTAAGCTCACCTGAGCAGACAGCCTCTGCTCTCTGCCTGGGAAACACAGACAACGCTGGTCTGTGAGAGAAAAAGGGTTGGTAAAAAGCTGTTAAGCAGTTTATGTGGAAAGTGACAAGCGGTAGGCTTGCTCAGCCTGGTAGTTAGGGCCTGCATAGTGTGTAGTTAGAGCCGAGGCACAGCTAGGTTTTTGTTTGGCTGTTTGTTTTGAATTGAACACTGTACATCACCTCTATAGACTTGTAAATATCACCATTAAACACCTCACTGTTTGTCACTACTTCACTTGTCCTGGTATCTGTGCCTGAAAGCCTGCTTGTCCCAGGAAGCTTTTGTACCTGCTACCTGCCCCCCAGGTTACAATATATACATTTAAAGACAAGAGAGAGTGCACGCCAGCCCTAGTGTATTATCATTTAATAGATGAATATAAGTGTATAAAAACAAGGGTTGCACTCACAAACATCCAGTGTTAAATGGCATAAACAGCTCCATAATAGCCTCCTCTCCTGGTCTGTAGAGATCAGTTAGCTCACAGTAATTAGCAGTATGGTAAGCTGTTTCAGTAAGCACAGACCACCTGCTTCCTTGTAACACACACCACCCAAAGCACTCGCACGGACCAGCCGGCGCTGCATGATGTCACTCGTGGCCGGGGAGGGGATGCACAGTGATGCAGCTGACTCCTCTCATAATCTTCATGCAGTTGCTAGGACAACATGTTTCGGAGGCGTGGCCTCCTTCTTCTTCTGAAAGAAGTTTGTTTGAAATATTTGAAAATGTATTAAAAATAAAAAACAAGTTTAGTTGAGTTATTTTGAGGAGACAGCAAATTTACACTGTTATACAAGCTGTACACTCACTACTTTACATTGTAGCAAAGTGTCATTTCTTTAGTGTTGTCACATGTAAAGTTTTTATAAAATAGTTACAAAAATGTGAGGAGTGTACTCACTTTTGTGAGATACTGTACACACACATACCACAATGCTAATTCTGTTAAATAGTGCTATGTACGAATGATGGTTACCACATACACACAAAGTGAAGTGGAAGTTTAGTCAAAATCTAAGTAAGGCTAATCCTACTCTCACCTCCATTCTAAGCCTATTCTAACTAACTGTAAAGAAAAGATCTGTGTACTTACCTATTTTGAAGCAGCTCCGGTCCAGTCCTATGATCAGCTTTCAGCGGCGGCTTCAGTGTAGAGAAGGAGCAGCTGACAACAGATGCCCCATAGTAAGCCTATGGGTGACGTAATTTCCCAGACATTTGCAGCCATTGTTGCTGATCTCTCCTCTACACAGAAGCCGCTGCTGGAGAGATCATGTGACCAGACCGAAGTGGCTTCAGAATAGGTAAGTATATGCATCTTTTCTGTACAGGGTCAGATAGAATAGGCTCAAAATGTGGGTGGGAGTAGGTTTAGCCTAAAGCCTAGTACAGCTGAATGTCGGGCGGCATCGGCCAGTTCATGAGAAACCAGTCTGCATTCGGCTCATGTGTACTGGAGTTGGTCTGACAGAAGCTGGCCATTTGGCCAGCTTCTGTCGAAGGGTCATGACCTAAAAAGGTCTGCCGGTTGCCTCCCGAGTGCTGACTGGAGGGACATCCCCCTGTCAGAACACAAAGAACAACAGGGGAGATAGCTGTACTAACGTCTGATAGTTACTACAGCTCCTCCTGAGCTTTTTTTTTTTTTCGTTGAGCCCTTCTAGGTTGAATGAAAAAAAAACTACTACTGTGTAAGAGGCTTTAGTTAGATTTTGACTAAACTTCCACTTTAATACTATTAAACTACTAGGCATTATTGATAGTTACTACACAAGTTTGCCACATTCATGAAAGCATTAGGTTTATCATAGTGTTCAGAGGTTGCCATAACCTTTCATATCTCAACATTACTCAGACACACTCAAAATTTTCAAGAATTACATTTTTCATTTCTTTTGTTGTCAGATGAAGAAGAATTGCATAGTTATCAGCATTATCAACAAAATGTTAGGAATACTACTGTGTGATGGACTTGTGATGACACGCCCCACCTTCACAGCTTTTCACTGGGAAGATCCCCCCTGCAGTCTCTACCCCCACCTCTTATGCAGCTGCGTACAGAGGTTATCTGATCACTTATATAAAAAAAAAGTATTCAGAATATTCATTTATTTATATTTATATATATATATATATATATATATATATATATATATATATATATATATATATATCCACACACTATATTACCAAAAGTATTGGAACACCTGCTTTTACATGAACTTTAATGGCATCCCAGTCTTAGTACGTAGGGTTCAATATTGAGTTGGCCCACCCTTTGCAGCTATAACAGCTTCAACTCTTCTGGGAAGGGTGTCCGCAAGGTTTAGGAGTGTGTCTATGGGAATGGTTGACCATTCTTCCAGAAGCGCATTTGTGAGGTCAGGCACTGATGTTGAACGAGAAGACCTGGCTCGCAGTCTCCACTCTAATTCATGCCAAAGGTGTTCTATCGGGTTGCAGGCCAGTCAAGTTCCTCCACCCCAAACTCGCGCATTCATGTCTTTATGGACCTTGCTTTGTGCACTGGTGTACAGTCATGTTGGAATAGGAAGGGGCTGTGCCCAAAATATTCCCACAAAGTTGGGAGCATGAAATATTTCAAAATGTCTTGGTATGCTGACGCCTTAAGATTTCCCTTCACTGGGGCCAAACCCAACCCCTGAAAAACAACCCCACACTGTAATATCCCTTCCACCAAATGATCTGAACCAGTGGACAAAGCAAGGCACACAAAGACATGGATGAGTGAGTTTGGGGTGGAGTAACTTGACTGGCCTGCACAGAGTCCTGACCTCAACCCAATAGAACACCTTTGGGATGAATTCGAGCGGAGTCTACGAGCCAGGGCTTCTCGTCCAACCTCAGTGCTTGACCTCACAAATGTACTTCTGGAAGAATGGTCAAGCATTCCCATAGACAGAAGAGTTGAAGCTGTTATAGCTGCAAAGGGTGGGCCAACTCAATAAAGAACCCTATGTATTAAAACTGGGATGCCATTAAAGTTCGTGTGTAAAGGCAGGTGTCCCAATACTTTTGACAATATAGTGTATATTATATTGATGATATTGGATCTATGGTTGCATCGTTATTGGCAATGCATTATCATAATAAAAACAAGATTTTTGTTCAGGCAGTCCAGTGCAGAATATTTTCCTAATTCTAACTCTCATAACATTTGTTTATTCTGTTTTCCCTGGCAGGGGACACATTAGAATTTTACACTGGGTGTCATCCAACCCAAGGCCAGTTGTGTCCATGGACTCCTGAGAACCAAAGCATTAGATAAAAAAAGAAAGGTTTGGGAAACAGTTTTGTGTGTCTGTTTAAAAAAACAGAAGATAAGTTAATCTGAAAACACCTTTCTTTTTAATGAGGTTTCTGTGACAAATGAGCACAGTAATCGTTTTCACATGCATGACTCCATGGAAATCTTGTCTAAGACAATGACCTCCGTTATAATGTTCTGCAGCTGCAAGTTTATCTATCAATAGTTTTAGGGAATGAGCAACAACACTGAAGTCTGACCATCCTTCTTCCAGCTGTCCTGACATCTAGGAACTATACCAATGTGCTTTTCCCTAATAATTCTCCAGTAACATCTGCTACCAAACATGCTGACAGCCAGATGTTGAGGTTTATAATCACAGACAGTGAACCCAGGCTACACATCCTGCCGTTTAAGTACTCTACTAACCAAGCATGACTTGTATGTTCATCAATTACTCATCTATTCATAGTTGTTCCTCTTTTTGTTGTTGAGTTGGCCTTGTTTTCCACATTACTGACTTTAGCTTGACTGGGAACATTTATGTGTACACCTGCTCATTACACACTGGAGTTCCAGTCTGTTTCTCACTTCCTGCATATGAATAGATCATAATGATGTGCCTCATTTTTTTTTAATGAATTCTTTTATGAAGGCTTTCATCTGCTCTAGCACCTCTTATGTATATAATAACAGATAAAGCACATTGTAAATGTTTCCACGTTTGTCGATACAGTTTAAATTTGGGGTTTGCCAATTGGTTTATCACTATTGAGGGGTGTATTTATCAGTTTCATTCAAGATTCACACAACTTTCACCCAAGATTCACGTATTTTTCTAACAGAATCTTATGTAACAAAATGTATTTTGAATTTGGCTCTTGGGTGAAACATCCCTAAATATTATTATAAATTGTTAGCCTAAGCCTTGATTGTTTTGTATGGTATTTTTCTAGCCATAAAGCATTTTGTTTTATGGATATCAGATGCGGTTCAAGCTAACATGACTTTCGCAGTTACAAACACTGGTAAGGCCCTATTATTCGATTTGCAATATATTGTTGTTGAACTGCCAGGCAGGCTAAAACCATTCTGCACAGGCAACTAAGTGTTGTTTGGAAGCCAACACAATGAAGCACATGACTGCTTTTCTGTAGTCAGCTAGAGCCTCATATAAACTCAGTCACTAATATAAGCTTTAATATAATATATACTTTCTCTCCTCTGAAGTACCTGCCATCATCCTAGGTGACTTCAACATTCCAACCAATGTTAATACTGCAACCACTTCTCAACTACTCAACCTAACCTCCTCTTTTAACCTAACACAATGGACACAAACCACCACTCACTCCAACGGCAATTCTCTCAACCTCGTATTCTCCCATCGCTGCAGTCCCTGCGACCTCTCTAACACCCCCTTTCCTCTCTCTGATCACAACCTTATCCGTTTCACACTCTCCTTGTCTCATAACCCCCATGCTGCTAACCAACAAACCACTACCCGCAAAAACCTTCACAACCTCAACCGTTCCCTTCTTCATTCTGCTACTGATGGCCTTTATGACAAAATTGCACCCCTGTCCTGCCCGGACCTAACCATTTCCATCTACAACAACACGCTGTCATCCTCCCTAGATGTACTTGCTTCTCTTTCTACACGTAGAACCAGGCCCCATCTGCCACAACCCTGGCAAACAGACGACACCAGAAGTCTCGAGAGACGCAGCCGTGCTCTTGAACGAGCATGGAGTAAATCTAAATCCCTGCAAGACTTTAACCTCAACAAATCTGCCCTTCTCAAATACAACTCCTGCCTCCACACTGCTAAACAAACCTACTACAACACACTCATCAAAACCCTCTCATCCAAACCTCATCAACTCTTTTCTACCCTTAATTCCTTACTTCACCCCCCACTGCCCCCACCCACCAACTTGCTAACTGCTCATCAGATTGCCTAGGTGACTTCAACATTCCAATCAATGTTAATACTGCAACCACTTCTCAACTACTCAACCTAACCTCCTCTTTAACACAATGGACACAAACCACCATTCACTCCAACGGCAATTCTCTCAACCTCGTATTCTCCCATCGCTGCACTCCCTGTGACCTCTCTAACACCCCCTTTCCTCTCTCTGATCACAACCTTATCCGTTTCACACTCTCCTTGTCTCATACCTCCCATGCTGCTAACCAACAAACCACTACCCGCAAAAACCTTCACAACCTCAACCGTTCCCTTCTTCATTCTGCTACTGATGGCCTTTATTATGACAAAATTGCACCCCTGTCCTGCCCGGACCTAAACATTTCCATCTACAAAAACACGCTGTCATCCTCCCTAGATGTACTTGCTTCTCTTTCTACATGTAGAACCAGGCCCTATCTGCCACAACCCTGGCAAACAGACAACACCAGAAGTCTCAAGAGACGCAGCTGTGCTCTTGAACGAGCATGGAGTAAATCTAAATCCCTGCAAGACTTTAACCTCTACAAATCTGCCCTTCTCAAATACAACTCCTTCCTCCACACTGCTAAACAAACCTACTACAACACACTCATCAAAACCCTCTCATCCAAACCTCGTTAACTCTTTTCTACCCTTAATTCCTTACTTCACCCCCCACTGCCCCCACCCACCAACTTGCTAACTGCTCAACAGATTGCCAACCATTTCAAAAGCAAAATCAACACAATTCACGAGGAGATATCCAGCATTCAACTTCCTCCCCTACCCAACACATCAGGTCCAAAACCACACTCAGTACTCTCCTCCTTCTGCCCAGTTACCACCAATGAAGTTGATAAACTCCTCTTCATGGCCCACCACACCACCTGTCCCCTCATAATTAAAACCACCTTCCCGCTGTATCCTAAACTCCCTAACCCACATCTTCAACCTCTCCCTCTCCTTCGGCACCTTTCCTTCCCCGCTCAAACATGCACTGGTTACCACCATGCTTAAAAAACCCTACTTAGACCTCACTTGTTTGAATAACTTAAGACCCACCTCCCTGCTCACATTTACCTCCAAGCTCATCGAGCGCCTTGTCTATGACTAAATGAGGCGCTACCTCACAGACAATAACCTTCTCGACCCCCCGCAGTCCGGCTTCTGCCCAAAACATTCCATTGAAACTGCCCTACTAAAACTCACCAATGACCTACTAACTGCTAAAACCAATGACCATTACTCCATACTCCTACTCTTAGACCTCTCTGCTGCCTTCGACACAGTTGACCACCTGCTCCTCCTCAGCAAACTACACTCCCTTGGCTTCCGTGATTCTGCTTTATCCTGGTTCTGCTACCTATCTCAGCGCACGTTCAGTGTCACTTACAACTCCATCTCCTCTGCTCCTCTTCCTCTTTCTGTTGGGGTACCCCAAGGCTCTGTCCTTGGGCCCCTCCTATTCTCGCTCTATACCTCTTCCCTGGGCCAGTTGATAACCTCCCACGGCTTCCAATGCCACCTCTACGCAGATGACACCCAGATCTATCTCTCCACTCCTTAACTCACCCCCTCGATCTTCTCATGGATCTTAAACTTGCTGAATGACATATCGGTATGGATGTCATACCACTTTCTCAAACTCAATCTTTCTAAAACTGAGTTTGTTATATTTCCTCCTTCCCGGTCCCTCCTCATGTCCCTCCACACATGCCAGGGTGCTGGGTGTAATCCTTCACTCTGACCTCTCCTTTAGCTCCCACATCTAATTGCTGGCTAAATCCTGCCGCCTTAACCTCCGCAACATCTCCAGAATACAACCCTCCCTGACTAATGACACCACAAAGCAACTTATTTATTCCTTGATTATTTCGCACCTTGACTACTGCAACACTCTCCTTAATGGCCTACCCTTACGCAGGCTATCCCCCAGTCTATTATGAATGCTGCTGTTAGACCAATACACCTCACTAACCGATCCGTGACTGCTGCTGCTCTCTGCCAATCCCTTCACTGGCTTCCCCTACCCCACCGTTTAAAATTCAAAATGCTAACCACAACATACAAGGCCATCCACAACATCGCCCCCAGCTACATCACCAACCTCATCTGCAGATATCGCCCAAGTCGTCCCCTCCTCTTCTCCCAGGACCTATTGTTCTCTAGCTCCCTTGTTACCTCCTGCCATGCTCGCCTTCAGGATTTCTCCAGAGCCTCTCCCATCCTCTGGAACTCCCCGCCCAGTATGTCCGATCAGCCCCTAACCTCTCCACCTTTAGGAGATCCCTGACAACTCACTTATTCAGGGAAGCCTATCCCACACCCACCTAACAACTGTCCCCGAGCCACCCCCATCAAATCATTCACCGCATCTATTACCTTTTGTACCACCACCCCCTCCCTTTAGAATGTAAGCTCTATGAGCAGGGCCCTCCTGTCCCTTCTGTATTGAACTGTGCTGTAATTGTGCTGTCCCCCCTCTACATTGTAAAGCGCTGTGTAAACTGTTGGCGCTATATAAATTGTGTACAATAATAATATAATAATATAATAATGTATATTCAAAATCAATTTTGTAATCTGCAGCTTCCGATTAAATACTACTTGGTGATGTGGCCAAGAAGATCTTTGTTAAGGCATTTTTTGTTATAGGGTGACAACATTTTATCCCTGTCTCCTAACTGTTCTCTTGCTTTGTCACCTAGCCATACAGGCTTCCAATGGAGATCACAAATGGCCACACATCAAGCATGCATTGTGTACTGTGGTCACCATTAAGAGACGTGTTCTGGGAAATGCCATGCAGCTCTTTCATTGCAAATACTGTCTTACGCCACCACCTTCCTTCCAGCATAGAAACCTGGATATCTCTTCCAGGTTCTTGTAGCTGGACCCCTGATGATGCAGAGCCAGATGAATGAAGATGCTGATGAATGTGGAAGTCAATGCTTCCTGGGCACTTAATGATGCAGCCAAGAAAGTATTTGTTAAGGCATTTTTTGTTATAGGGTGACAACACTTTTTACCTGTCTCCCAACTGTACTCCTTTTTTTACAGGCTTTCAATGGAGATCACAAATGACCACACATCAAGTAGGCATGGTGTACTCTGGTCACCTTTAAGAAACCCCTCCTGGGAAATGCCTTGCAGCTCTTTCACTGCACATACTGTCCTATGCCACCACCTTCCTTCCATTATAGGGACCTGGATATCTCTTTTGGGTTCTTGCAGCTGGACCCCTGATGATGCAGAGCCAGAAGAATGAAGATGCTGATGAATATGGAAGTCAATGCCTCCTGGGATATGTGAAGTTGCTATCCCAGGGAGCTGCAAGAAGAAGCTTTGCGGCATTCTTACTGAGGCACGTTGACCATGAGAAAAAAAGCAAAAACATTTTTTTTTAAAATCACCATGGATTATGGCAGGGGTTGGGGGTGAAGGTTAGAATGCTGCAAATTATTATTATTTTTGAGTGAAAATCAACTTTTAAGTCTGCTTAAAAACTAGAATGTCAATTTAAGACTACCCTGTCCACAGGGTGACAATACTGCTGCACAATTTCACCCCGTTAAAGGAGGTAGAATAACAGATCTGCTAGCAGGATCAATTTGTGTTATGTTAATGGAGGACTCAAAAAATAAAAAAATGCTATTTTATGGCTGGTGACAGAAGCTAATATACAAATAGAAATACAGTAGATATTCCCGAGCTACTCAATAAATTGACTCTTTAACTGCTCCAAGGCACTGAAGGGTTAATCCATAACTGTAAAAAAAGGATAAATATACAATGAGTAGTGCTGCGCTGTTATATATAATTCATCATATTGAAAGAAAAGAATGAAAACATACAATAAAGTGCTGAGTGCAAATCGCATAAATGTAATTAATAGTCTTAGTGGCTGGATAAGCTTGAGTGTTGAATTCCCTCTGCAATGTAATATATATAGTGTCTTTTCCTTCTTATTGTGCAAAACAACACAATGTGCAAAGTGACTTTTTGTTCTTCTGTGCAAAGGATTTAAATTTAAAAAATAAATAAAGTGCAAAGTGACTTCTCTTCTGTGCGACACACTATGATGTAAGGTGGACTCTTACCTGGACTCTTACCTTACAGCTGTAAGGTAACAGCGTGTATATATGGCTTTGGAGATCACGGGTATTCTCACTATATATCCAGATGGTGATCCTAATCTTGATCCGGCACTCTCACTATAGTAGTGTGTAACCGCTCCTTTAAGGCCAATCGCGGCAATGGTATCACTCTCTCTGTTGATGTATATAAGGTATGTGGGAAAGAAGAAGGGGGATTCCAGATGGCGTAGTAGGTTTTTTAAAACATTTATTATTTAAAAGCAACTTCAGGTACTCACATTTCACAATAGCAATACAAGTCAATTCACCACAAGCAGTGAGCTCGCCAACGTCACTTCCGGTGCCTGTGTGTCCCGACAGATGAAGTCACAGTCAGGTGACTTCATCAGGGGATGCTAATATACGAGGTGCTGATGGGATCTTTCCACTGTGACAGGGGCTCTGAACTGAAGTGCAGCTTCAGCGCTTTCTCCTATGCAAACATCTGCTCCTATTTCTAGGTTCCTAGCCCACAGCTGCCATGGCTGCAGCCAACATGCATCCAATGGACCACCAACATCTTAAAAAGGTACATACAGTGGGGACAGAAAGTATTCAGACCCCCTTAAATTTTTCACTCTTTGTTATATTGCAGCCATTTGATAAAATCATTTAAGTTCATTTTTTTCCTCATTAATGTACACACAGCACCCCATATTGACAGAAAAACATTGACATTTTTGCAGATTTATTAAAAAGAAAAAAACTGAAATATCACATGGTCCTAAGTATTCAGACTCTTTGCTGTGACACTCATATATTTAACTCAGGTGCTGTCCATTTCTTCTGATCATCCTTGAGATGGTTCTACACCTTCATTTGAGTCCAGCTGTGTTTGATTATACTGATTGGACTTGATTAGGAAAGCCACACACCTGTCTATATAAGATCTTACAGCTCACAGTGCATGTCAGAGCAAATGAGAATCATGAGGTCAAAGGAACTGCCTGAAGAGCTCAGAAACAGAATTGTGGCAAGGCACAGATCTGGCCAAGGTTACAAAAAAATTCTGCTGCACTTAAGGTTCCTAAGAGCACAGTGGCCTCCATAATCTTTAAATGGAAGACGTTTGGGACGACCAGAACCCTTCCTAGAGCTAGCTATGAGTAAGCACTAATGCTAGTGCGAAACGTCAGCTCTTTTTTGTCTGCTGTTATCTCTGATTTTGATGTGAACTTTTTCTAATAAACAAAACTATTTTTTCAAGAGTGTGGCTGTCCAGAATCTATTCCTGTCCCGGCCAAACTGAGCTATCGGGGGAGAAGAGCCTTGGTGAGAGAGGTAAAGAAGAACCCAAAGATCACTGTGGCTGAGCTCCAGAGATGCAGTCGGGAGATGGGAGAAAGTTGTAGAAAGTCAACCATCACTGCAGCCCTCCACCAGTCAGGGCTTTATGGCAGAGTAGCGCGACGGAAGCCTCTCCTCAGTGCAAGACACATGAAAGCCCGCATGGAGTTTGCTAAAAAACACCTGAAGGACTCCAAGATGGTGAGAAATAAGATTCTCTGGTCTGATGAGACCAAGATAGAACTTTTTGGCCTTAAATCTAAGCGGTATGTGTGGAGAAAACCAGGCACTGCTCATCACCTGTCCAATACAGTCCCAACAGTGAAGCATGGTGGTGGCAGCATCATGCTGTGGGGGTGTTTTTCAGCTGCAGGGACAGGATGACTTGTTGCAATCAAGGGAAAGATGAATGCGGCCAAGTACAGGGATATCCTGGACAAAAACCTTCTCCAAAGTGCTCAGGACCTCAGACTGGGCCAAAGGCTTACCTTCCAACAAGACAATGACCCTAAGCACACAGCTAAAATAACGAAGGAGTGGCTTCACAACAACTCCGTGACTGTTCTTGAATGGTAAAACTGGTAGGCTGGTCGTATCTGACTATAACAATGTGGGCCAATGTTAGAATGGGATTCCCCGGAAATGAACATACCCCAGTTGTTGTAAAAACTTTCCATAAACTATGCTTCCATAAACTATGTTTCTAATCATGTCTGCAGTTTCTTTCTGAGAAATCATTATCCAGGAAATTTCTGTTGTGATTCTTCAGTGAAAACGGCAGGCTGGTCATTACCAGACCCTATAACTACATGCGCCTACTAGGCAGAACTTATATCGCTCATTTCAGTTGAATTCCTGGTAAAACTGGCAGGCTGGTCGTATCTGACTGTAATAATGTGAGCCTATGTCTTTTTGCCGCTTTATCTGCTTTTTATGCCTTACTGTTTTTTCAGCTTAATAGGTATTAGACATATGGCCCCTTTATGTATGGTCAATGATAACATCATGTCTAATTACTGCCTTCCTTTTCCGGTGTCTCCCTTCAATCATCATTTGCTTCTGTGTATCTTTAATCTGATGTACATCCCTTCATGTTTTTCAGAGCCCGGGGCGCTGATGTTATGCACTGCTGTGGATTTGGCCCCTGTGCCGACGCTGCGCTGGAGGGGCGGTCGGTGTGTGTCCTCGCAGTCCACTCGGCGCACGGGGGCCAATATGCCATTTTTCTGGTGCTTTTGGCCTCCCGTCCTCTGGATCGCTCTGGGCCGGGACAACATCGTGTTCCGGTCCCGGGGTGACCATGCGCCGCGGGTCCCGGACGTGGACGCCGGTTCCCTCCCAGCACGAGTGTTTTTTTTTTTTTGTCAGATTCAGATGGTTCCTCCCTCTGCACTCTGATTTGTGTGTGGGATCAACATATCATCAGCAATGAGAGGCACTAGATAAATCACCTGCTATGACGGCCAGTCTTATGCCTACACAGGCGTCGGACAGGTCCCCTAAGGTAATCATTCCACTTCTATCATTACACTTGCATTTTTATTTTTATCAATGTAGGCAAACTCCACCAGCAGATGCATATCCACTTACATTGCATTGTGCTTTGCATCTGCTGGGAGATTATTGGAAGGAGCTTTGTGCATGCTGTTTTTTAATGTCATTTTAGTTAATCACATAATAATTTTTGTGTCCCTCTGTGTCTTTTCAGTGATTGCATGCGGCTGTGTTCAACCGCTGTGTTTGCCTCCCCCCTATTGTTGGGAGATCTGATGACACGGAGTGCCATTATATCTTCTCCCACTCACTGCTAGATCTTATGTTACTCCCTTCTACTCATGTTAGGAGGATTGTCCATTTTACATGAGTCTATAGGTAAGCACCTCACACGCTGCTGTTTTTATTATACAAATATTATATTATATATATTACATGCAATCCCCAATATTCTATGTGAGACTTTTCTCTCCCCTCTGCTTCCGATTCAACCATACACTCCTTCCTGCCTCCTCCTCCCCCCCCTCTTCCCCCCTTTCCCCTCCTTTCCCCCTCTCCCCCCCCCCTCCTGTTTTTTTCCCCCCTCCCCTCTTTACCCCCATTTCCCACCCCCCTTGCCTCACATCTGTGCATTGGAATCTACCAGATTGTCTTTTTCTGTGCCCCAGGTGATATCACATACTACCTACAACAGCTGTGGCTAGTGGTGTCAATTTGCAAATGGTATGATGCCCTTTGTGTCCTGCTGTGATCTGCATGTCCGTGCCATGTTTCTGGTGCTAGCGCTGGACTGGGGGTCATTTCTTCATCGGTGGTCTACTGCGCTTATCTCTGTTTTTAAAGTTGGATGCTTTCAAATTGCGGGTTCAGGAGTCAAATGGTGAGCGTATCACTTAATAATGTTGAATCAATTTTGACTTTCATGCTACATGAATATATATGATGCTATCATACCATGAATTTGCTTTAAGTTGTTTTGTTCTTTTTGTAAATATAAAAATAGTCACTCATCTCACCACCAGCCCCTGAAGAAGAGGTCCCAATCAAATTTTAAACCTCGAAACACATCGGACCCGTGTGGGTTAGACTCCAGTTTGTATAGTTGATGTGGTTTTATGTTCACAGTGTACCTTTACAAGCATACTGTTGTTGTCCACACCTGTTTTGTAGCATCCTTCACGTTTTCTTCAGTATTTATATATGTTGTTTTGTTATATTTTTAATCTTTTTGATACCAAATAAACTATACATGTTTTTGATATTTTTGAAGACTCTTGCCTTATAAAGTCCCATCAGAGGAAAACCAGTTTCTAATATATAGTCTCATAGGGATGTGGGCAAGTTGTCTTCCTCCACAAGGTCATCGTCACCATTCTCATCTATTGAATGGCCCAGCCAGAGCCCTGACTTAAACCCAATTGAGCATCACTGGAGAGACCTAAAAATGGCTGTCCACCAACGTTTACCATCCAACCTGACAGAACTGGAGAGGATCTGCAAGGAGGAATGGCAGAGAATCCCCAAATCCAGGTGTGAAAAACTTGTTGCATCTTTCCCAAAAAGACTCATGGCTGTATTAGATCAAAAGGGTGCTTCTACTAAATACTGAGCAAAGGGTCTGAATACTTAGGACCATGTGATATTTCAGTTTTTCTTTTTTAATAAATCTGCAAAAATGTCAACAATTCTGTGTTTTTCTGTCAATATGGGGTGCTGTGTGTACATTAATGAGGGAAAAAAATGAACTTAAATGATTTTAGCAAATGGCTGCAATATAACAAAGAGTGAAAAATTTAAGGGGGTCTAAATACTTTCCGTCCCCACTGTATGTGCATAATCAAATATAACAATAAATACATATATGCATTAGATGGTTGGCACAACACATATTACATAACAGCCTGTAAACCCACTATATTTGAGAGCAATAGAGAACTAGCGGTATTTGAGAGTTTAATGTATATGCAGAAAATGAAGTGAAGCTGTATGCAGTGTTCCAGACTCTTACACCTATACCATGTATTTTTTGCTGTGAGATTTGACATGGTTGTGCCATTGATTTGAAAGCTCCCATTTATTAAAGCTCATGTTCAGGTACAAATGAAACCCCTCTCACCCATTCTGACTGTTTTTGTTTAATACCTTGTGCAGAAGGGATATAGTCAACTAAGTCCACTGTCTGGTTCCCTCGTCAACACCATTGCCATTCCCCACTGGTGCCCTTTTGGTGATTTCTTCACTGCAGATTCCTTTTCTAGATCCTGAGAGAATCAGAAATGGACCCCGCCCCATGTACACAGGAGAAAATAAAAGATTTGGGACTGTGGGTTTAGTCGAGGGAAAAATAAATTTAGGTAGGATTATTTTCTATAGTTGCAAAGCATTCTGATTGAACGAGGTAGAGATCATGATGTCACTGCCTAATGAGAAAATGCAAAGTGTTTTCTGAATGGTACCCATGTCAAGTGAGCGACCTCCCCTGTGCTTACTAGATAGAAGTGCAGCCGCTCAGCACAGGACCCAAAAGCTAGTGGTAGTAGCAGTGCCTATTACAGTAATTTCCAGCTTCCACTGGGTCTGGGCAGGTATAGCACATACATACATTATTCCAAGCTGGACCAATGTAACTATGCAAAAATATGCATACCTGGAAATCAGCTTTCAAACTTCCTGTCCCAAAGACAATACAGGAAGTAATTAGTGTGTGCTATAAATTGCCTCCAGTGTTCCGTCATATTGGGCGACCCATCAAAATGTGTAATGGAAGTGACGGTTCATCGCCGCCATCTTGCTGTACCCAGCACCCTTCCACAGTAAGGATACAGTGAGAAGGGGGCAAGCGGACATTTTGTTACACTCACCGGAGTTTTGCATTTTACACTTATTTATAACAGTAAAGTGAGGTTATATAGTGAAATACAGTACTTAGAACTCTGTCTGAATGTTTAGATGTTGAATTTTAAAAGCAGCCAACTTCTGTCAGATTAGAAAACCTGTGACCTCAGCAGGCTTGCCGCTGCTTTTAAAATTCAACATTTAAGCAGTCAGACAGTATGAGAGCAAATGGGTGGCCAGATATCTCCTTAAGAATGAGAGTGTTGTTATCCGTCTCTGCTTGAATAAATATTCTAGAATATGCTTTAAAAACAAAAAACTAATATATACAGCATGGATATGCAATTGGTGGACCTCTAACTGTTGCAAAACTACAATCCCATCATGCCTCTACCTCTGGGTGTCATGCTTGTGGCTGTCAGAGTCTTGCAATGCCTCATGGGACTTGTAGTTCTGCAAAAGCTGGAGGTCCGCTATTTGCATATCCCTGATATAAAGTATATATATATATATATATATATATATATATTATATACTGTATGTTTGTATTACACTTGTGAAATATTTCTCTCTGTCTAAAACCAACTTGCATACAACTTTTTTGTTATATAATGAAACAAATATGTCAAAATTCCTTGGCCTCAGGTCCCCCAAACACAAAACTCTGCTTTAATGCACAATAAACTTGCACGCACACCAAGCCTGGCTCTCCATGATAATGTGACATGGTGATGCAAAGTCTACTGCTCGGCCTGTCAGAACTTGATAGTTCTGTAAACAGAGAGTGCCTGTTGCCATAACACCAGCAAAATAATATGAGATGCTGCTTATAAATGAAACAGAAGCCCGGAGGAATGGGAGCATTTCAGAGTGACTTCAAAATATTTCACTGGTTCCTTTTTTCATGAATAAACAAGAGCTTGCAGCAAATTTTCTGTATCTGTTTGGAATGCTGTGATTTGTTTAGAAGCACTTATAAACATCCTTGTACGATTATGTGTATGCAGTGCTTTACGGAGGTACATTTTTTCACTGACAATTTATATATAAACCTACTCAATAAAATCTCATATAAGTTTTAACATGTTAATGTAAGTTCAGCAGTATTGTTCATTTGTGGTTTTCCTTAAAATACCTGGTGATCTTGCTACTAATTTCCTTGTTCAGGGAATTCCTCTAATAGGAAATAGGGAGAGTTGTCACCCTAACCGTGCTGCTATGTTGTCTTCCTGTTACATGTCACAGACTACAAGTGGCCATTCCAACAATCAATATACAGGATTTGCTCACTGTTGTCAATATCAGGTCCTTAACCACTTCAGCCCTGGAAGAATTTACCCCCTTCCTGACCAGAGCACTTTTTGCGATTCGGCGCTGCGTTGCTTTAACTGACAATTGCGTGGTCGTACGACGTGGCTCCCAAACAAAATTGACGTCCTTTTTTCCCCACAAATAGAGCTTTCTTTTGGTGGTATTTGATCGCCTCTGCGGTTTTTATTTTTTGCGCTATAAACAAATATAGAGCGACAAAAAACGCATTTTTTTTAAACTTTTTGCTATTATAAATATCCCCCAAAAATATATAAAAAAACTATTTTTTTCCTCAGTTTATGCCGATACGTATTCTTCTACATATTTTTGGTAAAAAAATCGCAATAAGTGATTACTGATTGGTTTGCGCAAAAGTTATAGCGTTTACAAGATAGGGGATAGTTTTATGGCATTTTTATTAATAATTTTTTATTTATTTTTTTTTAATGGCAGCGATCAGCAATTTTTATTGTGACTGCGACATTATGGCGGACACATCGGACATTTTTGACACATTTTTGGGACCATTGTAATTCTTATAGCACTGATTCCTGTGTAAATGACACTGACAGTGAAGGGGTTAACCACTAGGGGGCGGGGAGGGGTTAAATCAGTACTAGGGAGTGTTTTATAACTGTCAGGGGGATGGGCTGTGTGTTTGACGTCACTGATCTCTGCTCCGATGACAGGGAGCAGAGATCGAGTGACACTGTCACTAGGCAGAACAGGGAGATGCTGTTTACATCAGCATCTCCCCGTTCTTCCTCCCCGTGAGGCGATTGCGGGTATCCCTGCGGCGATCGAGTCCACGAAACCCGCGACTCAACTCACGGAGCTTGCTGTGCGCCCGCTGGCCGCCTCTTAAAGGCCAGCGTACAGGTACGTGATTTTGCCTGTACGAGCCCTTCTGCCGCAGTATATCTGCGTGAGGCGGTCAGCAAGTGGTTAAGCCTCGTACACACAATTGGATTTTCCGCTGACAAAACCGTGGACTTTTGTCCAAAGGGCGTTGGCTCAAACTTGTCTTTCATACAAACGGCACACAATTGTCAGCCAACAATCCCGAACGTAGTGATGTACTATGAGCCCATAAAAAAGAAGTTCAATTGTGATGAGCCACCCTTTGGGCTCCTTCTGCTAATTTTGTGTTAGTAGAATTTTGGTGAGTGTCGATTTGCACTTTTCAGTTCGTGCTTGTCAGTTCATTTCTGAACAGCTGTTCATCAATTAGCCATGTTGCATTCTCGTCGGAGAGATCGTGCTATCATTGGGCTTGGAGTTATTGCTTTGACCCAAGTCCAGTCCAGGAACAGGAGGAGGAGTAGTTCTTGGATCAAGAATTGGTTGCTTAATCGTGACCAATTCTCTCATATGCCTTTGTTGCGGAAGCTCCAGGAGAATAATCCTGATGATTTTAGGAATTATCTTTGGCTGACGGACCCCTGCTTTCACCGTCTCTTGGCATTGCTGACCCCCTATATTAAGAAGCAGGACACATGCATGTGGCTTGCCATTACTCCTGAGCAAAGGCTCATAGCCACCTTGCGGTACTTGGCGATGGGGAGAAGTTTCCAGGACCTGAAGTTTACAACTGGGATTTCCCCCCAGGCTCTGGGACTCATTATTCCAGGACCTGTTCTGTCATTATTCAAGTCCTGCAGAAGGCTTATATTCAGGTAAGTTTTAGCCTTTAACATCACATTCTTTGTATTTAATGTTTGCTAATGTATTGTATTAAATCCTTGATTCCATAATTACCGTTATTGTAATATGCTGTGAATATCCTCTTTGTCCTCATGCATACTGTAAGCTTTTAATGCTCCTTTTTTTGTCCTTCATGCATATTTTCCTTCACTATCTTCCCCAGCATGCTATCCTGGGCCCATACATACCTAGCCTAGTAACTTAACAATGTATTTTGTCAGCTACATTTTTGTGCTTACCCTAAACACCCCCTAAAATGTGTCCAAATATTGTTTTCCTCAAATTCAGGCAGAGTACAAGAGGCCATTTTTTGGGGGCACAAACTCATTTGGAACCCCCCCAAATGCTAAGTCAACCAATACCAATACTCTATCTGCTGACTTTGCAAAACCCATACACACTATACCTCTTTTGTGATCATATTTCTGAATGAATTCACCAAAGCCTGTAGTGCAAGGGCCTGCCTGATTACCTTCAAATTGATGAATGGCAAAATGTGCTTCAATTTGGACAGTGTGTATCCATATTTTTAGATTATGACACTTCTTACCTGTCCACTGGGCTGCCAATAGTGTAAGTAAGGAGGGGCTGGCCAAAGTATCACACATTATTTATGCATTCAGCTCTCATGGAAGTTAAGAGGGTTACCTGTAAAAACCATTTACCCATTACCTCCCCCCACCATAACATTTTTAAAATGGGCCACCAGAAGGGGTGATGAATCTGATAGTGCTGCTAGCTGTTGTTTCTGCAATGTATGAGTTTAATTTTTTGGATGTTAGGAAGAATGGCCACAACTCGGATGGAGGTGTCATCATGCAGACATAGTTTTACCATCGGCTCCAGAATTTGCCACCTGCTCAGGACAATGTTGAGGGCCTCAATTTTGTATTTGTGGCAGATGAGGCCTTTGCTCTGGGGGAACATGTTATGAAGCCCTTTCCTATGAGGAACCTCACCCCAGAACAAAGAATCTTCAACTACAGGCTCTCTCGTGCCAGAAGGGTTGTTGAAAATGCCTTTGATATCCTGTCAAGTCGCTTCAGGCTCTTTTTAACCCCCATCAACCTGTCCCAATATAAAATAAACTATGTTGTTTTGTGTTGTTGCATCTTCCACTATTTTTTAGGGAGGAACGCGAGCAGCTATCTTTCTTCACTGCCAGCTGATGTTGACCCTGCAGTGTCAGGCCCAGCTGAAGAGGCTGCAGCTTGTCCATCAGTGGGAAAAATGGCAGCTCTGGAACCTGCCCGTGCTGGGTTGCCCTCACAAAATACCTGCAATATCCGCCAAAAATATCTTGAATATTTTGTGGGTATAGGGGCAGTGGCTTGGCAGCAAAATGTAGCTGATCAAGAATCATAATTTTATTATAAACTACTATTTCATTTGAACTACTGTTGCCTGTGTTTCTTATCTGTATAATAGGTTGTCAAATGTCCTTTTTTTGTCCATTTTAGACAATAGTGCAAACATACCTTATATACTACATGAGGTGACAATTCTTCAGTTAACTATTATGTTGTGCTGTGGGTCTGCTACACACACACACACAATGTTTTTGTTCTTAATGTATCTAATGCATTAAGTTCGAAAACATAATGCTTTTTCAACTCCTTTAATTTCTTTGAGGCCATAAAATTGCCTGAGTTGGGCACATTTTAGAGCATATTTTCACTGTAACTACACCAACTTAACAAATACACTGGTATTGAGCATTGAAATAATAAATCACATTGTTTAGTGAAAAACATTTTACGCAAAACACATTCACATGTGCGTTTTAAGGTTTTATAACAAACTCACTTCTTGGTGCATAAACATGTATGTTTGCCATTATTTTACCTTTTTTGGGTATTCAAGTTTTTGGGTGAAATAGTAATATACAAAACACGGATATTTGTACAATGTGTGAAAGCACACCTTCAAGCTTTTTGTACATGACAATACTTTTGGACAAGCTACCCCACCATATTCAACAATGTGCAGTGTCCAATTTGGTGCTGTAGCTGTGGGAGCAAACCACCCTGAGAAATGGGCAAAGTTAAAATAGGAGCTGGCAACTCTCTTTCTCACGAAAAATGTAAATAGGAAACAAGCTGATGTGTTTCATCTAAAGCATAATTACTCATCTGAGGAAGGCTGCAAGTGCTGAAATGCATGGGTTTGATCTTGTTTAACATGATGTAGGCAACAAAAAAGATCATGACAAGTCATGCAGTTGCAACTAGTAAAAAAATTTGCAAAGGTTAATCAATCTAAAACTGTACAAACACGCACAACAGAAAGAAATGAATAAAACATGTTTGGTTTTTAAATTTTAGCTAAAATATCGATGATGTTGAGAACTCTGTTTTGGAGATCATGCATGTTTTCTTTAATTTTCTCCAATTCCTTATTGCAAACCAAGAGCTCGCTGATAAGTATTTGCGCACTTATATAATACAATTAATGAAGCGCTGATAAAAAAATATTGTTACCCAGTGTAAAAATAATATATAGTGCATACAATGATAAACATTATTATACACGTACAAAAAGACAAATTGAAGATAAAAATAAAAATTCGTAGGTAATAACCAAATGATTGAAAAGCTGCTCATATGGGAAAGTGCTCTGTGCTTCACTCAAAAACAATATATAATAAATAGATTATAAGTGCGCTAAATAATCAACTACCTACTAAAAAACCATAAAAATAAATTATGAAATCCTTAATCAATATAAATTGTGAAAATAAATTACACTGCCCAAAAAATGAGAATAATAAATCCCCAGTGTGAAACAAATAATTTTATACATGAAAGAAAAAAACATATATGTTTTTTATGCCAACATAAAAACACTTTTCAATAAAACATGGTGTTGTCATGTAAAAAGTTACTGCACTGATCAGCACTATATCATGCAGGTATAGGTGAAATCTTGAGGAGAGATAAAAGTGCAAAAAACAACCAGGCTCTTCAATAAAAAACACTTGTTCGACTAATCATCAGATGGATATGAAAAACAATTATCCTCAGTTCATCACAAGTACAAGCTGCTGCACAACCTCAGCCACATACCTCTCAGGCTATCTCGATAATTAGGCAAACAAAGTACTCCCAGTTCAAAACATATTATGTAAAAAACAAAAGGAAAGAGAAAAAAATCATTGCGCAATGGCCATTACTGTGTACACAGTCCACATCCGTATCACCATATACTCACTCATTGGAGGTTTGAAACAGGCGCTTCAGAAGCAATCAGACCGCTGTTTGAGGTTCCGATCACCATTCACACACAGTGTCAGGTGACGTCACTGGCTCCTCCCGATGCATTGCGTCACGTCACGTGACTTTATCAAGGGTCATGATAAAGTCACGTGACATGTGATGCAACACGTTGGGCGTTGGGCAGTGTAATTTATTTTCACAATTTATATTGATTAAGGATTTCATAATTTATTTTTATGGTTTTTCAGTAGGTAGTTGATTATTTGTGCACTTGCACTCCTGAAGTGAGTTTGGTCTTCCATAACATCCACATCACCTAAAAAATAAAAAACACACCATGTATTAGAAATATGCAGGCATCCATCTATTACTTGAAGCTGTGGTCTCAGACACTGACCCGTGGTCGACAGTTTTGAGAACTTCACACAGTACTTCCTGCGCATCAGCATCAACATCTTCTTCAGGGTGTCTGGTGAGTTGACTTTCTGTATCTTCAGGAGGTGCTGGGTTACTGGTGTCCACAGACAGCTCAGATATCCCTCTTCTTTTCTCCCCTATGTGAATCCAAAAAAGGTATACTTAGCAGACAGATATGTTAGGCTAGAAATAGTAATATGAAACATTGTTTGTAAGTGTCTTTCAATTGTCTGTTTTGGCAGAGTTCCAAGCTGACTACACAATTTTTTCCCTTTCCAAAGCAGGAATACTTAACTGTTTTGTGCAAGTTTCACACATGGAGATACCCCTAGTATCCACTGGAGCACCTGCGTGGGACACCATAACAAGGGTGTTATGGTGTCCCACACTGGTGCTCCTGCGTCCAGCTGCTGAGTGTCCTCTACTGACACTGAATAAAGTTGACTTTTCATTAGTTACAAACACATCTAGACAACAATCTAATGAACTTATTTACATCAAAATAGGCCATAACAAATGCATTTCCCAATAATGGAGTATTAGTGGTCAACCAAAGATGTTTGATGTCCCACAAACGATTCCTGTGTCCACGAAAATAAAACTTGACATTTTAAACTGTAGAACAGTAAAGAAAAGAACATGGACCAGCACGAAAGTAATAATAGGAACACAGGACAAATACTTTTTCGCAGCACTTTCCTGGTCTTAATATACAGATCTTCCTCTCTCAATTTAAGGTCTGACCAGCATTTTCTCAACTGATCCTTGTTTCGTCCTACCCCCAAATTCCTGTGCAGACTTCTCACAATTTTAGCCATGATCTTGGCCTTTCTGGCATTTGGGTTTCTGTAAGGTCCATGCTTCCCGTCATAGTCTGTCCTCACTAAGATGTCCACCATCTCCACCATTTCTTCAAACGACATATTTGTGGCCTTATAGCTCCTCCTGGATCTGGAAGTGGCTTTCTCTGGGTTTTCATCATTGCTGCTCTCACCACACACCTGCTTTCTCGCTGCCATTTGCTCTCCCACTGCCCCAAAAAAGAAGAGGCGGGGAATACACTAGAAAGAAGGACAGGGGTGGAGTTTCACGCATGCGCAATGTATATAAAGCCATAACGCGCGAACGATGTATTGGCCGTAGGAACGATCTGGGAGTGGAGGACGAATGATCGACATCGCCAACACGCAAAAGGAGCCATAAAATGAAGGTACAATTGTAAATTGGGGCATCGTGGTGTTAGTGGCCTATACTTCTTATATTGAGGACTATATTGGGACCAGATTATGTGTTAAGACTGACATTATGGTTTGTCTTGTGTTCTGGTTTGCAGGCATCAGAGAAATATTTGAAAATGGTGGATAAATTCACTGCACCAGACCTTTTGCCTCACTTGATCGACCAATGTCTGTGGAAGGTGAAAAGTAGGGATTACTCTAATAAAATCAAGAAGAAGTCAGCGATGAAGAAACTTCTTGAATTGGTGAAGCCTCTGTACCCCAGGGCAGACATAAATTTTGTGAAGAGCAAAATTGGGAACCTGAGGAGTACGTTTAATAGGGAACACAAGAAGGTCCAGGAATCACAGAGATCGGGAGCATCAGCAGATGACATATATGTCCCCAGGATGTGGTACTACAACAGCCTGCATTTTTTGTCTGACCAAACCCAACCCAGGCCACTACTGTCAACACTCCCTTCCACATTGGATGAGGCCACAGCTCCTGGTCCTTCGACACGGGATGAAGATGTGGAGGAGCCCAGCTTCACCCAGGTATAGCATTGCTTAACATATTTGTATCCAAAAATAGAATGATGATACCTAGACATTATTGTTCCTAAATTTCTGTGTTAACCAAGTGGTTTCTATATCAATAGACAGTAGTGGCAAATAATGATTGGGACAAGAAGGATAAATGCTGGGGTCAGAATGATAGTCTCTTCTATTTCTCCACATTCAATTTGCAACAGTCATGAGCTCAAAATTGTGTGTGATTGATGACCAAAAATTTTACAAAAGTAATAATTATGTCCCATTTTCAGTTGGAGGAGCCATGGCCAGCAGCCACACAGAGTCCCAGATCCCTCCCCTATGCCCTCCTGCTAAAAGGGCCAGGAAGAGCAGGAACCTGGACGAGGCCACAGCTGCCTTCCTGAGCCACGCAACGACTGCCATCAGTATTGCCCCAGATGCAGCGGCCATACATTTGGTTGTCTGACAGCAAATAGGTTGAGAGATATGAATGTGGACCAAAGGAGGATGTGCAAGGAACTAATCCTCCAGCTCCTCGACAAGGGGGAGGGGAGAAATTTCAGCAAGAACCCAGATCTATTATTTGGATGCCCCACCACAGCAGCCCCACCCACCACAGCAGCATGCCGGACATTGGCAGTTCCAGCCCCAAGACCCCCAACAACCCCGCTGGGCTGGGGATTTTCAACCATACAATTACTAATTTGCTTTTTGTTTTTTGGTAAAAAATTCTGATTTTAGTTGTTATACTTTTTCTTTTTGTATGCTGAGAATGCACTTTTTGGTTAAGTTATTTAGTTTTTATTTGGACGGCAGATAACATGTCTAATTTATTTATGTTTTTTTTTTTGGGAATAATGCATAAGAAAAAAAATGGCCTCAGCCAATGTGTAAGGGAGCGTTGACAGCGATGGCCTGGGTTTGGTCTGGTCTGACAAAAACCACTGGCTGTGGTAATACCACAGCTGGGGACATACCGGTCATCTGCTGCTGCTCCCGATCTCTTGGAGTCCAGGACATTCTTGTGCTCCCTATAAATGTACTCCTCAGGTTCCCAATTGGGCTCTTCACATCATTGAGGTCTGCCCTGGGGTACAAAGGGTTCACCAATTCCAACAATTTCTCCATCACTGCCTTCCTCTTGCTTTTTAGAGGACCATCTTGTGATCCTTATTAAATAAAAAAAATAAAATAGAAAAATACTTGGCTATGTGTTTTACTTCAAATGACAGTTTAAGAGTAGGCAGCTACATTTAAAAAATACAATGTAAAATTAACAATTAACATTAACATATGTTATGTTTGGCAGAACTCCGTCAGTATCACCAGCAAAGAAGCTTCATTATTATCCCATTATAAAGAAGAAGAGAATGTGCACTACATTTGGAGACTTCATAATTTGCCGCGTCACGAACGTTAATTCTCCATTACGAACGCTAGTTTTACAAGACCAACCACTTCCGGCTCGTCCTTGATTCCGAGCATGCTTGTTTGTACTTTGGACTTTTGTCCGATGGACTTGTGTACACACACTCAGAAAATCCGACAACAGACATCTGTCCGCGGACAATTTTAAATCCTGCCATCCAACATTTGTCCACGGAAAATTCGACAACAATTGTCCAATGGAGTGTCCAAAAGGTTGGATTTTCCGCCAACAGCCTGTCATCACACAATTCCCGTTGGAAAATCCGTTCATGTGTACACAGCTTTAGAAAAGGAATGCATGTATGTAGACAGGAAATGGCTACAAAGTGGTTGCAGGCAATCCGGACACTGAGATGCAACAAAGGATAAAAAGGTGACAATGGTGGTATTATTAAAGGCAGTTGGTAATGATACCTTAAAAAAACAAAAGTGATTCTGTGAAATGTACATCTATTTTAAAGTGTTTGTCATGCTAAAAACTTTTATTTCTAGTTTTGGATACAGTATGAAAGGAATAGAACCTCTGTCAGGTTTTTATTACTGTTGAGGGCTTGGTTTGTTCTGCTGACAATAGTTTAACCAAACAGGAAGTAAGAGACGGTCAGTTTGTGTTGCTGCTAGAGAGTTGCCCTCACTTTCTGTACGATAAAACGCTGTCATCTGGACAGGAAGTGAGAAACTTTCTAATGGAGCCCCAGGTGGCAGGGAAACCACTGTAAAGACAAAAGACAGGGTCACCAGCATTGGGCATTACCTTTATACACCATTTATTGATAAACTGAAACAAATATTATAGTTACAAACCAATGTAAAAACAAGCTCATCAATGCCAATGACCGGATTTCTTGTCATAGGAAGAATCCACACAGGTCTACAAAGGCTAACGTGTTTTAAAGGGAATCCCCTCTTTTTCTGAACCCTATCTTATCTTGAACTGGATGGACTATTATCTTTATTCAACCTTACTAACTATGTAACTATCTTGTGGCAGAAAAAAAACAATGCACAGGGGTTCCTTCGCTACTCTATCCGAAATAATAATAATAAAAAAGTTTTAGCTGGACATACAGGCCTATTCTGACACTTTTTGTTTACAAGTAAAAATCTGTATTTTTTGCTAGAAAATTATTTAAAACCCCCAAACATTATATACCTGTATATATATATATATATATATATATATATATATATATATATATATATATATATATATATATTTAGCAGAGGCCATAGAGAACAAAATAGCTGTCATTGCAATTTGTTATGTCACATGATATTTGTGCAGCGGTTTTTCAAATGCAATTTTTTGGGCAAAAAATATACAGTGGGGAAAATGATTTGATCCCCTGCAGATTTTGAAAGTTTGCTCACTTACAAATAAATGAATGGTCTATCATTTTTATCATAGGTGTATTCTAAATGATAGAGGCAGAATTCCAACCAAAAATCCAGAAAAACACATAAAACAAATGCTATAAATTAAGTTGCAGTTCAGTGAGTAAAATAAGTATTTAATTCCCAAGCAAAACAGTACTTGGCGGAGAAACCCTTGTTGGCTGTGGCAAGCACAGAGGTAAGACAATTCTTGTAGTCTGGGACCAGGTTTGCACACATCTCGGGAGGGATTTTGCTGCACTCTTCTTTACAGATTTCTCTAAATCCTTCAGGTTTCTTGGCTGTCGCTTGGCAACTCGAAGTTTCAGCTCCCTCCATAAATGTTCTATAGGATTAAGGTGTGGAGTCTAGGCCACTCCATGACCTTAATGTGCTTCTTCCTGAGCAACTCCATTGTTGCCTTGGCGGTATGTTTTGAGTCATTGTCATGCTGGAAGACCCATCCACGACCCATCTTTACTGTTCTGGCTGAGGGAAGAAAGTTCTTATCCAAGATTTTAAAATACATGGCCCCATTCATTGGCCTCTCAATGCGGCTAAGTCTGCCTGTACCTTTAGCAGAGAAACAGCCCCAAAGCATCATGTTTCCACCTCTGTGCTTGTCTGTAGGGATGGTGTTCTTAAGGTGATAGTCAGCATTTTTCTTCCTTCAAACACGGCAAGTCAAGTTAATGCCAGAGAGCACAATTTTGATCTAATCTGACAACAGCACCTCCTCTTAATCATTTAGATGTTCATTGGCATAACTGTACATGGGCCTTCTTGAGGAGGGGAACTCGCCGTGTTTGGAGGACAAAAAAATGCTGACTATGACCCTAAGAACACCATCCCTACAGTCAAGAATGGAGGTGGAAACATTATGCTTTGGGGCTGTTTCTCTGCTAAAGGTACAGACCGACTTTGCCACATTAAGGGGCCAATGGATGGGGCCATGTATTGTAAAATCTTGGATGAGCACCTTCTTCCCTTAGTAAGAACCCTAAAAATGGGTCGTGGATGGGTCTTTTAGCATGACAATGACCCAAAACATACCACCAAGGCAACAAAGGAGTGGCTCAAGAAGAAGCACATTAAGGTCATAGTGTGGCCGAGCCAGTCTCCAGACCTTGATCCTATAGAAAATGTATGGAGGGAGCTGAAAGTTTGAGTTGCCAAGCAACAGCCAAGAAACCTTAAGGATTTAGAGAAGGGGGAGGGGATTGGGGGTTCTGAGTAATTTTCTAGCAAAAAAAAATATGATTTTATGATTTTTACATGTAGGAGAGGAGTGCCAGAATTGACTTGGGTTGGAAGTGGTAATACATAAAAAAAAAAAAACAATATATAACCCAATTTTCTTGTAAAATATAAAAGATGATTTTAGACAGAGTAAATAGATGTCATGCTGACATGTCCTGCTTTAAAACTGCGCACGCTCATGAAATGGTGCCAGACTACGGTACTTAAAAATCTCCATAGGCAACGCTTTAAAAATGTTTACAGAATACTAGTTTAGAGTTACAGAGGAGTTCTGGTGCTATAAATATTGCTCTTGCTATAACGTTTGTGGCAAAACCTCACATGTTTGGTTCAATCGCTGTTTACATATATGGGTGTGACCTATGTATGCGTTCATCACTATGCATTAACACGGGGGGGATGGGGTGCTTTACATTTTTAAACACGACAGGTCCTCTTTATGGAGAGATGGGGGGTCTATCTCTCCCCTACATTGGAAAACATCTGTTTGGAAGAAAAATGAGTGGGACTTTAAATGAAGCAGAACATTGGGTAGAATATATAAACTTATTTATTGTCAAAAAGTATATCTATGTATGTATATATATATATATATATATATATATATATATATATATATATATCATATGTATTCGTTTTTTTTACATATATGACTTTTGCATGTAAACTTTATGTGCTAGATATACTTTGACAATAAATATGTTTATATATTTTTCCCAATGTTCTGCCATATGCTTCATTTAAAGTCCGAACTTTTCCACATTGGAAAACATCATATAAAAAAAAACATTGATCTGATGCTTTCCAAAAAAATATGACATTGTTTACATCAGCCGTAAACCAGAAGTGATGTCATGACATCATTCTTGGCCTTCTAGGTCATAGAAATGAGCGGAGGAAATCTTTCCTCTGATAATCTCCATGGTCAGCTGCTGCAACCACCGAATCAGTTCCCGGGCTTTCCAAAGAGCCAGTTAAGCCCGAGCACCACTGGAAAGTGGCGGCGGGGGTTTGACCCCTCTCATCGCTTCTAAAAGTGATCCAGCGACTAATCAGTCTTTTTATTTTACAGAAATATATAAAATATAGATGACCTGAATTCAAAACCTCAACAAAGATAAATAGCCAGTGATAAAGATTTTAATACAGGCATAAAGATATCTTAGCGTACATTTTCATAATAATTCTATCATACCTTGATGCAAGTTAGCTCCCTTACTACTATGTTCCACCTGCAGCTTCTTCACCAAGCAGAACAGAAGGAGAGTTCTTCAGTATGCCACACCACAAAAATTCATTAGAACAAAATGATAAATATACAGAAGTTTCCTGCCATGCAAAGCCCATTTCTGGGCTTTCAGGATGCCTATGGAGATAACCCAGTATAACAATATTAAAACAATGAGACTGTCCAACTGTCTATGTTGATCATTGTGTAAAATGTGCATTTGTATAAGGCAGCCAGTTTAAAGGAATTTGCTTCCAATGTACCAGAAGAGACAAAAAATTGAGCTTGCACTATTTTTTCAGTGTAGTGCACTACTAGGCAGGTGTGAATGGGCCCTAATGAATAAAAAAGCATAATTTCCAAGTAATGCAACACACATGGTTTGTCATCTTACATTCAACTAGGTTGTTCTAAAAGCCAGGATCATGTGGAAACTCTGTGTTTTAAGTCGTCCTAGGTGATTGACTAAAGTAGTGCACATTTCACATTTCATAACACTTGTTTACTACATTTTATAGAATAACAGCACCGAACTCCTTTTAAAATATAGTAGCCTCAGCATTCCTTTAGATGTGGATTGAGCTGAAATTCTTTGAAGCAACTTCTCTTTTAAAGTTTTTATATTTACTGCAATGACTGACTGTTGTATAAATCACTATGAGATATTAGCAAATATTTGTTTGACTGAATGTCTTTCAGTCATCCTGTCACATTCAGGATGGAGCAAACCTTGTGTGGGGGCTGATTCAGTTTATGTATGCAGTTTGGAATATTTGGTGATATTTGTACTATACACCAGTTCTGGATGTGTAACTGGCTAGAGCAGGCAAGTCCAAAGTCCGGCCCGCGGGCCAATCACGGCCCACATTCCAGTTTTGAACGGCCCGCGTCTGGTTATCTGGACATATATATATCTTTGGTGGCCCCCCCAACAATCTCCCGGCGCCAGGGCCACAGAAGATATATATGTCCAGATGCCTTGGAGGGGACAGGGAGGAGGCGGGACGAGTGCGGTGCACACAGGAGTATTTCCTGTTTACACGGCAGCCTCTGTAATAGGAAGTCCCGTCTCCGGCGCTGCCATTGGACGACTGATCTGTCCATCAAAGGAGGCGGGACTTTCTATTAAAGAGGCCGCCGAGAAAACAGGAGTATCTCCTGTAGCTAATCTTTTGGCGCTCGTCCCGCCCACTCCTAGGCGGAAGAGGGATGGGAATCAGTCAGGCTGCAGTGATTGAAATGGTGGGGGGGGCTGCCCTCCCGGAAATGGTGGGGGGGCTGCCCTCCCGGCAATGGTGGGGGGGCTGCCCTACGGGCAATGGTGGGGGGTGCTGCCCTCCCGGCAATGGTGGGGGGGCTGCCCTCCCGGCAATGGTGGGGGGGGCTGCCCTCCCGGCAATGGTGGGGGGCTGCCCTCCCGGCAATGGTGGGGGGGCTGCCCTCCCGGCAATGGTGGGGGGGGCTGCCCTCCCAGCAATGGTGGGGGGGCTGCCCTCCCGGCAATGGTGGGGGGGCTGCCCTCCCGGCAATGGTGGGGGGGCTGCCCTCCCGGCAATGGTGGGGGGCTGCCCTCCCGGCAATGGTGGGGGGGCTGCCCTCCCGGCAATGGTGGGGGGGCTGCCCTCCCGGCAATGGTGGGGGGGCTGCCCTCCCAGCAATGGTGGGGGGGCTGCCCTCCCGGCAATGGTGGGGGGGCTGCCCTCCCGGCAATGCACTGACCCTTATTTTGCTTCATAGTTCATGTAAAATTTAAGTTTTTTTTCCTGAAACATCCCTCTTAAAGTGAGGGTGCGTGTTATACGCCAATAAATACGGTATATCCAAATAACACGCCCAAGATCATCTCTTTATTCACACACAGCCACAAAGGCAAGAGAATTCTTGTTGGGCAATGTATTAGTGTTCGAACTAACATACAGACAGAATTTTAATGGTTCAAAAAAGTCAGGGAAAGGGTCGGCCCTCACGCACGTTCACTTAATCAAATCTGGCCCTCTTTGAAAAAAGTTTGGACACCCCTGGGCTAGAGCAACCTGTCTCAACTGTTTTATCCTAGGGGAACCCGTAAAAATATGTTTAGGTCTTGGGGAACCCCCTGCTAAAATCAAATTCACCAGGAAATAATGGTAGTCAGTGAGAAGAATGGGTCCCTTAAATTGGTGGTCAGTTGGAAGAATTAGCCCCTTATATTGGTGGCCAAATTTCCACCCTTTTAGAGAGCTTTGAAAAACATTGTCATGCCATGGCAAAGCTCAAGGTACCCCTAGCAACCCCTAGGAAACCAGTTTGAGAATAGCTTGGGCAGAGGGATGAAAATCAATGAATTACATGGCTCCACCTATTGTCCTGAGCTGTTGGATTTGTTTATCACTGATGTCTCTGGTGTTTGTCCAAAGCAGTCGCTCAGTAGGGAGTGAAAGATCCTCCCTCTTAAGCAGGCTTTCTGCAGCTGTAAAAGCCAGTGGAACACTGGATTACTTGAACATTCTGTAAACTGCAGCTCAGCACATAGTCCCCCAGCTGGGGCAACAACCCATCAGGCACAGTCCAGCCTCCTTTTTCTCTCTGATATATTCATCAAACAGGCGAGGGGAGAGAAGAAAATGTCCTTATTGCATTCATTTTCAGGTCTACTTGGCAGGATATAAAGAGCCCAGCCAGCGCTACACATATGTTGGCAACAGAGTTACTTTAAAGGCATTATTAAAGGCATTATTAAAGAACTCTTTATTCACTCAACATAGTTTACTCTTCAACTTTAGAAGAATAACACATATGCCCATTAGGAATGAGCCGAACACCCCGTTCGTGTGTTCGCACAAATTTGTGCGAACACACGAACACCGTTAAAGTCTATGGGACACGAACGTGAAAAATCAAAAGTGCTAATTTTAAAGGCTTATATGCAAGTTATTGCTGTAAAAAGTGTTTGGGGACCCGGGTCCTGCCCCAGGGGACATGTATCAATGCAAAAAAGTTTTAAAAACTGATGTTTTTTCAGGAGCAGCGATTTTAATAATGCTTAAAGTGAAACAATAAAAATGAAATATTCCTTTAAATATTGTGCCTGGGGGGTGTCCTTAGTATGACTATAAAGTAGCGCATTTTTCCTATGTTTAGAACAATACCACAGCAAAATGACATTTCTAAAGGAAAAAATTTCATTTAAAACTACTCGCGGCTGTAATGTATTGTTGGGTCCCGGGAATATAGATGAAAATCATTGAAAAAAACGGCATGGGTCCCCCCCAGTCCATTACCAGGCCCTTTGGGTCTGGTATGGATATTAAGGGGAACCTAATATCCATGGCGCGGGGGTCCCCCAGGCCCCAGGCACTATATACACTATACGGCCTGCCCTATATACTCTGCAGAAAATTGGGCCTTAGGTGTTAGTGGTACCAGAACACTGTAAGCCCTCATAGTAACTCTTGGTGTGCTCAGGAACAGGCCCTGCTGTAAAATACTATATCAAAAATTGTAATTACATGCCCCTGTTAAACAGGGGCAGAAAAATTGGGCCTTGGGTGGTGGTGCCACAACACTATAACCCCTCACAGATACCCTTGTTGGGCGCAGGAATGGGCCCTGCTGTGAAATATTATATCAACTAAACCAAAAATATTGTTGGAAGCTAGCATCATCAAGATTGAGGAGGAATAGGATAGTCAGCATAGGCAGTCTTCAAAGGATCCCAGATCCATAGCAAATTTAATCAATTACATCAGCAGCAGGTGCTTGATAGCTGCTGATCCAAGACAGATTCATTGTTATGAATGTGAGGCTATCAAGGGAGTCTGTGGACAGGCACACTCTTTGATCTGTTACAAACCCTCCAGCCGCACTGAATGTGCGTTCAGAAAGCATGCTGGATGCAGGACAGGCCAGTAACTCAATTGCATATTGAGCAAGTTCTGGCCAGTGGTCCATCCTCAAGAACCAGTAACCCAGTGAATGCTCTGTTGGAAAGGTCTCTGCTGTTGCCCCTAGATATTCCTGCACCATGTAATGCAGACACTGGCGACGATTGCTTGAACTGATCAGACCTTGGCACTGAGGACTGAAAAATTGTTTAACGGCATCGGTCAGCTGGCCACCAGGACTCTTTAATGCATGATGGTGGGGCTACGGAGGGAGTGACTGTGGACAAGGAGAAGGTGGAAAAGGCCACTTTGGCAGCTGCATTGGAAGGCAAACTACTCTGAGCCTGGGTGACAGAGGATGAGGAGGAAGAGGACGGCTTTGTTATCTACTCCACCAACTCTTCTGCATGTTCTGGCTCAATAACACGGCCAGCAGCAGAAAAAAAGGACAAGCGTGCCCCATGGCCACCCGCAGAGGATGCACCATGTCCACGACCAGCACTGTTGACTGTAGACACAGAGGCTGCTTGCCCTCTTTTAGTGGCCTGTGAGCATCTGCCTGTCCTTGGTGGCCTTGCGGATATGAAGTATATATTGTGTTTGGCAACACCACACCACAATGTATTAGATACTGTGTACACCATCAGAAGTATAGTAGAAACTGTACACACTGTATTAGATACTGTGTACACTGCCTGCACTGTATTAGCAACTGTACTACGGCTGCACTGTATTGTGTACTGTGTACACCACCAGAAGTGTAGTAGACACAGATAAAATAATGAAGGAGTGGCTTCACAACAACTCTGTGACTGTTCTTGAATGGCCCAGCCAGAGCCCTGACTTACACCCAATTGAGCATCTCTGGAGAGACCTAAAAATGGCTGTCCACCAATGTTTACCATCCAACCTGACAGAACTGGAGAGGATCTGCAAGGAGGAATGGCAGAGGATCCCCAAATCCAGGTGTGAAAAACTTGTTGCATCTTTCCTAAAAAGACTCATGACTGTATTAGATCAAAAGGGTGCTTCTACTAAATACTGAGCAAAGGGTCTGAATACCTAGGACCATGTGATATTTCAGTTTTTTTTTTTTTTAATAAATCTGCAAAAATGTCAACAATTCTGTGTTTTTCTGTCAATATGGGGTGCTGTGTGTACATTAATGAGGAAAAGAAATGAACTTAAATTATTTTAGCAAATGGCTGCAATATACCAAAGAGTGAAAAATTTAAGGGGGTCTGAATACTTTCCGTTCCCACTGTATATCAAATACACTGCCACTAACCGAATTACCTGCCTGCTTAATCTAAATCAAGCTATCTCTCTGTCCACACCAACACTACACACGGCTGCCGTGTAAGCAGCCTTACATAGTGTGGGGCGTGGACTTAGTCCCCCTGAGCCATGATTGGCCACTTATGGCTCTCTTAGCAGAGGGCGCTGTGATTGGCCAAAGCATGCAGGTCAAGTGTATGCTTTGGCCAATCATCATACAGCAATGCATTGCGATCTCAAAATCCATACCAGACCAAACTTTTTTTTTTATTATTTTGGTGTGGGTTTTCCCTTCAAGATCCTCAGAGCACATTTCACATGCCACAAGTCGGATCAGTTAAGATGATGATCTGAATTGGATGCGACTTACATTCAAATCAATGGGCTGAAATCGTGCCCAAGTCAGGCCAAAGTAATGCAGGAACCTTTTTCAAAGTCGGACCAGTTAAGATGGCTCTCATAGGGAACCATTGATTTATATGCGTCATGTGACATGTGCCCCCAAAGTCGGAGCATATGTCGCTCCAGCGTGAACTGTACCTTAGACTGAAAGTTCAATTGGGCTTTAATTGCAGATGAATTCCCACACATAACAGATTAATAGAATGACTAATAATAATGAACATAATACAGAAATTAAGACTAAATATACTGTAAACTATATATAACGTGCTGCATGGTCATACATAAAGACATTTACAAAATGAAGAACCAGTAGATTCAAAACAGATATAAAGTAAAGAGTCTTATATACTCTTACTTATATACATCTTACTGGGAGGAATTAGGGGGATTAACTGTACCTGGCCATTTACTCAGATGAGAATTTATCACAAGAGACAGAGCACATAGGCAATAACAAAAATGAACTAATGGATAAACTCAGATTCACATAACAGTAAGTGACAAGTAACAGGAGGCCTGAGGTTAAATCTTATTAGTATGTGATACTCAGCAGGTGCTTGGACTATCTTGAACCAAGAGAGGAAGTTCACTAGTTTTTTATTGTTTCTTGTCTCTGTTATTCTACCAGGTGCAGTCACTGTCATTTCTTTCTGCTGCTTTGTTCCTCTGCTATCAGCATGAATCACTTCTGACAAGTTTTTTCGACACCAAAAGAAAAATGTTGACAGTGGAGGGATCTCCAACAGATTGACAGCTTCATCTTTGTTCTTGTGTGCTGCGTGGGGGGGGGGGGGGGGGGGTTCTTCCCTCCAATCAGCACTCAGAGATCTCCTCACTGAGCTCTGCAGAGTGTAATTTCAGCTCTTACCCTCTTTTTTCTGACAGCTCAGACAAGCTTTATAAATTTTGGACCTTGAACAGATGTAGAGAAGAGAGGGCTGAAGCTAAACAGGTACAACAAATGTAGAAGGATTTGTTTCATCTCTGTATCACCTGAGGCTAGTCATTTCACTGGGTATATGTAAGGATTAGAGTTGGGTAAACGGTTCGGGCTGAGCAAAAGTTCGGCCCAAAAATCGCTAGTTCGCCCTTTCTGTGAACACCTGAATTTGGTTCGCTGGTCAGGTGCAAGGCTTTGCCAATTAAGGCACAGAGCACTGTCAGAGCCCTGATTGGACAAAGTGATAATGACTTTGTCCAATCGCAGCTCATAGTCCCACCCCACACTATAAAAGGTTCCTTCCCACAGGAAACTTTTGCAGTGTGTTGTTGGAGAGGAGAGGGATAGAGCAGAGCTCAGTTTGCTATTAGCGAGTTAGTGTGTTCACTTATTGTGATTCTGAGTGTAGAGTGTTAGTGTAGTGTTAGCATATTGTGAGTATAGTGTGAGTATAATGCGTCAGTATAGTGTGAGTATAATGCATCAGTATAGTGTGAATATAGTGTGTGAGCATAGTGTGTGAGTATAGTGTAGTGTGTCAGTATAGGGTGAGTATAGTGTAGTGTCAGTTTAGTGTGTTAGTGTAGCGCAGCGTTTAACACAGCATTATATAACTTTTAGTGCGGTATATAGTGTTGTACACCCCTTTTTTTGTATGCTGCGTGTTTTTTTTGTCTTTTTTTGTTTTGTCCTTTGCCTTCCCCCTTTTTTGTCAGCCGCAGTTTTTCTGACTGCGACGGTGGTGTTCCCCCTTTTTAAATTTTTTTTTATAGTTTTTACATTTCTGTCAGCGTCAGTCCTCAATTTAAAGTGCACCAAACACCACTTTTCATTCAATAAAGTGCATGCAATCACACATTTCTCACTTTATATTAAATTTGAGTAATAAGCCCCCCATCATGTCTGGGAGGCCAACAAGGAGAGGCAGATGTTCCCATGCCACTATGAGGGGGCCAGCAGCGTCTGTGTCAACAGGCAAAGGTGGACATTTTCTGTCCTCAGGCATAGCACATTTGTCTCTGTTTAGTGATGTTGCCCGTGCTATCTAGCTACAGCATGCAGAGGAGGTGGTGGACTGGTGTACTAAACCATTCTCTGTGACTCAAGCTGACACTAGTGCACAGTTTACCACAGCTGCCGGAGCGGCCTAATCTGCCTCCTTGTCCACAGCTACTCCTGCCATAGTCCCAGCATCATACATGGAGGAATCAGCTGAATTATTTGAACACAGCGTTAGCCACTTGCTTCTTAAGGATGCACAGACATTACTTGATTCAGATGTTGGTTCTGAGATAGAGGAAGGGAGTAACATGAGCCTACAGGAGAACACTGATAAACAAAAATTGGCAGTCATGTTCCCCCAGCCGCAGCGTATTGCCAAGTTGGCTCCAGTGATGATAAGGATGGAGGAAATGATGATGATGAGGACTGACGTGACTTGGGTGGCAGACAGCGCAGAGGAGGAAAGTGAGGTGGAGGCACAACCCCAATGAGGCAGGATGTCCCCCAGAGGCAGCCATTAAGGAAGAGTAGAGAACAGACACCCTATTCCACCAGATTGTGGAGCTGTTATCTACCAGGCCCACATCCTACAGCTCAGCTGTCTGGGCCTTTTCTAGCACTTGTGCAGCCGATCGCTCTGTTGCAATTTGCAATCTCTGCCACAAGCAGATCAAGCGTGGAAAAAACACCAGCCATTTGGGTACCACATGCTTGACAAGGCATTTAACCTCCCACCACTCAGCCCATTGGCAAGAGCACCTGAAAGCCACACATAAGGGGCACAATTCTTCTCCTCCTCACTCCTCACCTCAAGAGAACAAGTAGGCTTTTCAGGAAGGAGAGGGCCGGCAACAGTTTGCTGCATGCAGTTTGCTGCAGTTTCCATCCTGAGCCACTTAAAAAAATCTATACCTTTTATCTAATTTCTGCGCTTTAGATGCAACTGCAGTAACAATGAAGATTTTCAAAAAGAGATGGATAAATTGACTGAAAGATTGCTTGCAAGGGGCTATACTAGGTCATCTCTAAAAAAATAGAGTCAAGAATGGCAATAGACAGGATTACATTTTTAAACCAAAGACAAAAAAGGAGAAGGATAATACCACACGAATAATAATATGGTATTCGAATGAACATGAAAAAATTAAAAAAATATTTTCCAAATACTGGTCTATCCTCACTGAGGATCCAGTTTTGGGAAATCTTGTGACTGGGAGTTCCCAAGTGACCTACAAAAGAGCAGGGGCCAGTTGGGACTCCTTAGTACAAAGCGAATATAAAGGGAATCAAGAAATGATCCCTGTAAACTATGTGGTACCTTCCCCTGTGGATCTTGTTCCTACTGCCCAGTTATTACATGAATGAGCCAGGTAACCTTACCCAATGGTGAACAGTTCGCGGTAAAACACTTGCAAAACCAAAGGGGTGGTATACTTAATGCAATGCCAATGTGGCTCCTTTTATATAGGAAAGACTCGACAGGAACTAGGACAACGTATCAGTAAACATATGCACAGTATGCAAATTGGCAACCTGTATTTGCCCCTTGCCTGACATGTAGCCAGAAGACACAAATACAGAATGCCTAAAGTAAATTTCACAGTACTAGATCAGGTTCATATTACCCCTAGAGGAGGGGATTAGAATAAAATTCTATTACAGCGTGAAATGCAATGGATTAGATATTTAAATGCTACAACCCCTCCTGGTTTAAATGAAGCCAAAAGGTATAGACCCTTCTTGGAGGGCTTCAATTCAGGCAAAACAGATTAATTGAGTCTTGACACGACAGAACTCTATCCCTCCTTTGATCTTTAGGACATGCACATAATAGCATCTTTCAAATAAGGGATTAGACAAAAATACTACACCTTTGGGTTTTTATAATTATATCTATACAACAATGTTTTCTTATAATAGTTTTCTGTATAAATTGATTATTATAATTTTTGTATTCTTTTTTTGACCATATAATGTGTTGTTGATGTAATTGGATATACTGTTATGGGTATTCCCATGCTTAAAAGATTTGTTTCCCCTGTTTCCATTCACTATTTCTAGTTATACCCGACACAGGTAGGCCCCAGTCAGTGGCAGCTGGTGCACAAACTGAAAAAATACTGAAAAATACTGTTAAAAAAACATCAATTGCAGCGCCCGTGCGCCCACAATGCACAGGTTGCCAATGGCCCCAGTGACCTTTTGCTTGGGGCCTTTTTCAGTCTCCAACATCCCTGGGGAATTCCCCAGGTTTTAGGTTGGAGACATTCTGTGTCAGCGGCGTAATTGTCATCAGTATGGCGCTGTCTTGGTCTCCGGATGTGGTCATCCAAGAGACGGAATATGATACAATGACGTGTGACGTCAACGCATCGGACATGCGTGCTATATGGAAACGCCGGGGACCTCAGCAGGCGTCACTCCTCCTTCCCACTTCAGTGGAGAGGGACATGAATTCTTGCACGATCTCTGAGTTATTTGTAGAGAAGTTGATGTAGCAAAGATTGTTTTACCTAGGTGGGCAGATTTATCCTGCGCAGTCTATACTGACAACGCTAGGCACTAGTAAGTATACTCACCGCCAGGCTATGAAGCCTTTTCGGCTTTCTCTATATCTGGGGGAGAGGTGGGACACTGATGCCAACTCACATCTTTATATGTATTGTTGGTTGCAGATATCTTCTTGCTTAGTATAGTTATTTTTTCTTTAAAACAACAGCGCCTAATTTTTGGACAATCGTCTGCGGTCTTTGTATAATATGAATGGTTTTGTAATGGATATATGGGGATGCCATCTTGAAACTATGGGAGTGCTCAGACCATGCATTAAATATGCTGTAAGTATGTTTTCAAGTATGCCTCAAATGGACACGATCAGTAAACATAAATGCACATGTATGTCAATGATGTAAGCGCTATTACACATTATATTACAGAAGTGGTAGTATCTCTGAGGAAGAAGTTAATTATACTCATACTTCAAACCGCGTTGAATACCCCCACTATACTGAATCCATCATTTCATCATCATCATCGGGGTGGAATTCCAGCAAGTAGCTGGGGGATACCACTCCATGTCTTCCTTTTATTTTTCAAGCACCTTTGACATATGCCATATATACCATATATACCATGTTGGACCTTATGTGTTGCCAAGATTGTACAATGTTCTTTTTAAATTTTTAATGATAAAAATATAATTTTATTAAAAATTTGTAAACTAATATATTTGATTGCCTTAAAAATCTCACCAAATGAGGATATGCTTTAAAACAATGTAATTGGGATGATGGCAATTACACCCACAATCACTTGAGTTTCTTTAATTTACCTCACTAGGGATGAGCTTCGTGTTCGAATCAAACGCATGTTCGACTCGAACATTGCCTGTTCGGTCGTTCGCCGAATTGCAAACGATATGGGCAGTTTGCACCAAATTTGAGTGGTGCGTCACGGCCCATAATTCACTGCGGCATCGCAGTGCATTGCTGGCTGATGATTGGCCAAGCATGCACTATGACCCGCATGCTTGGCCAATCACAGCGACGTCTATACAGAGAGCCGTAATTGGCCAAAGCCAGGGTGGCTTTGGCCAATATGGCTCAGGGGGTTTAGTACACGCCCCACACTATATAAGGCCGCCTGCATGGTGGCCCTGTGTAGTGTGTTCCGGCGTTGAGAGAGAGATAGATAAACAGAGAGACAGTGTCATTTGATTTAAGTTAGATAGAGTAGGCAGGCGAGTCAGTTAGCTGCACTTATAGTGTATTGTGTATACAGTTGCAATAAAAAGTATGTGAACCCTTTTGGAATGATATGGATTTCTGTACAAATTGGTCATAAAATGTGATCTGATCTTCATCCAAGTCACAACAATAGACATTCACAATCTGCTTAAACTAATAACACACAAAGAATTAAATGTTACCATGTTTTTATTGAACACACCATGTAAACATTCACAGTGCAGGCGGAAAAAGTATGTGAACCCGTAGACTAATGAGATCTCCAAGAGCTAATTGGAGTGAGGTGTCAGCTAAGTGGAGTCCAATCAACGAGATGAGATTGGAGGTGTTGGTTACAGCTGCCCTGCCCTAAAAAAAACACACACCAGTTCTGGATTTGCTTTTCACAAGAAGCATTGCCTGATGTGAATGATGCCTTGCACAAAAGAGCTCTCAGAAGACCTACGATTAAGAATTGTTGACTTGCATGAAGCTGGAAAGGGTTATAAAAGTATCTCCAAAAGCCTTGCTGTTCATCGGTCCACGGTAAGACAAATTGTCTATAAATGGAGAAAGTTCAGCACTGCTGCTACTCTCCCGAGGAGTGAGCGTCCTGTAAAGATGACTGCAAGAGCACAGCACAGACTGCTCAATGAGGTGAAGAAGAATCCTAGAGTGTCAGCTAAAGACTTACAAAAGTCTCTGGCATATGCTAACATCCCTGTTAGCGAATCTACGATACGTAAAACACTAAACAAGAATGGATTTCATGGGAGGATACCACAGAGGAAGCCACTGCTGTCCAAAAAAAACATTAGTGCATGTTTACAGTTTGCACAAGAGCACCTGGATGTTCCACAGCACTACTGGCAAAATATTCTGTAGACAGATGAAACCAAAGTTGAGTTGTTTGAAAGAAACACACAACACTATGTGTGGAGAAAAAGAGGCACAGCACACCAACATCAAAACCTCATCCCAGCTGTGAGGTATGGTGGTGGGGGCATCATGGTTTGGGGCTGCTTTGCTGCGTCAGGGCCTGAACGGATTGCTATCATCGAGGGAAAAATGAATTCCCAAGTTTATCAAGACATTTTGCAGGAGAACTTAAGGTCATCTGTCCACCAGCTGAAGCTTAACAGAAGATGGGTGTTGCAACAGGACAACGACCCAAAGCATAGAAGTAAATCAACAACAGAATGGCTTAAACAGAAGAAAATATGCCTTCTGGAGTGGCTCTGTCCTGACATCAACCCGAGATGCTGTGGCATGACCTCAAGAAAGCGATTCACACCAGACATCCCAAAAATATTGCTGAACTGAAACAGTTCTGTAAAGAGGATTGGTCAAGAATTACTCCTGACCGTTGTGCACGTCTGATCTGCAACTACACAAAATTAGTGGTGTTCTTCTGATCGTATTAGTACAGTACCGCAGGCAGCTGCAGTATTTACAAGTTAGTGTAGTGCGTCCTCTGCACAGTGTGCACCTAAAGCTACCTGAAGAAAATTAGTGGTGTTCTTCTGATCCTATTAGTACAGTACTGCAGGCAGCTGCAGTATTTACAATTTAGTGAAGTGCGTCCCCTGCATATTGTGCACCTAAAGCTACCTGAAGAAAATTAGTGGTGTTCTTCTGATGCTATTAGTACAGTACCGCAGGCAGCTGCAGTATTTACAAGTTAGTGTAGTGCGCCCTCTGCACAGTGTGCACCTAAAGCTACCTGAAGAAAATTAGTGGTGTTCTTCTGATCCTATTAGTACAGTACCGCAGGCAGCTGCAGTATTTACAATTTAGTGGTGTTCTTCTGATCCTATTAATACCACAGGCAGGCAGCTACAGTATTACAGTTAGTGTACTGCGTCCTATGCACAGTGTGCACCTAAAGCTACCTGGAGACAATTGCTGTTGTTCTGCTCCTATTAATACCACAGGCAGGCAGCTACAGTATTTACAGTTAGTGTACTGTGTCCTCTGCACGCTGTGCACCTAAAGCTACCTGAAGAAAATTAGTGGTGTTCTTCTGATCCTATTAATACCACAGGCAGGCAGCTACAGTATTACAGTTAGTGTACTGCGTCCTATGCACAGTGTGCACCTAAAGCTACCTGGAGACAATTGCTGTTGTTCTGCTCCTATTAATACCACAGGCAGGCAGCTACAGTATTTACAGTTAGTGTACTGTGTCCTCTGCACAGTGTGCACCTAAAGCTGCCTGAAGAAAATGATTGGTGTTCTTCTGATCCTATTAATACCACAGGCAGGCAGCTACAGCATTTACAGTTAGTGTAGTGTGTCCTCTGCACAGTGTGCACCTAAAGCTACCTGGAGACAATTGCTGTTGTTCTGCTCCTATTAATACCACAGGCAGACAGCTACAGTATTTACAGTTAGTGTACTGTGTCCTCTGCACAGTGTGCACCTAAAGCTACCTGAAGAAAATTAGTGGTGTTCTTCTGATCCTATTAATACCACGGGCAGGCAGCTACAGTATTTACAGTTGGTGTAGTGCGTCTTCTGCACAGTGTGCACCTAAAGCTACCTGGAGACAATTGCTGTTGTTCTGCTCCTATTAATACCACAGGCAGGCAGCTACAGTATTTACAGGTAGTGTACTGTGTCCTCTGCACAGTGTGCACCTAAAGCTATCTGAAGAAAATTTATGTTGTTCTGCTCCTATTAATACCACAGGCAGGCAGCTACAGTATTTACAGTTCGTGTACTGTGTCCTCTGCACAGTGTGCACCTAAAGCTACCTGAATAAAATGGGTGGTGTTCTTCTGATCCTATTAATACCACAGGCAGGCAGCTACAGTATTTACAGTTAGTGTACTGCTTCCTCTGCACAGTGTGCACCTATAGCTACCTGAAGACAATTGCTGTTGTTCTGCTCCTATTAATACCAAAGGCAGGCAGTTACAGTATTTACAGTTAGTATACTGCCTCCTCTGCACAGTGTGCACCTAAAGCTACCTGAAGACAATTGCTGGTGTTCTCATACTAATAATACTACAGGCAGGCAGTTGATTCTGCTAGCTGCAGTATCAGTATATATACATCCCAGCTTTGTGCAGCTACATCTCACTGCAGGTCATTAGTATGTCTGGAAGGCCAACAAGGAGAGGCAGACACTCACAAGCCAATAAAAGAGGGCAAGCAGGCTCTGTGTCTAGAGGCGACAGTGCTGGTTGTGGAGACGGTGCATCCTCATCAGCACGTGGCCGTGGGACACACTTGTCCTTTTTTTCGGCAGATGGCTGTGTTGAGCCGCAACATGTGGAAGACTTGGTAGAGTAGATGACCAAGCCATCCTCATCCTCCTCATCCTCTCTCACCCAGGCTCAGGGTACTTTGTCTGGCAAAGCAGCTGCCAATGCGGCCTCTTCCCTCGGCTCAATGGCATCAGTCACTCCTTTCCTAGCCCTCCTGAGGAGTCCCCTGAACTGTTTGACCACAGTGTTGGGTACATGCTCCAGGAGGATGCCCAGTGTTTTGAAGGCTCCGATGATGGTACCCAGCTAGAGGAAGGCAGTAACGTGAGCCCAGAGAGAGGGGGTGCATAAGAAGGACAGCAATCTGGCAGTCATGTTCCCCCAGCTGCAGCATACTGCCAGCTTTGCTCCAGTGATGAGGAGGGAGGGGATGATGAGGTCACTGACTCCACGTGGGTACCTGATAGGAGAGAGGAGGAGGAGGCACATCACCAACGAGGCAGGATGCCCTCCAGGGGCCAGCTTAAGGGCAGCACACCGACTGCATCACACCGCAGAGCTCCACATGTGCAGGGCGCTGAGGTCTCTGCGCGTTATTCCAAAAGTTCTTTGGTGTGGGCCTTTTTTGAGATGAGTGCATCAGATTCCACCGCTGCTATTCGCAACATATGTCTCAAGTGTATCTCTCGTGGCCAAAACATCTCCCGCTTGGGCACCACATGCTTGACCAGACATATGTTGACCTGCCATGCAGTTCGTTGGCAAGCGTACCTAAAAGACCCACACCAAAGAACAAAGAGGACCTCTCCTTGCTCCTCATCATCTGGGATCTCCAACCCCACTATACCTTCAGTCCTCTCTGAGGCCTGCACTGAGAGGAATGAAGGTGTAGAATTAGGTGTGTCACAGCCAAGCACTTGGGGGCAGTCTGCTATCGGTACACCGACGTCAGATTGTACCAGGCAAATTTCCCTGCCCCAGCTGCTGTACCGACGAAAGAAGTTAGCTCCCAGCCATCCACATGCCCAGCGTTTGAATTCTAGCTTGGCTAAATTGCTAGCACTTCAACTTCTGCCTTTTCAGTTGGTAGACTCTGTGCGGTTCTTCAGTGGCAGGTTCTGAAACACCACTTTTTCTCACGGAAGGTGATTCTGGCTCTCTACCGGCATGTGGAAGGCAATGTCTTGGCCTCGCCGGACAGGGCGGTCAGCGGTAAGGTGCATATTACCGCTGACTCATGGTCCAGCAGGCACGGACAGGGACATTACCTATCTTTCACGGCGCACTGGTTGACTCTTCTGGCAGCTGGGAAGGATGCAGGACAGGGTGCAGTATTGTTGAAAGTTGTTCTGCCACCACGCCTCCAAAATACTACTAGTGGTGATTCTGCCACACCTCTCTCCTCCACCCCCTCCTCTTCTTCTTCCTCCATGGCCTCTTCCTGTGCTGATTTGACTTCGGAACCAGCGGTGCTTCGTAGGCATTCAAGGGGCTACGCAAGCACACAGGCCAAAAGATGCCATGCGGTGCTTGAGCTGGTGTGCTTGGGGGACAGGAGCCACACTGGGGCAGAGATTCTGTCAGCTCTGCAGGGACAGGTTCAGAGGTGGTTGATGCCACTTCAGCTTAAGGCAGGTATGGTGGTTTGCGACAATGGCACCGACCTCCTCTCCGCCCTCCGTCAGGGACAACTGACCCATGTGCCCTGTTTGGCTCATGTCCTTAACTTGGTGGTGCAGCGGTTCTTGGGCAGGTACCCGGGCTTACAGGATGTCCTGAGGCAGCCCAGGAAAGTCTGTGTGCATTTCCGCAGGTCATATAATGCCAGTGAACATCTGGCTGACCTCCAAAAGGAATTTAACCTGCCCAAGAACCGCCTAATCTGTGACATGCCCACCAGGTGGAACTCAACGTTGGCCATGCTGCAGCGGCTGCACATGCAGCAGAGGGCCATCAATGAGTACCTGTGTGACTATGGCACCAGGACAGGGTCAGGGGAGCTTGTTTTTTTCCCCACGCCAGTGGGCCATGATCAGGGATGCATGCACTGTCCTGTCACCATTTGAGGAGGCCATGAGGATGGTGAGCAGTGACAATGCATGCATCAGTGACACTGTTCCCCTTGTCCACCTGTTGGAGCACATGCTGCATTTAATAATGGACAGGGCACTTGAGGCAGAACAGAGGCAGGAAGAGGAGGACTTCCTTAGCTCTCAAGGCCCCCTTTATCCAGACAGTGTTCCTGCGTGCCTGCTGATCACACAGGAAGAGGAGGAGGAGGAGGAAGAAGAGGATTGTGTCAGCATGGTGGTGGAGCCTGGCACTCAGCATCAGCAGCAGTTTTTAAAGGATCATTTACAGTCCCAAGAAACCCATGGACTTGTAAGTGGCTGGGAGGAGGTGTCTGCGGATGATGTTGTCCTTAGTGACCCAGAGGACTCCGGACCGTATGCCTCAGCAAACCTACGCTGCATGGCCTCCCTGATCCTGCAAAGCCTGCAGAAGGATCCTCGTATTCGTGGTATCAAGGAGAGGGATCAATACTGGCTGGCAACCCTCCTTGATCCACGTTACAAGGGTAAGGTTGTGGACCTTATCTTGCTGTCGCAGAGGGAGCAGAGGATGAAACATCTTCGGGAGGCCTTGCAGAAAGGTCTGTGCAACGCGTTCCCAGAGACTGGGAGATTACAAACTCCTGTTCCTGGACAACGTGTTGCTGAGGCTTCGGTCAGTCAAAGAAGGAGCGGCGGAGAAGGGGGCCGTCTGACCGATGCGTTCAGACAATTTTTTAGTCCGCAGCCCCAAGGTATGATCGGTTCTAGCAACCATCGCCAGCGTCTGTTTTACATGGTGCAGGAATACCTAGGGGCAAGATCTGACCTGGACACCTTTCCCACCGAAAAACCTCTGGGTTACTGGGTCTTGAGGATGGATCACTGGCCAGAGCTTGCACAGTATGCAATTGAGCTACTGGCCTGTCCTGCATCCAGCGTTCTTTCGGAATGCACATTCATTGCTGCTGGAGGTTTTGTAAACGATCACAGGGTGCGCCTATCCACCGACTCGGTCGATCGACTGACCTTCATAAAAATGAATCAGTCTTGGATCACCACCAGCTACCAAGCACCTGATGCTGATGTAACCGAATAATTTTTTTTGAAATGTCAGATCCCTTCAAGACTGCCTATGCTGATGCTGAGTGACTATCCTCTTCCTCCTCAATGATCATGCTGATAGCTTGTAAGAATATTTTTGGTTCTGGGCGCCGCCACCAGTGGCTAAGGCCCAATTTTTCAGCCCCTGTTTAACAGGGGCGTGTAATTACAATTTTTGATGCAATATTTTGCAAGGAGGGTTCGTTGCTGCACTCAACTAGAGTATTTGTGAGGGGTTGCAGTGTTGTGGCACCAGCACCAGTGCCTAAGGCCCAATTTTTCAGCCCCTGTTTAACAGGGGCATGTAATTACAATTTTTGGTGCAATACTTTGCAGCAGGGCTCGTTCCTGCGCTCCAACTAGAGTATCTGTGAGGGGTTGCAGTGTTGTGGCACCAGTGCCTAAAGCCCAATTTTTCAGCCCCTGTTTAACAGGGGCGTGTAATTACAATTTTTGATGCAATATTTTGCAGGAGGGCTCATTCCTGCGCTCCAACTAGAGTATCTGTAAGGGGTTGCAGTGTTGTGGCACCAGTGCCTAAGGCCCAATTTTTCTGCCCCTGTTCAACAGGGACATGTGATTACAATTCTTGATCTAATATTTCACAGCAGGGCCCGTTTCTGCGCCCACCAAGAGATATGCCCCGTACACACGGTTGGATTTTCCGACGGAAAATGTGTGATAGGACCTTGTCGTCGGAAATTCCGACCGTGTGTAGGCTCCATCACACATTTTCCATCGGATTTTCCGACACACAAAGTTTGGGAGCAGGATATAACATTTTCTGACAACAAAATCCGTTGTCGGAAATTCCAATCATGTGTACACAAATCCGATGGACAAAGTGCCACGCATGCTCAGAATAAATAAAGAGATGAAAGCTATTGGCCACTGCCCCGTTTATAGTCCTGACATACGTGTTTTACGTCACCGCGTTTAGAACGATCGGATTTTCCGACAACTTTGTGTGACCGTGTGTATGCAAGACAAGTTTGAGCCAACATCCGTCGGAAAAAATCCTAGGATTTTGTTGTCGGAATGTCCGAACAAAGTCCGACCGTGTGTACGGGGCATAACTGTGAGGACAGTGTTGTGGCACCAGCACCACCACCATCAAAGGCCCAATTTTTCTGCCCCTTTTCAACAGGTGCATGTAATTACAATTCTTGATCTAATATTTCACAGCAGGGCCCGTTCCAGCTCCCACCAAGAGTAACTGTGAGGACTTACATGACTTACAGTGTTGTGGCAACACCACCACCACCAATACTTTGCAGCAGGGCTCGTTCCTGCGCTCCAACTAGAGTATCTGTGAGGGGTTGCAGTGTTGTGGCACCACCACCAAAGGCCCAATTTTTCTGCCCCTGTTCAACAGGTGCATGTAATTACAATTCTTGATCTAATATTTCACAGCAGGGCCCGTTTCTGCGCCCACCAAGAGTAACTGTGAGGACTTACAGTGTTGTGGCACCAGCATGACCATTACCAAACGCCCAATTTTTCTGACCCTGTTCAACAGGGGCATGTAATTACAATTCTTGATCTAATATTTCACAGCAGAGCCACCAAGAGTAACTGTGAGGGCTCACAGTGTTGTGGCAACACCAACACCTAAGGCCCCAATTTCTGCAGAGTATATAGGGCAGGCTCCTACTTTCAAACATCCAACTTACAAACGACTCCTACTTGCAAATGGAAGCAGTCAACAGGAAGTGAGATGAAATCTACCCCTAGGAAGGGAAATTCTCTCCTGTAAGAGTTAATGGGAAAAACGTGTCTCCTTTCCACTGATGCTTTATCACCAATCCTTGTTTCCCCAAAAACCCCAAATTGTCAAAAAACATTTGTCATTGGGACTGAAAATGAGGTAAAATCTTCTGAAGAGGTGCACAGACAGCAAAACAATCGTCATAGGGGTGATAACCCTTCCCTATTTTTTCCATAAAGATTAAAAATAGATTTTTTAGCTGGAGCTACACTTTACAAATGTACCAGTTCAAAATTACAAACAGATTCTACTTAACAACAAACCTACAGTCCCTGTCTTGTATACTGCTGTTCAGAGGGCCTGGGGCCCCACGCCTTTCCTTTTTTTAATTTGGGTGCGTGGTTCCCCTTAATATCCATACAAGACCCAAAGGGCCTGGTAATGGACTGGGGGGGGGGTACCCATGCCGTTTGTCTCACTGATTTTCAGCCATATTACTGGGACCGGACATTACATTAAAGCCGTAAGTAGTTTTAAATGACTTTTATTACTTTAAAAATGTCATTTTGTGCAGGGACTGTTCTAAGCACGGGAAACACACGCCACTTTACAGGCATACTATAGACACCCCCCAGGTACGATATCTAAAGGAATATTTCACTTTTTTTTCACTTTAAGCACCATTAAAATAACTGCTCCCGTAAAAACGGCCATTTTAAAAACTTTTTTTTGCATTGATACATGTCCCCTGGGGCAGGACCCGGGTCCCCAAACCCTTTTTATGACAATACCATGCAAATTAGCCTTTAAAATTAGCACTTTTGATTTTGAACGTTCGAGTCCCATAGACTTCAATGGGGCTCTAACGTTCGTGCAAATTTTCGGTCCGTTCGCAGGTTCTGGTGCGAACCGAACCGGGGGGTGTTCGGCTCATCCCTACTCCTCACCTTTCATGTCTACCCCCGCTATATCTCATGACCTCTCAGAAGCCTCCATTGACAGGGATGATGGTATAGCAAAGGGTGTCACAGGTCCTTGCAACAAGTCTGCCAGCAGCACACCACCAGCTGTAGAGCAGGCAAATTTCTCTGCCCCAGCTGCTGCATCAAAAAAAAAAAAATACACTCCCTGCAACCCACATGCTCAGTGTCTAAATCCCAGCTTGTCCAAGACACTGGGCATACATTACCTGACAGAGTTAGTGGTTTACTGTATGACATATTTTGTGTATCCATGTTTGTAATTGCATCAATTATGGTTTTATCATCACATTTTTCCTACTTGCTTTTTAACTTTTCTAATAATATGTACTGTTTGTTGTTTGATGTTTTTTTTTGCCCCCAAAAGTCTCATTAGAGGAAACTTTTTTGTAGCTTGTCCAAACGTCCAATGTCTTTTTTTTTTTTATAAATGTCACTTTTGCTTCAGCAGGATTCATACACGGTTCTGATGCGACACTTTACAAGCAGACTAAGGAGCCCCCCCCCGGGCACTTTATTTAAAAGAATTTTTCATTTTTATTGTTTCACTTTAAGTATCATTAAAATCACTGCTCCTTTAAAACAATCTTTTTTTAAAGTTTTTCTGAATTGGTTCATGTCCCCCAGGGCAGCAGCCAGGCCCCCGTATCCTTTTTATGGCCAATAACTTGCATATAAGCCTTCAAAATGGGGACTCTTTTTCACGTTCGGGTCCCATAGACTTTAAAGTGGTGTTCCGGCCAAAATTATATTTTTTAAATAAAAGTACCCCTATAATACACAAGCTTAATGTATTCTAGTAAAGTTAGTCTGTAAACTAAGGTCTGTTTTGTTAGTTTATAGCAGTAGTTTGTTATTTTATAAACTTACAGCAGGCTGTGGCCATCTTAAGTGTGGGCATCTGAAGCCAGACTGTATTTCTTCCTGGATCTCATTCTTGCAGATATCGCACATGCTCAGTACAGCACAAGCAGTGTAATAGGTTTCAGGCCAGGTTTCCATAGCAACGGCAGTGTCAGAGGAAGTTGCCGCCTCTTCCCAGAAGGCATTGCAAACAGGAAATTATGTGATGGGCCACGGCCAGGGAGGAGGAAGTGAAAAATGAATACAGCAGGTATACAGTAGGTGCTGAGAAAAAAAATGTAAAAATATCCAATTCGTTTACAGTGCACAGTTTAGTGAGGGATGCTGAAGAGTTGTAAAAGTGGGTGGAACTCCACTTTAATTGGGTTTGTGGTGCGAGTCCGAACTTTTGTGATATTCGAGTGTTCTCGAGTGCACAAACTGAACTGGGGAGGGGGGTGTTCGGCCCATCTCTAGTAGGGATTTACAACCAGTATGTAGGGTGGTTGAATCTACTTTTGTTGCAACAGTCTTATAACGAAGCCTTACTCAATTCCTTCAAGGCCTGATGGCACATGTTATTATTGGTATAGCATGATGTAGATTTCTTGCTTTTGTAGTTGATGTTGATTTATTATCACACACAGAAGAAGCAGATTTTAAAGCATGGCTCCATATTGGTTAAAAAAAAAAATCTCCTCAAGTCTAATATATATATACATTGAGAGCATTTTAATAAACATAATTTAAGGGCTGGTTTACGCCAAGATCGCACGGGAACACACGCATTTGATGTACATGTTCCCATGTGATTCCCACGCGTTCCATTCCCATGTTGCATTTTGACAACTGATTCATTTGAATAGGCTGCAAGAGGCACCAGACTGCACAAAAAGTAGTGCTTGTAGTACTAGCAATTGCACTTTAAAAACACACTGCACCAAATTGCATGGTACTGTAATGCCATGCAGTTTGGTATCTGCAAATGCACTGCATTTAGGGTGCCATAACAATAAATTGCCACCCACCCGCGTTTGAATGCGGTTCAGGAAACTCGCATGGAATGCACCTTTCTTGCACCACGCTCTGGTATGAACTGGTCCTAAGAGTTGAAACTGACACATGCATAGCTATCACTTCCTACTTCCTGAGTGCTACCTGTCCAGACAGTCTTGCCTACTATAATCACCTGACCTTTAGGCCCCTTTCACATGGGTGCCTCCACTATCTCTCCACTGATCCCTGCTGAGTAGGCAGATAAGAGTTCCTTGTCTGCTCCGCTATGCAGAGTGCACACGGACGCAGTCCCACTCTCCTCTATGGGGCAATCAGATGGAAACAGACCGCCTGTCTGTTTCCATCCAATGCCATCTAACAGATAGGACCACCATCCATCTGTTTTTGGCGGACAGGATTGGATGGCGGCAGGTGTCAGCGGACATGTGTCCGCTAACACCAGCTGCTCCATAGAGGACAATGCAGGGTCCGATCAGGTGCACCTGAAAAACTGACATGAGGACCTGATTGGATAGCCCGTGTGAAAAGGGCCTTAGCAATACTAGTGAACTAATTACAGGGAATGTCGCAGGGAGAGGTGATCTGTCGTTAGACACTTGTTTGTCATGGTTACTAGCAAACAGCATTTTCAACTTTTTGTCAGTTCAGAAAATTTGATGGTTGCAGATTGACATAACATTATGAATATATTGCTTAGCAATTATATATTTTCAACAAACCTGCATATTTTCAGTATGAAGGGTCCGGCTGAATGCCTTAGTCACCAAGGGTTAGAGTAGGGAGCAGAGGGAATCTGAAAGTGACAGAGAAAACACAATATATATAGTTTCCTGCTTGTTCTGTCTGTGCTTCGTAATCCCTAAACTGTGAAAATCACTCCCACCTTTTTTTCTTATTGTTCCTGTAAACTGACCACTGAGACCTTAAAACACTTATTATTTTTAGTTTGCTGCTCTTGGCCAACAAGCATAACTGTGTAGCTTTGCATGTTATTCCACAGACGTATAAGGATGATGGATCATAAAAATCAGTTTTCTCATGGAGTCTTGGCATATTAAAATGTAACAGATGAACAAAAATCATGTGTTTAAAGCTCAAATAAAGAAGCACACAGAAACATATGTCAGATACATTACACACACGTTACTACGTGTGTACAAGTATAAAAGGGCCCTTTAGGTGGAGCTACACAGGGGAATTGAATGTCCTGCCAGAGATTCAGGGCCCATCCACATTCATTTGCCTCTTCTGCATTGTGTCACTTGTTAACGTTTGTTAAAGAGGCCCATTGATTTTGAAAACGTTGTCAACTGACAAAAAAAAAGAAGTACATGACCAATTTAATGACGCGGTGCACCTAGGGTTGTCACCTCATCCCTTTAAAACCGAACACATATTAATTACACAGGTTCAGTGGCTGATTAAGGTGGCAATTAAACTCACTTGATGCCTTATCTGCATTAAATTAGCCTCAGAACCTGTGTAATTCATATGTGTTTGGTTTGAAAGAGATGAGGTGGCAACCCTAAGTTCACTGCAGTCTTTTACCATGTGTTGTGGCTCACTGCAATGCTTTGTCTTAGGGGTGCCATTCAAAATGAAGGTCATGACAACATGCTAATGCACACAACGCACTACATGGCAAAAGTGTGTTTCTGCCCTTAAAGGGTCCAAGCATTACCCAAATGTAACTCTAAACCTTCCACTTCACCTCTAGAGCATGTCCAAGCATGATTTTTTTTTTTTTACCATGTCCCTGTAGTAAAAGAAAGCTTTTATTACTCCTTGTGACATCATCATCAGGCTTGTAAAATTCTTGCAGATGCAGCTGCTGAAAGCTGCTGTTGACGTAGGCATGCCCACCAGAACTATGTGTCTTGGGAGTCAAGCCAGCAGCATTGTTTTGCTAGGAAAGAAATCAGTGTATGCATGTGGACAGGGACAGACATGAGTGAGGGATAGGTGAAATTCTGTAGTCAGGCAGGACTGACACCATTGGTTGGGAATTTTAAATGCAGAAAATGTACTGTGTTATGATCCTAAACAGTAAGCTAAGTATACACTGGATTTCTGGCAGGTATTTTCCTGTACCTGTAGCATTTTAAAGGGAGAAAACATGGTCAATGCGCATGTATTACAAAAATGTACAGAATATGTTTCTTCTTTTCTTCATTAGGCTAGAGCAGTGATGGCAAACCTTGGCACCCCAGATGTTTTGGAACTACATTTCCCATGATGCTCAACTATACTGCAGAGTGCAGGAGTATCATGGGAAATGTAGTCCCAAAATATCTGGGGTGCCAAGGTTTGCCATCACTGGGTTAGAGCTACACAGGAAAATTTTAGTAGCACAAATGTTTTACTAAAGTTGCTAGCAATAATTACTAGGAGTGATAGATGTAACAAATGTTCACTCAGGAAGTAAGCTACAAAAGTAATGTGCAAAATCCAAAGTCCTCATTTTGAAGGCTTATAAGCATGTTATTGGCCATAAAAAGGGTATGGGGGCACAGCTCCTGCCCTGGGGGACATGTACCAGTTCAAAAAAAGGAGCAGTGATTTTAATGATGCTTAAAGTGAAGCAATAAAAATGAAAAAAAATTCCTTTAAATGTAGTGCCTGGGGGGTCCCCTGTAAAGTAACGCATCTGTACCGTGTATAGAACATATGAAGTGAAAAAAATGTGTCACCTGGCGCAAAAATTATATTTAAAATTAGAGTGAGATCTGCTGCGGTTAGATATTCTCTACCATTGGTAGTGCTTATACAATATTACCACTAAAAACAGTATTGGTGAAATGTGCACAAACATCAAAACTGTATAACTCTATAGTGCAAAGTTATAGTGCAAATGATTACACTATCAAATGCAAAATTGCAAAGTTATCAAAACTGCAGGACACAGATTTTTAAAAGTCCACTTCACAATTCTATCATTTAAATCACATGTGCGTAGTGTGCTCAAAAATCACATCCGTGCTATTTTAGAAGCCTTTTCACCACTTTGTGCGTCACCACCACCTTCTGAAATGGTCACTCACCAGAGTCTAGAAAAAACTTTGCCTTTGGTTCATATTGGGATAACCACTCCACTTTCCTGGCATTTATCCAGCTAGGTTGCCACCAGTTACTTCCTCCAATCTTGATACCTCATGAGAAGCAAATAGCCATCATTGCGCAATATTCTTTTGTAAAGTTTATTTAAACAAAACAAGGTAAACATCCCCGATTATAAAAATGTGCGATTTTGTTTATATAAAGTTCTAAAGATCTAAAGTCTTTCACTTTGAATAGAAGTAACAGGTGCGTAAAAATTGGGCTTTGGGTGTTGGTGGTGCCGTTACCCTGTTATGCTCCATACACACGATTGAATTTTCCAGCAACAAATGTTGGATGTGAGCTTGTTGGCGGAAAGTTCGACCGTGTGTATGCACCATCGAACATTTGTTGTTGAACATTCCACCAACAAATGTTGGCTAGCAGGTTCTCAAATTTTCCGCCAACAAATGTTTGTTGTCGGACTTTCCGATCGTGTGTACACAAGTCCGTTAGACAAAAGTCCACGCATGCTCAGAATCAAGTATGAGCCAGAGATATAACTAGCGCTAGTAATGGAATTATCAAGTATGCCTTGTACGTCACTACATTCGTAATTGTTGGCCAACATTTGTGTGACCGTGTGTATGCAACACAAGTTGGAGCCAACATCCTTCGAACAAGAATACACGGTTTTGTTGTTGGAAAGTCTGATTTGTGTACGGGGCATAACACTATAGAGGTACTCTTGATGAAAGCAAGAACTGGCCTTCCTGTAAAAAAAATAAATTTGATGCCCTTGTCAACAGTTGTGGAAAAATTGATCTTTGGGTGTTGGTGGTGCCTTCACCCCGTAACCTTCTAGAGGTACTCTTGATTATTGGCCTTGCTGTAAAAAATTGAAATATGATGCACCTGTCAAAACAGGTGAGGAAAAATTGGTCCTTGGGTGTTAATTGTGCCCATGAAACTTATACCAAAAAATTACTTCAAGATAAAATCAACACCCACAAAGCTAGGCAGCCTAGACAGTCTTGCAGAGATTTGAGACCCCAATAACACTTAATCAGCGACATCTGCATCAGGGGCTTGATAGCTGCTGCTAATCCAGGACTGATTCATTTTGAAGAATGTCAGCTGGTCAACAGAGTCTGTGGATAGACGCACTCTTTTATCTGTCACAAAACCTCCAACAGCACTAAATGCTGTTCGGAAAGTGCGCTGGATGCAGGGCAGCCCAGCGGCTCAACTGCATACTGAGCAAGTTCTGGCCAGTGATCTATTCTCATGACCCAGAAACCCAGTGGATCATCTACTGGAAAGCTATGTCTGTTTTTGCCCCTAGTTAATCTTCCACCATATGATGCAGATGCTGCCAATGGGATGTTGAAGCTGAGAGCCTTGGGCGCTGAGGACAACATTTTTTTGAAATGCATCACTGAGTCGGCCCCCTTTTCCATCGCTCCTCCTTTGACCAACAGAAGAATAAAAACTAGCTTTTCCATGAGACTGTAACCTACCAGAATCTGGAAAGACATTACATAAACTCATCTTTAAGGTGTCCTCAAGATATTTAATCCCTTGCAACGGTGGTTAAGGAGGGTTGTCAACCAATATTGATCTTTTTCGTTGATGCCACAAATTCTCAGGTCCTTCACAGGCTTTGAAGAATAAGGGAGCCAATGAACCACAAGTTTTCAGAGGCAATAGAAGCAGAGTCCACTGGGTCACTGAGGATTACAGTATCTGGAGCTGCCTCCTCCCAGCCACAAACTACTCCCAAGGTTTCTGGGGGCTGAAAACCATCTCTTAAGGTTTGATGTATGTCTTTCTCTGCTTCTATGCCTCCAAAACTGCCAGAATCCACCTTATCCTCCTGTGTGTTCTGTGTTGACGCAAGAATGGTGTCTGAATAAAGCGGGCCTTGAGAGAAAAGGAAGTCCTCCTCTTCCTCCCGCTGCTCTGCCTTGAGTGCCCTATCCATAATGCCATGTAGAGTATGCTCCAGCAGGAACACAAGAGGGATTGGTACCACAGCCTGGGGACATATATGTCATCTGCTGATGCTCCCGATCTCTGTGATTCCTGGACCTTCTTGTGCTCCCTATTAAATGTACTCCTCAGGTTCCCAATTTTGCTCTTCATAAAATTGATGTCTGACCTGGGGTACAGAGTCTTCACCAATTACAGAAGTTTCTGCATCGCTGCCTTCCTCTTGATTTTATTAGCGTAATCCCTACTCTTCACCTTTCACAGACAGGGCAGCTCCCATTACTGGTCGATAAATTGAGGCAAAAAGTCAGGCGCAGTGAATTTATCCACCATGATCAATTATATATCTGATGCCTGCAAGACAGAACACAAGACAAACCATAATGTCAGGCTTAACTAATAATCTTGTCCCAATATAGGCCTCAATCCAAGCAGTATAGGCCACTAACCACCTATGCCCCAATTTACAATTGTACCTTCATTTTATGGCTCCTTTTGCGTGTTGGCGATCGTTTGTCCTCCACACCCAGGTCGTTCCTACAGCCATTACATCGATCACACGTTATGGCTTTAAATACACTGCTCATGCGTGAAACTCTGCCCCTGTCCTTCTTTCTAGTGTATTACCCACCTCTTCTCTTTCGGGGCAGTGGGAGAGCAAATGGCAGCAAGAAAGCAGGTATGTGGTGGGAGCAGCAATGATGAAAACCCGGAGAAAGCGACTTCCAGATCCAGGAGGAGCTATAAGGCCACAAATATGGTGGAGATGGTGGACATCTTAGTGAGGACAGGCTATGATGGGAAGCATGGACCTTACAGAAACCCAAATGCCAGAAAGGCCAATATCATGGCTAAGGTTGTGAGAAGCCTGCACAGGGATTTTGGGGTATGACGAAACAAGGATCGGTTGAGAAAACGCTGGTCAGACCTTAAACTGAGAGCGGAAGATCAGTGTAGAAAGATCAGGAAAGTGCTGTGAAAAAGTATGTGTTCCTATTATTACTTTTGTGCTGGTCCATGTTCTTTTCTTTTTTTTTGTTTACAAAAGTTTATTTGGAAGACATATAATAAAATAGTTGCAGAGTATAACTATATGATTATACAGGTGCGGTAAAGATTTGTAGGATATACAGAGTTGGGTTGCGATAATTAGTTAACAGGATACAGTAAAGGTATTGTAAAAAGATGTATGGGATACATAATACCAAGCTAATATAACAGGGTGGGTTACAGTAGGTGATTGTTAGAGTATAGAGGTTATGATCACGAGAAATAGAGACAAAAAAATTCAATAGTATGGGAGATTATTTTTAGCAGGGTAGAATAAATTATGAGGAGTGAAGGTCTGGTAGGGACCAAAACTTCCACTTCTCATTAAAGATGTGCATACTATCTGAGAGGGTATGATATATTCTTTCCGAGAGTCTGAGTGATTCCATTCTGGACTCAACCTGGGACCATGGTAGGTTCTGTGTTTTCCAGTTAAAGGCTATCATCCAATGTATAGAGCTGATCAAAGAGTGGATTAGTCTGTTGCAAGGAGAGGGGACATCTGGAACTGAAGCGTATAGAAGGCATATTTGGGGGGATAGGGAGATTTTTTTCTTAAGAGGGTTTTCTAGTTTGTTGATTAACTTATCCCATATTGGTTCCAGAAATGTACAGCCCCAAAAGATGTGGATATAGCTGCCCTCTAGGTGACAGCCTCTGAAACAGTTCGGGGAGGTTGAAGGGTAGAAGGAATGTATCCTAGATGGGGTCATGTACCATCTAATGTGTAGTTTCATTGAGGATTCTCTAAATGCAGCAGTGCAATTACTTTTGCGGAGATTTTTAATCATTTTAGTCCATGAGTCTATTGGGAATGAGCTGCCAATCTCTGTTTCCCATCTAATCATAGGGCCAGATTTTTCAGGTTGGAGAAAATTATTTAGGTAATTATAAAGGAGGGATATCAATCCTTTGTCTCTGGGTGAAGAAATACAGATGTGTTCAAATAAAGTACTAGGGGTATTAACAGATAATCAATAGTATGTAGAATAGAACTCATGGATCAAAGTGTATTGGTGGTGTTCTGAAGGGGGAAAATTAAATCTGGATTGTAGTGAGGCAAAAGATGGGAATTTAGAGTTGAGTGTAATTGATTTTAAAGTAGTAAGTTTGTTTTTGGTCCAGTTGTGAAAGAGGGTATGATCAAGGAAAGCAGAAGGGAATCTGGGATCTCCCAAGAATGAGGCTAATGGAGGGGTTGCAGAAGGGAGTTTAAAGTTATCCTTGATTCTATTCCATAAGTGTATAAGTTGGGCAATTATAGTGTTTTTCTTGTTGAGAGTGTGATACAGATTTGTGTTAGCCCATAGAATTCCCCTGATATTCAAAGGGAGAATAGAGGTGGACTCGTAGATCAACCAGGAGATATTTGTATCAGGGGAAGACCATTGAGCCATTTGTACTAATCTGGCTGCTAGGAAATAAAGCCAAAGGTTGGGAAGTCCCAGCCCACCTCTATCTTGTGGTCTGTGCATAAGAATATAACTACATCTAGGTTTTTTGTTGTTCCAAATAAATCTATTGATTTCACGTTGCAGGAATTCCAGTCTTGTTTTGGGTACATTAATGGGGAGAGCTCTGAAATAGTATAGTAGTTTAGGAAGGATCGTCATCTTAAAGGCACATATCCTTCCAAGGAAGGAGATATGGTAAGAGGACCAGATTTTTAACAGTGAGTTGATTTGTGAGAAAAGGGGGAGGTAGTTGCTTTTATATAAGAGGTTGTGGGATATTGTGATATTAACTCCTAAGTATTTAAAGGAGTGTGAGGACCATAGAAAATTGAAGTTTTTCTTCAGAAGTGAAGTTAAGTTTGGAGGGCTATTAATAGGTAGAATGGAGCACTTGTTTGTGTTAATAAAAAGACCAGATAGTTTATGGAATGAGTGGAGTTCTGAGAGGAGATTGGGGATTGAGATTAGTGGGTCTGTTAAGAACAAAAGTGCATCGTCAGCATAAAGACTGAGGGCATTTCTGGTCCCCACAGTTTCCAGGATCCCTACCATATACTATTTACCCAAAATACATAAAAACCCTACATGTCCACCCGGTAGACCTATTGTCAGTGGTATCAATTCCATTACGGCAAGAATTGGGAAGTACATCGACTTTTACCTTCAACCGCTAGTGAAACGTACACCCTCCTACCTTAAAGACACCGGTTCCACTATTAGACTCCTAGAGGAGGTCAATATACAGGAAGGATTCATTATGGCCACTGCTGACGTGGCATCCTTGTACACGTGTATAGCCCATGAGAAGGGTATAGATGCAGTCAAACATTTTCTCCATCGTGAACAGTCCCTTGCAACTTTTCAATGTGATTATATAATCGAATTGTTGGACTTCGCAACCAGACATAACTACTTCTGGTTTAACCAGAACTACTACCTGCAACAACGGGGAGTGGCAATGGGTGCCAAGTTCGCACCTAGCCTTGCGAACTTGTTTATGGCCAAGTGGGAGGAGGATGTCGTCTATGCCCACGGGACCACTTCGTTGGTTCTGTGGGCTAGGTACATAGACGACATCCTCCTCCTGTGGAATGGCTCTTTTGAGACACTCGAACAATTTTTCGAGTGTCTGAATTCTAATGACAGGGGCATCTCCCTTTCATATGAGGCCAGCAGGACCAAGATACATTTCCTGGACTTGGAGATAGAAATAGTAGACAGAAAATTTAAATTTAACACCTACTTTAAGCCCACTGACCGTAATGGTTTTATTCCCACCACCAGTTGCCATCATAGATCCTGGTTAAGTGCTGTTCCTCGCAGCCAATTTCTCAGGCTCCGTAGGAACTGCACGGACACGGAATTATTTATCACACAAGCAGGTGTCCTTAAACAAAAATTTATAGACAAAGGGTATGACAACGCCAACCTGGATTTTGAGATCCAGAGAGCCATGAATATTGAAAGGAAAACTTTACTCGAGATAAAGCCAAAAAAAGAACCAGATGAAAAGTTTAAATGGGCAATGATAACATCTTTCTCAACCCAGCACAAAGAAATTAAAAGCATTGTAAAAAAACACTGGGATGTCTTGAGACATGATAACATTCTGGGCGGGTCATTGCCAGAAGAGGCCAAGATTATATTTAGGGGAGCACCATCTTTACAGGGTCAGATAGCCCCCAATGTTATAAATCCACCATCCCGGCCTTCTTTTTTCCATAACATGACAGGCTTTTACCCGTGTAGAAAATGTGTGGGATGTTTGCACAATAACCTGGAAGGACGTAAAGTCACAGAATTCACATCCACAGTCACGGGGAAAAGATATACAGTGAAATCTTTTTGCACGTGTAGTACCAAATACATAGTGTATCTTATCACATGCCCTTGTCGTAGACAATACATTGGTCGTACCACCAGAACGTTTACAACAAGGGTAGGGGAATATATTGCTCTAATCAAAGGCAGGGACTCTAAGCATACGGTACCCAGACATTACAAGCAATATCATAATAGTAACCCCACTGGTTCACAATTTGTCATTATAGACAAATACGTCCCGCCGTGGAGGGGGGGGCCAAAATCAGAGGGGTCTCTCGCCTTGAAATGTTCTGGGCGTATGAACTACAGACCTTTTTTCCTCAAGGCATGAACGTGGAAGTAGATGTTAATGCCTTTATAAACGAGTTTTGACAGATTTATCATGAGATAAGAAACATCAACTTCCGTTTAGGAGTACTAATACCTAGGGTGTATATTATGTCTGATACTTTTTACATGCATGTGCCTTTCCATCTGTTACACATTATTTTATTATTATTATGATTATATTTACTTTATTTTGACAATTGGGTAGTTATTATTAAAGTATTGTCTTTTTTGAAGTAATACAATATGAGCTATATGGGGACATAGAGTGAGTCAAGAGATGGAATAATTAATTGTCCATCTCTTCTCTCCCCTGCTGAGAATCCATCTTCTTCATATTTTTTTCATTTTTTTCGTTTTCATGGACTCATCTATCATCTTTGAATGAAGTCCTGATCGTGTTTAATTCACCCATTAATGCACACTCATTGCGTACACTTTGAAGGCCGGTCTGGGGATTACAACATCATTTCCGGCCCTTTTCCCCTCTCTGCAGGTCACTTCCTGGTGTGATCGAATGGAGACCGGAGGTGATGTACGCATGCGTCGTTTTTTGATGACGTCACCGCGCTGGACCACGCCGCGCGCATGCGCGAGCGCGGTCTCTATTAGACTATGGGGGATGTGATTGAGGTTGAGACGCACAGTTGCGGCCTCGCCCTTCATTGATGTCACCGCGCTGAACTACACCGCGCGCATGCGCGAGCGTGGTTTTTTATCGTAATATACGTTAGGGGGGATGTCACTGATGTGGTGACGCAGAGTCACAGCCTCCCCCTCCATACACCCACTAAGAGGTCATAAGGGGTAGTAACAAGTGGAAGTGGGAGGTTCTGGACGCCGGGACTCTGCATCATGTCTCCTCCTGAAGCACATGACACCATTAGACCTATGGGAATGGAATCATTTGAAAGAGAGGCTTGGAAGGCACTCAGCATCATGTCTCCTCCTGAAGCACATGACACCATTAGACCTATGGGAATGGACTCTGCATCATGTCTCCTCCTGAAGCACATGACACCATTAGACCTATGGGAATGGAATTATTTGAAAGAGAGGTTTGGAAGGCATTCAGCATCATGTCTCCTCCTGAAGCACATGACACCATTAGACCTATGGGAATGGAATCATGTGAAAGAGAGGCTTGGAAGGCACTCAGCACCACATCTTCTCTTGAAACACATGACACCATTAGACCTATGGGAATTGAATTACATGAAAGAGAGGCTTGGAAAGCACTCGGGTCCGCCATTTTGGATGACCCCGGAAGTGCCAATGCAAACAAGCCTGGGAGCTGGATTCTCATCAGAGGGGTCCTTGTCCCTATATAAAGGAGTCTGGCTGCAGTGGGCAAGTACCCCAGACGAAGTCTTGTATGACGAAACGCGTTGGGAGGACTCCACTGCCGCCATTTTACTTGCAAGCGCTTTTTATTCTGAAATGTAAGTGTTTTTCCTTTTAATAAATTTTTTATGGTTTACAGAATTACGCTATGAGCCCCTTCTTCATTACATGTGGGTAATGTCCATTGGTGTCCGAGCTTCCATATGAAGAAGACCTCTTTGGGATAGCAACGTTACAACTTCACCATTCACCAGCCCTTGGTTCCCTACCTTCATTGCCAGTGAGCAATCCAAGCCTGTTTGACCCATATAGCGTATGCTAGGTGGGTCCCAACTTTCTGGTAAGCCTCCAGTCATCCTAGGTGGCGGTTTCGCACAAGTGTTTGTCAGCACATGTTGGATTACATACAGAAATCTCTCACGAGTATATGTTTTGGAATTTATCACCATTGCAAAATTTATGTTCATCGTACCTGCACATTCAGTTTTGGACTTTATTGCCATTTTTACATCCTGTTATCACTTTTGGTGACCCTAAGGCTTTATAACATAAGTGTTCTATATGTATGAATGTTCACAAAGTATACAAAACACTATCTTTTCACAATTCATTTTGCTATTATATGTGGTATAGCAATATTCTCTTTCTCATTTTTTAGCGCTACACTTGGTTACATATGATTTATTACAAATTTTTTATTTGTTGTGTTAGCTGCTTACATCTATGACTTTTTTGGAGTAAGCGCATGGTTTATAGGTTTTTTATGCACATGAGTTTAAAGTGATATGGATCTTTTTGGTAACCTTTGATATTCGGGTTATTTCTGATGGCGACCGCAAGGGGCTCGATGGCTAAGGCAAAAAGGAGAGGGGAAAGAGGGCAGCCCTGTCTAGTTCCTCTGTCTAGGGGGAAGAAATCTGAGCTATTCCCTGGAATTCTAATTCTGGTTTATGGAAAGTGGTATAGAGCATTAAATCCATGTATAAATTTTTCTGATATGCCAAATTTAGGTAATAGGTGGTTTAAGTAGGACCAATTGACACTGTCAAAGGCCTTGTGGATGTCAAGGCTGAGCAAATAGAGGGGGTGAGAGTGAAGGTTGGCATATTGGACAATATTTGTAACTAGTCTAATGTCGACTATTTGTCTGCCTGGGATAAAACCAGTTTGATCCGTATGGATCAGGGAGGTGATAACTGTGGCTAGTCTATTTGCCAGCAATCTGCCAAACAATTTAAGGTCATTGTTAAGGACTGAAATGGGACGAAAATTTTGGGGGTGGGAATGGTCTTTTTGGGGTTTTGAGATAAGTGATAGGTTAGCCAGTAGCATATCTTCAGGGAAGTGACCACCTGATAAAATATAATTGAACATTTTGGTGAGACTGGGAGTCAGTAATGGGGCAAATTTTTTATAGTATGATGTAGAAAAGCCATCCGGGCCCGGTGCAGTCGACGTTTTGAGGGATTTTATTATGTTGAGAATTTCAATGTCACTGCAAGGGTCATTTAACGAAGAGGATTGGAGTTGACTGAGCTTAGGGAGTTGTAGAGAATTTAACCAGTCTAGAGTAGTGGGAGGCGGATGTGTTTGGGGGCCAGATAGGAGGTTTTTATAGAAAGAGGTGAAAATTTGGAGGACATCTTGGGGGTGTGTTACGATATTGCCTTTTTGGTCACAAAGTTTATAAACATGTGGGGGTTTAGTATCGTGATTTAATTTTCTGGCAAACATTGTTGAGGAAGAGTTTCCATGAGGCAGAAATTTGGCTTTAGAGAATCTAAGAGATTTTTCTGTGTCTTCAGAAAGTAATGTGTTTAGGGCCTTACGTTTTATTTGAATGAGATTCAATAAATCTGGAGTGATGTTGTTATTTAGTTTATTATATAGATCATGGAGTTCTTTGGTAAGGCATTTAATTTCTGACAGTTTAGATTTATTTCTGGCTGCGGCTATGTTAATCAGGTGACCTCTCAAAACTGCTTTGTGAGCAGCCCAGATAGAGGTTGGGAGGACCTCCTCTGACGTGTTTGTGCGGAAATATTCTTCAATATGGGTATTTATTTGTTGGACCGTAGAAGGGTTTGATAAGAGTGAATCATTGAGGCGCCAATTAAAGGGGGTGGGAGCCATGCCAATATAGGAGGTTTCAAACGCTACTATGTTATGATCTGACCATGGGCATGGGTGTATGTCTGTATTAGAAGAGTTTGCTAAAAGGATTGGAGTGCAAAAAATATAATCTAATCTGGCAAAACAACTATGAGGGTGGGAATAGTGGGTATATGCTCTGACACCTATATTATGTGCCCTCCAAGAGTCAATTAGCTGCAATTTACTGAGAGAGCGATTTATAGATTTACTAAAGGCTTTGGAAGAGGGGGCCACCTTGCTCCTATCAAGAGCTGGGTGGGCAGATAGATTGAAGTCGCCTCCAATTATCAAATGAGGTGAGATATATTGTTCTAGTATGTTAAAGAATTTAGTGAAGAATGTTGTTTGGGCTTCATTTGGGGCGTAAAGGGAAGCAATAGTGACATTTCGTCTATTTATACTGCCCTTTAGGATGATGAATCTGCTGTCATCATCTTTGTAAATAGAGTGGGGTTCGAAAATAATGGAGTTTTTAATAAAAATGGCGACACCACGTGATTTATTGGAGAAGGTAGTATAGTGGCATTGGTTGAATGATTTATCAAAATACTGTGGGTGGTTGGAGGTAGAGAAGTGGGTCTCTTGCAATAGTATTATGTCGGCAGCCAATCTCTTGTACTGTTTGAATGCTTTTTTGCGTTTATAGGGAGAGTTGAGGCCTTGGACATTATGGGAAAATACTTTAAGACCCATATTTATTGGGGATGATAATTCTAATTGTATAGAAGAGGATCAACACGTACCAAAATAGAGGACACAGTACAAATGGAATTACATTGAAATGATAGGTTGTGCATAAATTTCTCGATTGATAAGAGATCGATAGCTCTGTATTAATATTTAAATTCAGGGGATGAATCCTGTGTAGAATAACAGATAAACATTTGGAATTACCCAAGATAGAATAACCTGAAATAAGAAGTCTTCCAAAGAGTATATTATTTGCATAAATTGCCATAAGGGCTAAAATAACAACTGAAATAACGAAAAAAAGGGGACTGAAGGACCTAAAGTCGTTCAGCCTAGTAATTTCTACCAAAGGACTTAATCGTCCAATTTCCGCCGGCGGGGAGTGTAGCCCCCCTCCAGGAGAAGGCAGGGCCGCAGGCCCCTCAGGCAGAATGGGGGTCAAACTAGCGACGGCGGATGGGCCAGGCAATTTGAAAAGTAAGAACTTAGTTTAAAAAAAAAAAAAAAGGGGATTTGTGCATGGTAAAAATACTATAGGGTTAACTACAGCATACCACTAAATAGTAGATAACCTCCAAAAAGTTAACAAGGAGAACATTTTTATAACAGATTTTTTCTCTTTCTCTCCCTTTTCTCTAAAAAAAAAAAAAAAAAAAAAAAAAAAGGTTGTTAGTATCCAAAGGAGTAAACCTATGAATAGTACTCAATATGACTAATTTGCAGGAGAGAGAAAAAAAAAAAAACCCCCGTGTAGGAGAGGGTGGATAACAGAAAGAACCAACAAAATATACAAAAAATATGAAGAGAAATGGAACAGAGGAATTTCCCTTTTCAACCCCACCTCCCCTCACTATATCCCTTTTCATTCCTAATCCTCCCAAGGACAGAGTTAGTGTAAAATAGACAAAAAACAAAAAAAAAAAAAAAACAAAGTTAGTATGGGAAGGAGATTGGGAAAATGTTCTGAACCAAAGTTCCAAGGCAGGGTTGATTGTAGCGTCGGGGGGATTCACATAAGGCTTGAAGGTTTCCTCATCACTGGGGTGTTAGGTAGGGAAGAACAATAAAAACTGAATTTTGAATGTCATCCAGTGAAAGTGGCAGCAAAAAATTTGTTTACTTAATTAATGTACCCACAGATCAGGCAACACGATCTTGAGGGGAGTGTTGTTGCCATCTTCTTAGTTCTCTCGGATTGCGTCTGGTGGAGGGTGTGGACCATATAAGTGAAGATCTAGGAGTAGCAGGTAGACGCTGTGATGGTTGTGGATCCAGCAGTCCCAGTTTAATGAGCAGATCTTTTCCCTCAATGACATTATAAACAGTGTAGGTATTGCCATTATGAGTTAATGACAATTTGAACGGGAAGCCCCATCTATATTTGATTCTGGCTGTTTGAAGGACATTTGTAACTTCTTTCATCCTGCGTCTTCGGTCCAAAGTCGCAGGGGAGATATCAGGGAAAATCTGCAGCCTTATCCCATCTAATTCTATGGATGGGGAGTTCCTGGCAGCACGCATTATATCTTCTTTGGTGAGAAAGTCCTTCATACACATTATTATATCTCTGGGGGGTTTATCTGCTGTAGGTTTTGGACGCAGAGCCCTGTGCATTCTATCACATGCAAAAGCAGAGAGAGGTTTGTCTGGTACAAGGTTATGGAACAGCTTTGTAATGACTTGGTTTATGTCTGTGATAGACTCTGGAACTCCACAAACTCTTATATTGTTTCGTCTGTTCCTATTATCGAGATCTTCAATGTGAGCCTGCATGAAAGAAAAACTGTCTGCCAATGTTTCATAGTCCTTTCTGAGGTCATTATGTGCAATGGCTAGTTCGTCATGTTTGGCTTCTAATAGATCTGTGCGGCCTCCTATACTGGCAATCTCCTGTGAGAGAGCGGTGGTAGATTTGTGAATCTCTTTTTCTAATTTGTCCACAAATCTGTCATAGATTGCTGACAGGCTTGCATCTAGATCAGCCTTGGAAAGGGGCTGAAAGTACTCACTGTCTTTAGATGCATGCTCCGGACCGCTGGAGGCCGCATGGTGGCCGGCGCCATTTTGGGTCATCCTCCTCTCCATGCTCATAAGGTAGTTTGTGAGGGTATGTTGGGAGCGGTTCTGTCGCCCCTTTTTGCCGGATGGCATGCACAGAGTGATCCCACGGGGGTGATCGGACAGATGGTGATGTTTTTGTCTGGAAATAGCCCCGGGTATCGTGCCTGGCCTGCCTCGTCAGACGGAGCTCAGCTCAGCAGCGTCCGTCCCGCATCGCGCCACGCATGCGCCCCATGTTCTTTTCTTTACTGTTCTACAGTTTAAAATGCCAAGTTTTAGTTTTGTGGACACAGGAATCTTTCACGGGACATGAAACATCGTTTTGATCGACCACTAGTACTTCGTTATTGGGAGATGCACGTTAAATGCATTTGTTATGGCCTATTTTGATGTAACGTAAGTTCATTAGATTGTTGTCTAGATGTGTTCATAACTAATGAAATGTCAACTTTATTCAGTGTCAGTAGAGGACACTCAGCAGCTGTTACGCAGCTGGATGCAGGAGCACCAGTGTGGGACACCATAGCACCCTTGTTATGGTGTCCCACGCAGGTGCTCCAGTGGATACTAGAGGTATCTCCATCTGTGAAACTTGCACAAAACAGATAAGTATTCCTGCTTTGGAAAGGGAAAAAGTCATGTATTCAGCTTGGAACTCTGCCAAAACAGACAATTGAAAGACACTTACAAACAATGTTTCATTACTATTTCTAGCCTAACATAACTGTCTGCTAAGTATACCTTTTTTGGATTCACATAGTGGAGTAAAGAAGAGGGACATCTGAGCTGTGTGTGGACACCAGTAACCCAGCACCTCCTGAAGATACAGAAAGTCAACTCACCAGACACCCTGAAGAAGATGTTGAAAATAAGGTACTGTGTGAGGTTCTCAAAATAGTGTCAACCACACGTCAGTATCTGAGACCGCATCTTCAAGTAATAGATGGATGCCTGCATATTTCTAATACATGGTGTGTTTTGTATTTTTTAAGTGATGTGGATGTTGTAGAAGACAAAACTCACTTCAGCAGTCAAGTGCACAAATACTTATCAGTGAGCTATTGGTTTGCAATAGGAAATTGGAGAGAATGAAAGAAAACATGCATGATCTCCAAAAAAGAGTTCTCAACATCATCGATATTTTAGCTAAAATTTAAAAAGCAAACATGTTTTGTTTTTGTTTTTTTCGTTCTGTTGTATTTGTGCTTGTACAGTTTGAAATTTACTAACCTTTGCACATTTTTGTAATAGTTGCAACTGTTATATTTGAATGTACAATTTCACTTTAGCAAAAGATTGACATATGAACCTGCAACTCCATGACTTGTCATTATCTTTTTTGTTGCATACATGTTACACAGGATCAAACTGATGCGTTTCAGCACTTGCAGCCTTCCTCAAAAGAGTAATTATGCTTTAGATTAAACACATCAGCTTGTTTCTTATTTACATTTTTTGTGAGAAAAAGAGGAACAATTGAGTTGCCAGCTCCTATTTTAACTTTGCCCATTTCTCAGGGTGATTTGCTCCCCCAGCTACAGCACCAAATTGAACACAGCACATTGTTTAATATGGTGGGGTAGCTTGTCGAAAAGTATTGTCATGTACAAAAAGCTTGAAGGTGTGTTTTCACACAATATCCGTGCTTTGTATATTACTATTTCACCTAAAAACTTGAATACCTTCACCAGTTTTAGTTACACGTTTACCTGTAATTTTTGTAGCTTTCGAAGAAACTTTTATCAGAAATGTGGCTGTTAGCCAAGTTACATCTAAAAAAGTAGGAACCCACTTTGTGTCTGTCCTTGCTTCTTTAGGAATGCTGTATTTTGTTTGCAGGAAAGTACAAATATGAACTTTGTTAATTTAGTTAATTCCTTCTTCGTTCCTCCCAAGACCTCCTGCTCTCTAGTTCCCTCATCACCTCCTCCCATATCCGCCTCTAGGACTTCTCCAGAGGCTCGCCCATCCTCTGGAATTCTCTACCCCAATCTGTCAGACTGTCTCCACATTTATCCACTTTTAGGCGATCCCTGAAAACCTTCCTCTTCAGAGAAGCCTATCCTGCCTCCATCTAACAACTGCACTATTTTCTCCATTAGCTCACCCCCCACAGCTATTACCCTTTTGTATAACTTGACCCTCCCTCCTAGATTGTAAGCTCTAACGAGCAGAGCTCTTTGATTCCCCCTGTATTGAATTGTATTGTAATTGTACTGTCTGCCCTAATGTTGTAAAGCACTGCGTAAACTATCGGCGCTATATAAATCCTGTATAATAATAATAATAATAATAATTTAGGATGCAAATCAGTTTGGGCAACAAAGCCTTATGTGGCGAGTGTAAAATTCAATGTAAGCCCTGGTTCACATTGATGCTACTTGGAAATCATGGTACTTCACTTGAAGTTGCGCGATTTCTATGTAGCAAGGTCAGCGTGATTGCAGGTGCTACTTGATAGATATTTGTGTGGCTTCATGCCCAGATGTCTATTGAAGTCACACCTAAAATCGGCAAAAGTAGTGCAGCAACTACTTTTGCAAATTGGTGCAGCGGCACTAATTGTGTGTCGTACCGATTGGAACAGTGCCATTGCCTCCAATAGGCTGTGACTTGTCATGCAATTTTATCTCTCAAATCGCATGACAATGCAGACTCTTCAGCTGGGCCTGACACTGCGGGGTCCACATCAGCTGGCACTGAGGAAAGGTAGCTGCTAGCATTCCTTCGTAAAAAATTGTGGAGGATACAACAGCACAATAAAACATGGTTGATTTTTAAATTGTGCCAAGTTGATAGGTGTTAAAAACAGCCTAAAGCGACTGAAGAGGATACCAAAGGCGTTTTCAACCACCCTTCTGGCACGAGAGAGCCTATAGTTAAATATTCTCTGCTCTGGGGTGAGGTTCCTCATAGGAAAGGGCTTCATAAGTTGTTCTCCCAGAGAAAAGGCCTCATCTGCCACACAAAAACAAAATTGAGGCCCTCAACATTGTCCTGAGCAGGTGGCAAATTTAAGGTGCCATTCTGGAGCCGATGGTAGAACTCAGTCTGCATTATGACACCTCACTTATGACACTTAACATTTTGGGGGGGAGGGTTCCAAATGAGTTTGTGCCCCAACAAAATGACCTCTTGCACTCTGCCTGAATTTGAGGACAACAATAACATTTGGGCATATATTAGGGGGTGTTTAGGGTAAGCACATAAATCTAGCTGACAAAATACATTGTTAAGTTACTAGGCTAGGTGTGTATGGGTCCAGGATAGCATGCTGGGGAGGTTAGTGAAGGAAAATATGCATGAAGGACAAAAAAGGAGCATAAAAAGCTTACAGCATACATGAGGACAAGAGGACATTCACAGCATATTACAATAATGGTAATGATGGAATCAATAAATTAATACAATACATTAGCAAACATTAAATACATAGAATGTGGTGTTAAAGGCTAAAACTTACCCCAATACAGTACTTCTGCAGGAATTCAAAAATGGCAGAACAGGTCTCTGGAATAATGAGTCCCAGAGCCTGGGGGGAGACAATGCCAAGAGACGGTGAAAGCAGGGGTCCTTCATCTGGAGATAATTCCTAAAATCATCAGGATTATTCTCCTGGAACTCCCGCAGCAAAGGCATATGAGAGAATTGGTCACGATTAAGCAACCAATTCTTGGTACAAGAACTCCTCCTGTTCCTGGACTGGACTTGGGTCAAAGCAATAACTCCAAGCCCAATGATAGCATGTTCTCTCCTCTGATAACGCAACATGGCTGGTTGACAAACCGTCATTCAGAAACAAACTGACAAGCACGAACTGAAAAGTGTGAATTGACACTCACCAAACTTTTGCTAATGCAAAATTAGCAGAAGGAGCCCAAAGGGTGGCGCATAACAATTGAACTTCCTCTTTATCGGCTCGTAGTATGTCTAGTACATCATTACTTTCGGGTTTGTTGGCCGACAATTGTGTGCCGTTTGTATGCAAGACAAGTTTGGGGCCAACGCCCTTCGGACAAAAGTCTGCGGTTTTGTCGGTGTAAAATCCGATCATGTGTATGAGGCTTAAGAATGAGGCATGTTTTACCGCAGCATAACAGTATGGGATTGATTTATTAATCAATCAGCCCCAGAAGGATTTACCCCCTTCCTGACCAGAGCACTTTTTACAATTTGGCACTGCGTCGCTTTAACTGCTAATTGCACGATCATGCAATGCTGTACCCAAACGAAATTTGCATCCTTTTGTTCCCACAAATAGAGCTTTCTTTTGATGGTATTTGATCACCTCTGCGGTTTTTATTTTTTGCGCTATAAACGGAAAAAAAACTAAAATTTTGAAAAAAAAACGATATTTTCTACTTTTTGTTATAAAAAAATCCAATAAACTCAATTTTAGCAATACATTTAGTCCAAAATGTATTCAGCCACATGTCTTTGGTAAAAAAAATGTCAATAAGCACATATTTATTGGTTTGCGCAAAAGTTATAGCATCTACAAACTAGGGTACATTTTCTGGAATTTATACAGCTTTTAGTTTATGACTGCCTATCCCTATCTCATTTCTTGAGGTGCTACAATGGCAGGGCAGTACAAACCCCCCCAAATGACCCCAATTTTGGAAAGTAGACACCCCAAGGAAATTGCTGAGACTTAGGAGAAGCAACAGAATGTATTTTGGGGTGTAATTTCACATATTCCCATGGCATGTTTGAGCAATATATCATTTAGTGACAACTTTGTGCAAAAAAAAAAGAAAAAATGTATCTTTTTTCCCGCAACTTGTATCACAATATGAAATATTCCATGGACTCGATATGCCTCTCAGCAAATAGCTTGGGGTGTCTACTTTCCAAAATGGGGTCATTTAGGGGGGTTTTGAACTGTCCTGGCATTTTATGCACAACATTTAGAAGCTTATGTCACACATCACCCACTCTTCTAACCACTGGAAGACAAAGCCCTTTCTGACACTATTTCTTTACATGAAAAAATATTTTTTTTTTGCAAGAAAATTACTTTGAACCCCCAAACATTATATATATTTTTTAAAGCAAAGGCCCTACAGATTAAAATGGTGGGTGTTTCATTTTTTTCACAGAGTATTTGCGCAACGATTTTTCAAATGCATTTTTGGGGAAAAAACACACTTTTTAAAATTTTAATGCACTAAAACACACTATATTGCCCAAATGTTTGATGAAATAAAAAAGATGATCTTAGGCCGAATACATGGATACCAAACATGACATGCTTTAAAATTGCGCACAAACGTGCAGTGGCGACAAACTATATACATATTTAAAAGCCTTTAAAAGCCTTTACAGGTTACCACTTTATTGATTTACAGAGGAGGTCTACTGCTAAAATGACTGCCCTCAATCTGACCTTCGCGGTTATACCTCACATGCATGGTGCAATTGCTGTTTACGTTTGACGCTAGACCAACACTTGCGTTCGCCTTTGCGCGAGAGCAGGGGGGGACAGGGGTGCTTTTTTTTTTTCTTTATTATTTTTTTTGCTTTTTTATCTTATTTTTAAACTGTTCCTTTCATTTTTTTTAATCATTTTTATTGTTATGTCAGGGAATGTAAATGTCCCCTATGATAGCAATAGGTAGTGACAGGTACTCTTTTTTGAAAAAAATGGGGTTTATTAGATCCTAGATCTCTCCTCTGCCCTCAAAGCATCTGACCACACCAAGTCAGTGTGATAAAATGCTTTCCCAATTTCCCAATGGCGCTGTTTACATCTGGCGAAATCTAAGTCATGAAATGCTCGTAGCTTCCGGTTTCTTAGGCCATAGAGATGATTGGAGCCATTCTGGTCTCTGATCAGCTCTATGGTCAGCTGGCCGAATCACCGGCTGCATTCTCGGGTTCCCTGTTGGGACAGGAGAGCCAGAGAGATAAACATGGAAGATGGTGGGGGGGGACATTCCCTCCCACTGCTTGTAAAAGCAGTCTAGAGGCTAATTAGCCACTAAGATTGCTTTTACATGAAAGCCGACCGCTGGCTGAAAAGAATGATACCAAGATGATATCTTAACCTTGCGGCATCATTCTGGTATAACCACTCAAAGTCCAGCAACATACCAGTACCTTGCTGGTCCTTGTTGGGCATTGTAATCTTTTTTTTCATGCAACCTGTGGGCTGAATGAAAAAAAGAGATTGATTGGTGGGTATGCCCACCATTAGAATACCTCCCTTCATCCACCCACTTCTAATGATGGGCATACATGCACCATTTATATATGTCGAAGCTTGGGGGCATCCGCCCCAAAAGTTAGGAACAAATCGCTCCTCCGCCCTTGCTGCCCCCATGCTTCGGCATATATCACCTCCGACAGCGCTGGAGTCACGGCTTTATATATCGTGGGAGCAAACGCTGTTGCTGTCAAGATAAATAAATCCGCGCTGCAGCTGAATGGCGTACCTGAAGACAAAAAAATGGTTGACAATAAAACACAGTAAACAGTACAGTATAAAAAATTGCATACCTGAAAAGCAAACATGATAAAACATAATAACAATAAAACATTGCAGAATAGAATACAGTAAAAAAGAGCAGAACAATAGAGAGAGAATAGAGAGAGAGAGAGCACAATAAAACGACAACTATTTTTGTTTTTTTTATTTTATATATTTTTTTGTGTTTTTTTTTTACACTTTTTTTTGTAACTGTAACTTTTATAACTGTAACCTGTTCCAGGTTCGGGTCTCTTAAAATGCGATCTTGGGAACCCTGTGAAAGTGTGCCTAGTCTGTGCAATGCTTTACCCTACGCTAATACTCAACTAGTGTATGGTAGCGTTCAAAACATTCACCAATGCAAAGACCAGGATTGTTAGGACAGGAGGGACAATAATAGTGGGTGTCATGCCTATATCCGTGCTTCCTGCAGATACTACATCTTTTTTGGGGGGGTTCGTTGGGTAGGGGTACTCGGGGGGACATAAAGAAAATTCCTCTCATGCAGCCGACTGCATTTGGTTGGGGATGTGAATGGGGGAAATACGGGTGCTGCAGAAGTGGTGGGTTCCCAATTAGGATTGGCGAATGCAGCAGGAAGGGCACTATGGGCACGACGGGCCTGTGTTTGTCTTCTTCCTGGTGGCAGCGGGACACTACTTGTGCTTGCCATCTCACCAGCTTGAACTACACTTATGGGGACTCGCCACGTCACCAAGTGTTACTGCAGTGCTGGTTTGACTATGACAGGGGTGTACTAGGCTGCTGGTGCTTGCCAGTTCACAAAACGCTACCAAAAAACTGTTAGCGATCGCAGGGATCAGTCCTGACTCTGCGAACGCTGCAATTATGTGTTTAGTGTTTTGTAAGTGACAGTGATTGATCGATACTGCACTTGGGTGAGCTGGGCTGGGCTGGGCTGGGCGGAGGGGCAAAACGCAGGTGCTAGCAGGTATCTGGGCTGATCCCACTAACACTGCGTTTTTGGGAACCCTAAACTGCTGGGGACGCTAGTATAGATCTAATCGGATCAGATATTGATCCGTTCAGATACTATACCACTAAGGGAGGTGTACGGTGCATGCATGAGTGTTAGCGCTACTGGCACTAACCTGATGCTGTCTGGGGCTGGTGCTTGCCAGTTCACCAAAACGCTACCAAAAAAACTGTTAGCGATTGCAGGAATCAGGCCTGACTCTGCTAAAGCTGCAGTTATATGTTTAGTGTTTTGTAAGTGACAGTGATCGATCGATACTGCACTTGGGTGGGCTGGGCCGGGCCGGGCGGAGGGGCAAAACGCAGGTGCTAGCAGGTATCTGGGCTGATCCCACTAACACTGCGTTTTTGGGAACCCTAAACTGCTGGGGACGCTAGTATAGATCTGATCTTGATCCGTTCAGATACTATACCACTAAGGGAGGTGTATGGTGCGTGCGTGGATGTTAGCGGTACTGCCGCTAACCTGACGCTGCCTGGGGCGACGCAGACCCTATCTGACCCTAAAACCTAACTTATATCACCGTCGGAGCGAGCAGGGGGCTAAACCTTTATTAGGTAATAAACGGCGGGTGCCCTGACACTATAAAAAATAAACTAACTAACCAGCGTCACCCGTAACAGTTATACGGTGATCACTGGGGGCAAACAATCATATGGGGGTCCCCGACGTTATAAAACTCTGAGGGCGAACTTATATATTTACCTCCCTAACTAGCATCACCAGTGACACTAATACAGCGATCAGAAAAACGATCGCTTAGTGACACTGGCGACGGGGGTGATCAAGTGGTTAAAACTTTATTAGGGGGGGTTAGGGGGGTACCGTTGACTTAAAGGGGGCTACCACTAACTGCCCTACCACTTCTAACTGTCACAAACTGACACCAATGCAGTAATCAGAAAAAAAAAAACTGCTATTAGTGTTAATGTGACAGAGGGGGTTGGGTGATTAGGGGGTGATCAGGGGGTGATCGGGGGGTGTAAAGTGTGCCTGGTGTGTTTTACTGTAAGTGTATGCGTTGTGCACTTACTCAGATGACTTCTCTCCTCGGCGCCGGAACGGAAAATACAGAGCCGAGGAGAGATGACATCACTTCCTCTGCTGCTGTTTACTATACAGCAGCAGAGGAAGATTCTCATTCGTTGGGAGCGATCGCGAGGGGGTTGCCACGAATGAGTGGTCTCCCCCTCAGCCTGGATCGCTCCCCTAACGATGCCGACTGCCTCGGGCACCGCGGGAGGCAGATCACGTACCAGGTACGTGATTTTGCCTGCCCGTGCCATTCTGCCGCAATATATCTGCGTTAGGCGGTCGGCAAGTGGTTAAAACTGGAAGGTGCAAAATCTGGTGCAGCTGTACATAGTAGCCAATCAGCTTCTAAGTTCAGCTTGTTCAATTAAGCTTTGACAACCAGCCCCCGTTCACATTGTGACAATGTGACTTTTCCAAAAGTAGTTCCTGCGCTACTTTTGGTGACTTGGGTTGCGATTTCAATAGACATCTGTGCATGAACCTGCACAGATGTCTTTTAAATCACCCCCAACTCACAGAAATGCGGGTTTGAAATTGTGCACGTTCAGCTGATCTTGCCAGATTTCAAACCTGCCTCCAAAGTGAAGGTAGGCTAAAATCTGGAAGCTGATTGATTTCTATGCACAGCTGCGCCAGATTTTGCACTCTATGGTTTTAGCAAATCATCCCCAGTCTGTTTTGTTGTTGTTAGCCTCCCTGCCTGTATATTAAGTTTTTGGTGTTGTTGGGGGTCTAAAAGAATCCACTGCCCTTAGCAGAACACACTACTGTCCCTTTTCTTTTATTTGCACACCAAGATGGTGCTCAGAAAAAAAAATACATTTATTTAAACCTAATAGGTAAAGTTTCCTAGGGGGTAAAAAACAGTTTTGAACCATTTAAAACCCATTGTGAGAAAATCCAAAATCCACTGTAAATTATTACACCAAAAAGGGGATAAAAGAAGTAGATTGGGGAAATCACTGACAAAGCAGATTTTAAAGCATTCGCTCATCTTTAGCAACAGCTATGTAAGATTTATTGGTTTAGTCCCTGTGGTAAAATTACTTTAGGCAAATAAAAACATAGCAATAAAATTTTAGTTGTTTTGTTTCTGGTGTGTATGCTTCTCGATGAAATCCTGAGCACAGCTGTTGCAGAATGATCAACTCTTCACCTTGAAGCAATGGAGCTTTGAAAGTTCGTTTGCACCTATGGGAGTATTTTTTGTTGCTCTTTTCAGAGTCCAGCGGAATATAGGTCTAAAGTTACTGTAAGCTGATTACAATTCCTTAGCAACCTTAATGCTTACATGTGTTTTTATATTGTTCCCAGGTTGCCTTTTTTTCTTCTTGTACATCTGTAAATGCTGTTCTTTGTTCGCAAACATCTTTGTGACCCATTCCTGGAAAGGCCTGAACCTGCGTCTTGTGAGAAATTAACACTTGCACACTTGTGTGTTTGTCCTTACCAATGCACTCTCAGTCAGTCAGTCAGTCAGTCTATCTATCTATCTATCTATCTATCTATCTATCTATCTATCTATCTATCTATCTATCTATCTATCTATCTATCTATCTATCTATCTATCTATCTATCTATCTATCTATCTATCTATCTATCTATCTATCTATCTATCTATCTATCTATCTATCTATCTATTTCTGTGTTTCTGACTCATTAGCTAGCTCTAAAAATGTATTTATTGATACTAAGGCAGGCTTTTTATTGCAGAACAGACATTCAATGTCTGTTCTGCAAAAAACTTTAACTACCTGCTTGCTCACAGCAATCCCCAGAATGTAAACTAAGCTTCACACGGCCAGCTCAGCTTATAGTGGCTGGTAAGGATGGGCTCAGGCGTGTTCGCAACTCCTCGTGCCTGTGCCCACCAGGAAGCTGACACTGCGCAGCGCACCAATCTGTGCAGTCGCGGATCGGGAAATGTCTCACTGCCTGTGATTAGCGCTGCGCAGTGCCAACTTCCTGGTGGGTGCAGGAACGTGGAGTTGCGAACACACCTGAGCTCATCCTTATTGGTCGACCCAATCAATATGTACTGGAACGACCAGCTCCTGGCGCATGTGCAGGAGTGACGTCACCCCATGCTGGCAAATGAAGATGGCCAAAAACTGCCACACAGATGCCGGTGCCAGTGAGGGACCGTTGTAAAGGTGAGTATTGATCTCCAGAGTTCCACTTTAAGGGTCCACGCACACTGGGCTTAAAAAAAATGGCAGTTCTTTTGGCAGAAAAAAAAAGCTCAAATAGAGCAATTTTGTACAGGCGTTTAGGAGCGCTTCGTTTTTTTCTGCCAGAAAACTACTCTCAAAAATGTAAACCAGATGGGGATATTTTCTGCTTCTAAACACTGAGCTTAAAATATGCCTTTAAACATCCTAATGTGCAGGAAAAATGCCAAACTCCTGTAGAAGCTGTGTATTTTAAGCCTAGTGTGCATGGACCCTAAAAAGGAACTTTAGCTTGGTTTGCAAAAGTAAGCAGGTACAAGTCCTGTTGTACCAAAAAACCAGCCATGGCACCCTGCGCTGTTTTTGTATAACACAAAATCTTCAGCGTTGCTCCACCCCATCATGTTGGATTCGTGGGGCCGGTTGTGACTTCCTGATCAGCATAGGCATGGACAGGGGGTGTGCCTGAGCACACCCTAAGCACTATGCGCGGTGCTGATTCCTCCTACTGTTGGCAGTGCTGCTGGCTTCCCTCCTCTCCCCTCCCCCAGCTGATGCCTGGAATGTTTCAGGATGGAGAGCGGGGGAAGGAGCTAGTATATATGTAATTTACCAGCCCCTTCCTCTTCCAAAATTACACAGTGAATGCACTCGCTCACTGTGTTCATTCATAACTGAAGCATAGTAAACTGTTTTTACTATGCTTCAGTTTGTGAATGAACAGGAAGCCGCTGAGCACGGAGTCTTCCCCATTCATTCACTGCCCCCTGCAACTGAGGCTGCAGAAAAAGGCATGTGTGTTTGAGGTTTGGGGTGCACAAACTGTGACAGACCTAGCCGGGAAAGAGACTTTTGGGGGGACGGTATGCTAGCCTCTTGCCGATCGATCGGGGGCCCTTGCATTTGGCGGAACGGTGCTCTTTGTGAGCTGTATGTCTGGGGACCCTGGATTTGCCATATTGGAATAGTGGCTGATTCATAATGCTGGGACAGATACTGTTAGGAGATGCTGATGTAAATTCCAACACCTGTCTGTCTATTGTCTGCTAAAATGTGTATTGTAAATAAGTCTACTATGGGATCTAAGAGTCATTAGATCCCCATTGTTATTTGTGTTAATTAACTCTGATATTGTGTGAAGAAGAGTCTATGTTGATTGTGATAATGTTGATTGGGTTTTCTGAACTACAAGACGGCCAGTCTGGCCTAACGGTCATGTCTGAGTCATCTAGTCTGTCTAAAGGGATTAGTTAATTAGCTCATGTTAATTAGGTTAATTAGGTTACAGCTGTATTGTTAGAGTAATATGAGCAGGAGGTCTGCATCTACACTTTGAGTGTATAAAAGCCTGTATTTTGTCAATAAAGAGAGATTCCTGTTTGAACTTACATACAGCCTGCCTGGTGTTTGTTCTGAGCTATCACAACTGGGTTAGAACGGCACATAGCTGAAGTTCTAATCCCGGAGCATTGGATGACTGAACCATCAGACGTTGCAATCTGATTCTATAGCTGCAGAGGAGTGTCGGGAGAGTGGAACCGAGCGAGCAAGGGGCTCGTTACAGTGGTTGGCAGCAGTGGGATTTGCTCTCCAGTTACTGGGACACTCCAAACCAGCCTGCAGGAGAGCCACGCTGAAAGACTTACTTGAGAGCTGTGGAGGGAATGGTGGGATCGTGCTTCCTTGCCGTGAACACATCCAAACCATCACCTGGATCCAAGGTAGCAGGATAGCAGGAGAGGAGAGATACCAGCCACCATGGATGAGGAATTCAGAAGGAGGTTGCGAGAGAAGGAGATACAGCATAGAGGACCAGTATCAGAGCAGGTCCTGCTAGCATGGTTTGATTCTATCCGCTGTGAACTCTGGAAGGAAGCGCTAGCCCATGAGCAGCGACACCAGGGAAAAGTTCTCCCCTCCATCCATGTGAGGTACTGGTCGCAGTATGAAGTGCGAATGCTGTTTTGGGGGGAACAGCCGAACCAGGAGTGGACAGCCGAGTTAAGCAGGCTGATCCGGGCAGAAATGCGGTTGGACGAGAGCTACAGAGCCCTCCAGTGGTATGTAGCCCAAGTGTGCCCATGGACAGCGGATGACAGCCCCACGGAAGGCTTTGACTACGATGGCCTGGGATTGTTATACTGGAGGCTGTCCAGGGACCCTGACTTTGGAAGTGATCGGGAGTGGCGTTTGGAGGAAATAATGGAGCACAGAGAGCGGAGACTGAATGTCTCAGAAGTGCACTGGGCACTGGAAGATTTGGAGTTTCTGGCCGTTCAGGAATGGGAGTTGGAGATCGCCTACAAACAGCTGTTAGACTCTGCTCAGCAGCAGGGTGGTGCTCCCTTTGCCTGGGACTATCATGAAATACCAGTTGACAACTCTGAAATCCTGGCTGAAGAGTTGACAATGTGGCAGAGTAACGGTGTACTTTGCCAACCTGGCCCCGCAGCTATGGAGGCGGAGGTCTTATGGCGGATGTAGCAAGTGCTGACTGACCTTGATGAACCTGTTTCTGCATTGGATGATCTTGGATGGAGGAATGTGCCTGTCCAGCGGAATGCCAGAGAATCGGCAGTGGAAAATCTGAAGATTGCCGTCCCCAAACCTGAAGTGCTGACAACAGGGCAGAGCTCTGCTAACCTCTGCCCAGCACTGATAGCATCTTCTGGGTTTCACGGAGAGGAGATGGTGAACCTTTATCCCCAGACACCAGTTGCAGAGACAGGGGATTTGATAGACTTTTCTGCTGAGGAAGAACAACCTGGTGAGCCTCCAGCAGAAGAAGAGCTGTTATTAGAGCCAAACTTCACTGTGCTCTGCCCAGCACTGATAGCATCTTCTGGGTTCCAGGGACAGGAGATGGTGAACCTTTATCCCCAGACGCCAGTTGCAGAGACAGGGGATTTGATAGACTTTTCTGCTGAGGAAGAACAACCTGGTGAGCCTCCAGCAGAAGAGGAGCTGTTATTAGGGCCAAACCTCACTATGCTCTGCCCAGCACCAACAGAAGTATCTGTGAAGTTACAAGGAACTTCCCCAGCTGAAGTGCTGGCAACTGGGCAGAGGGTCCAAGATCTCTGCCCTACACTTGCGTCGGTTCCGGAGGCTCAGGGTGAGAAGGAGGTGGTCACTTCCCAGCAGCAGATCAGGATACAGGGGGAGAAGGGAGAGGAGGTGTTAGTCGTCCCTCCCCAACAGTTAGCCGGAGCAGATGGTGTGGGGTTTCCAGCAGAAGAGCTGGCAACAGGGCCGAGTACTGCTGGATCTGCCCTCAACTAACAGAGGATGGATGTCCTGTGAAGGTGGATGGGACTTCAGTCTCCAACTGTATACCCCAGGGATGCTGGGCAGTCGGCCCAGATCCACAACAGCATGACGGAGTGAGCCCAGACACCCTGTCTTCTCTCCAGCGGCAGAAAGGACTCCAGGGAGAAGGGCCAGTCCAGGCCTCTCCCCAGCTACAGATATGTTCTCTGAGAGAGGCAGAGGTTGGCTGGGTGAGTAATACTTTGTTTGGAACAATTTGTTTGGGGTACTGTGTGGGTACAGGCATTAGAGGACTGGAACTACTGACTAACTTCGGAGTCAACCCGTCTGGGGTCTCCTCCTGTGTTAGTCTCCTGCCGAAAGGGGAGAAATGTGACAGACCTAGCCGGGAAAGAGACTTTTGGAGGGGACTGTATGCTAGCCTCTTGCCGATCGATCGGGGGCCCTTGCATTTGGGGGAACGGTGCTCTTTGTGAGCTGTATGTCTGGGGACCCTGGATTTGCCATATTGGAATAGTGGCTGATCCATAATGCTGGGACAGATACTGTTAGGAGATGCTGATATAAATTCCTACACCTGTCTGTCTATTGTCTGCTAAAATGTTTATTGTAAATAAGTCTACTATGGGATCTAAGAGTCATTAGATCCCTATTGTTATTTGTATTAATTAACTCTGATATTGTGTGAAGAAGAGTCTATGTTGATTGTGATAATGTTGATTGGATTTTCTGAACTACAAGATGGCCAGTCTGGCCTAACGGTCATATCTGAGTCATCTAGTCTGTCTAAAGGGATTAGTTAATTAGCTCATGTTAATTAGGTTAATTAGGTTACAGCTGTATTGTTAGAGTAATATGAGCAGGAGGTCTGCACCTACACTTTGAGTGTATAAAAGCCTGTATTTTGTCAATAAAGAGAGATTCCTGTTTGAACTTACATACAGCCTGCCTGGTGTTTGTTCTGAGCTATCACAACTGGGTTAGAACGGCACATAGCTGAAGTTCTAATCCCGGAGCATTGGATGACCGAACCATCAGACGTTGCAATCTGATTCTATAGCTGCAGAGGAGTGTCAGGAGAGTGGAACCGAGCGAGCAAGGGGCTCGTTACACACCCTAATGCAATATTCTGCCCACACCTATGCTGATCAGTCACAACTGACTCTCACCATGATTGGAAGTGAAGCCTTTTGGGTTGTGTGACAGGACAGGAGGGGAGGCTTATCTTTGCCTAGGTGAGCAAATGTTATCTTTGCCTAGGTGAGCAATAAGGAAGTATATTGTAAACGTATGTACCTCATTGAAAGGGTACTTGCTACCTCCTTCAAAAAATAAATACTTTCCAAATGTGTTAAAGGGAGGGCTGAGGATCCAGAATATGCAATCTACAAAAGGAGAGTGAAGGACCATTTTAAGTAAGACCAATGCTAGTTTAAATTCTGAATGATTGCTACCATTTAGTCTATTTGGATCCTGACCTTGAGAGCCTATTTGCATTATTGGTTTGCCACACGTTGCAATGCAATACAAGTGAGCTAAGAAAGTGTGGCAGAGGGCCATTTAGAATGAATAGCCCAATACTGTACCAACACGTGTTATGCATGCACCTCTATGACTAAGCCCCGGTGGGTGGGGCTAAACATGTCAGAGGACATGGCGTGTGAAGTGATGCAAGGCTGGGACCCGTTTATACATGTTAACCACATAGACTGGATTGGGTTGAGCAGCTATTTTTTTCAAGTATGCTATACACTACTAGATTTTTGATATTTTTCACCAGCACCCCATTCCTGAGTACCAGTGGGACTATATATACAGTATCTCACAAAAGTGAGTACACCCCTCACATTTTTGTAAATATTTTATCATACCTTTTCATGTGACAACACTGAAGAAATTACACTTTGCTACAATTTAAATAGTGAGTGTACAGCTTGTATAACAGTGTAAATGTGCTGTCCCCTCAAAATAATTCAACACACAGCCATTAATGTCTAAACCACTGGCAACAAAAGTGAGTACACCTTTAAGTGAAAATGTCCAAATTGGGCCCACAGTGTCAATATTTTGTGTGGCCACCGTTATTTTCCAGCACAGCCTTAACCCTCTTGGGCATGGAGTTCACAGGTTGCCACTGGAGTCCTCTTCCACTCCTCCGTGACGACATCACGGAGCTGGTGGATGTTGGAGACCTTGCGCTCCCCCACCTTCCGTTTGATGATGGCCCACAGATGCTCAATAGGGTTTAGGTCTGGAGACATGCTTGGCCAGTCCATCAACTTTACCCTCAGCTTCTCTGGCAAGGCAGTGTTCGTCTTGGTGATGTGTTTGGGGTTGTTATCATGTTGGAATACTGCCCGGCAGCCTATTCTCTGAAGGGAGGGGATCATGCTCTGCTTCAGTATGTCACAGTGCATGTTGGCACTCATGGTTCCCTCAATGATCTGTAGCTTCCCAGTGCCAGCAGCACTCATGTAGCCCCAAATCCTGATACTCCCACCACCATGCTTGACTGTAGGCAAGACACACTTTCCTTTGTACTCCTCACCTGGTTGCCGCCACACACGCTTGACACCATCTGAACCAAATAAGTTTATCTTGGTCTCATTAGACCACAGGACATGGTTCCAGTAATCCATGTCCTTAGTCTACTTGTCTTCATCAAACTGTTTGTGGGCTTTCTTGTGCATCATCTTTAGAAGAGGCTTCCTTCTGGGACAACAGCCATGCAGACCAATTTGATGCAGTGTGCGGCGTATGGTCTGAGCACTGACAGGCTGACCTCCCATCCCTTCAACCTCTGCAGCAATTCTGGCAGCACTCATACGACTATTTCCCAAAGACAACCTCTGGATATGATGCTGAGCACGTGCACTTCTTTGGTCGATCATGGCGAGGTCTGTTCTGAGTGGAACCTGTCCTGTTAAACCACTGTAAGGTCTTGGCCACCATGCTGCAGCTCAGTTCAGGGTCTTGGCAATCTTCTTATAGCCTAGGCCATCTTTATGTAAAGCAACAATTCATTTTTTGAGATCCTCAGAGAGTTTTTTGCCATGGGATGCCATGTTGAACTTTCAGTGACCAGTATGAGAGAGTGAGAGCGATAACACCATATTTAACACACCTGCTCCCCATTTACACCTGAGATCTTGTAACACTAACACACTAACATATGACACCAGGGAGGGAAAATGGCTAATTGGGCCCAATTTAGACATATTCACTTAGGGGTGTACTCACTTTTGTTGCCAATGGTTTAGACATTAATGGCTGTGTGTTGAGTTATTTTGAGGGGACAGCAAATTTACATTTGCATTTACATTTACAAGCTGTACACTCACTACTTTACATTGTAGCGAAGTGTAATTTCTTCAGTGTTGTCACATGAAAAGATATAATAAAATATTTACAAAAATATGGGGGGAGTATTCACTTTTGTGAGATACTGTACTTTCTTTTTTGCTTAGAGCAGCACTACAAGTATTAGCATGTCAGTGTTATGCATGTTACCTTACATTGTGGTAAAGCACGCAGTAATGCACAAGTTATGGTAGCATGATGGTGTGAATAGGCTCTAAAGGAAACCAGTTCAGAAACATATACACAGCTGGTCCCCCTTCTGAATATGCATGACTTTCATACTTTCATACTGATCCAGTGGTTTCAATACTTTCCAAATTACTGACCCAGAATAAGTATGCAGATTAGCTGTGCTGACTTTAACTTTTTAATCTGCAAGATTTTTGCACGTCAATGATTAAAAAAGACTGTAGCCAAATAACGTGCATTTACAGCGGGAAGTTAGCAACGGAAGCCCCTATATTTCTCTCATGCACTGTTTCTTGTACATTAAATAAAACAAACTGAGAGACTTAGTAGTTACATAAACAGAAGACAGGAGCCTTTGTACAGTTTTTGAAAACCCCAAATTAATAGTGATGAGTTGTTGCTGACTATGACTTGACCCTCACTCACTGGCACAGACTTGCATTGACCCTGAGTGACACTGACACTGACACATATCATAGAGCTAACATTACTCATGTTTCCAACACAGTCTGTCAAATGTCAGATTTGTAGAAATAGAAATAAAAAGGTTCCTGCACAGATTTTGTGGAGACAGGCATTGTCCAAAGAGATCCATGGTCATGGAGGCAGCTGTAAAAGCTCCACATCTGTTGATGTACTAGGGAAGCAGAAAGGTACTGCTTTACAAAAATCAAATGCAAAGAAATATACTGTGATTATTTAAAGGTATAAATACTTAAAAAATGTATTCTATATTCACTTGCATGTCCTATTTATTGTTCCAACATGTTACCTTTAACATGGCTTACTGCAGCCCTCTATAGGAATATAACTGCAAAATATTGGTTCCAATAGTAAGGTTTTGATGGGGCACCCCCAGCTTTCCACTTTTCTCAGTGACCTCTGTCTGAAGTGCCTGGCATGTTGCATTTGCTGTCAGTGGCATCCCTGATATTTCCCTCTTTACATAGTAGACAGTGGTAGCCAGGTGGTTGGTGACGGCACAACAGAACATTTTTTGAAAGTGCAAGGGAACAAGAAAAGCAGTAAAATGCAGTGGTGGGCTTTTGAACAGTAGGGCAAGGCTAAACTGGTGGTATTTTAATCACTGCCTTTTTCACTGATTAAACCTAGTAAAACAGATACAAACTGTACTTTATTGATCTTTTTAAATTTTTTTTTTATTATTATATGTCCATTTATATGAGCCAAGAAAATGTCTTGGCTGTGTTGGAAGACTCCATAGCAGTCTGTTAGAATGCAGCTCTGAAGGCGTATACTGTAGAAATGACCGGACAGTGTACCCTTCTATAATACCAGCATTTACGTAAAAATCGTATTTAACTCCCAATCAACTGTCTACACTGAACTGGAGAGTGTGACTGCCTGTAAGACACACAAAGCATTTTATAACTGCATTTCACAAAAACATTATTTGTCTAATAATCATGATCCTCAGAAACATTATAATAAAAATAGAACAGGAGACCTTGCAAATGGACAGGAGAACTTTCATTTATCAAGCAATATATACTAGAAATAATTTGTACCACTGCTAAATATATACAGAAATACAAGAATATCTATTTATTACAGGTACTTACTCAGGGGAGGACTGGCAGCCTTAGGCCTGGGGGGCAAGTCCAGTCAAGTGGCCCATTGAACCACTGAATAAGCTTGCCATCACCAGTGCCCATTAGCGCAACCTCACCAGTGCCCATCAGTGCAGCCTCACCAGTGCCCATCAGCACAGCCTCACCAGTGCCCATCAACGCAGCCTCACCAGTGCCCATCAGCACAGCCTCACCATGGCCCATCAGCACAGCCTCACTAGTGCCCATCAGTGCAGCCTGATCAGTGCCCATCAATGCAGCCTCACCAGTGTCCATCAATGCAGCCTGATCAGTGCCCATCAAGAGAGCAGCTGGATTACACAGAGCGGAGATCTCCCGCTTACCCAGCGTGGCCGCTATCATACGAAGTCCCGCCTCCTGGACTGACTTCTATAATGGACGTCATCAGTGTGCTGTCTATCATAAGAGCCAGTCCAGGATGCGGGACTTCGTATGACAGTGGCTCCCAGGTAAGCGGGAGATCCCCGCTCTGTGAAATCTGGTGGTGCTCCCCCTCCGAGGGACCCCAATGGGCACAGATCCTGGGCGCCTCCCACTGCTCCAGCTCGCAATGCACCTGCCCCGATTGTCCCTGCAAAGCAGGGACAAAACCGGGGACAGACTTGGTCCAGGGACAGTGTCCCCAGTCCAGGGACTGTCCCTGGAAACCGGGGACGTCTGGTCCCCCTAAGCTAGTGGCCAGCAGGACACACAGGTCAGTGGCCAGCAGGACCCACAGGTCAGTGGCCAGCAGGACCCACAGGTCCGCAGCCAGCTCCCTGTGGGTCCTGCTGGGAGCTGCCTGGGGACCTGGGGGTCCTGCTGGCCACTAACCTGTGGGTCCTGCTGGCTGCTTGCCATGACCTGTGGGTCCTGCTGGCCATGGCCATCTGCCAGCAGGACCCACAGTGTTGAGGGCTATTTTATGTTACTAGGTGGGCACTGGCCTGGGGCAGGGTAAATAGGGTGTATGGGGGGGTAGATGGGATGTGGGGTTCAGCTGTGGGTGTCAGGGTCTCTCACCTCAGCAATGGCAGCTGCCCATGCCAGTGCCAGCTCGGCAGGTCCTTGCATGGCCTCCTCCAATCCTGGGGGTGTGAAGTGATGCTCATGTCCTGTGGTCAAGTAAACTTGCAGCCCAAGCCAGTCACGTGGATCCCAACTCCCTGGCGTGCCTTGCTGCTCAGGGGTGGACTGACAACACACAGGGCCCCCCAGACCAAATAAAGCAAGGGCCCCCTGTCAGGCCCTGACCATGACCCATCCCTGGCCCTACCATGACCCACCCCTGGCCCTGCCCCTTCATTTTTCACAAAGTACAACCTTTTTTTAAAAAAAAAAACACTGTTTAACAACAGAGTCTAATGGGACCTGGAGGGGGTCTTTCTCTAACAGTGTCCATTATAGAATTTGTTAGAGTCCCCTCCAGGTCCCATTAGAGACAGAAAAGGAGTATAATGGGACCTGGAGGGGGGCCTCTGTCAGCCCACCTCCCTGTCAGCCCCCCTCTCCTCTGTCAGCCCACCCCCAGCCCCCTCTTCAGCCCACCCCCATCAGCCCCCCTCTCTATCAGCTCACCCCCCTCTGTCAGCCCACCCCTCTCTGTCAGCCCACCCCCCTCTGTCAGCCCACCCTCCTCTGTCAGCCCCCCTCTCTCTCTCAGCCAACCCTTTCAGTCAGCTCTACAGGACCTCTGGGTTCAGCTTTTCTCTCTCTCTAGGCCCCTGGATCGACCACCCAGGGCCCCATGACCACTTCCGCAGAGGAGAGGGCCGCCGTCCCCTCCCTCCTGGACTCTGGACCCCGGCTCATCTAACTCTCAGCACATGTGCCCGGGCTTTAAATACAGTATACCAGCATGCAATGCAGCCCTTCTCCTTTGCCAATTGCCAGGACTGTAACAAAGCCTATGCACTTCCTTGTCAGGTCCCCTCCCACCTGTCCAAAATGCCTCCCTATTGGACCAGTGAGGGACAGTCAAACAAGCTGAGCTGCACCTAAGCACAATTAACAGACCTAACCAATAGATCCTGCTCCCTGGTAGGCAGAGAGCAATCTAAGTTTTACCTGACCATCTTCCTGGTAAGCAGAAAGATCAAAAAACTATACTTTCTTCTAGCACCTACCTAGGAGGGTGCTACATATATATTATATTTTATAATATAATTATACATCGTTATAGAATGAAAGTGTTTGCTGTGACCATAGATCTCCTTTAAGTGAGAACGATATTGTTTGTTCCACTTTTGTGTGCCCCTGCTAACTGCCACAACTGTTCTGTGTACATCCTATGATCTTATGTAAGCCAACACAAAGAAATAGCTTAAAATTGTCAGTTGAAACACTATATTGTTGTAAAATCCTATATTTATTTTGTTATTGAGAAGAAACACAGCAATAACTATTGAATTTGGAATGAGGAAAGGATTTTAGACTCTGGTATAAATGGGTATTTTACTTGTCTATCTATAAAATATACAGACTGCTTTTATTCTGAGCAAGTTAATGATGAACCTTCTCCAAATATTTGCAAATGATCCTCCATCCTGGTTACAAGGATCAACAGGTTTGAAAGATGTAGGTTTCATAGAAGTAAAATATTAACTTGCAGTCTTCGCAAAAACATTAGAATCTCTCATTCACAAATCGAAATCCTTGTAAAAAATATCCTTCTAGACATTTTTTTTTTACTGCTAATAAAAGGGGGCTCTCCCACTAATAAAAGGGGGCTCTCCTCAGTTTGCGTGCCTTAACAGATTACTGTAAGCTTAGAGTTCGGTTATAGGAGACACAATTTCAGCTCTGCATTCACAGCCACTGCTTACTGTACTCTGCCTCTTGAACAGTAGGTGAGTCCATAGCCATCCCATGTAGTTGTTGCTTCGCTAGGGGCCTACAGAAGTACAGGGCTGTCCAGAGGCCTACTGCTTTAGTCTACAACCGCTACAAAGTCCTTGTAGACCTAAATCGTTTGCTAACCTGTACAGATGGTGAGCTAGAATTCCTCCACTACACTATTCCCCTGGTCCTAGCAACACCAACACATAGGTAGCTAGAAGTAGTCATATCGCAGGGCCTTGCAATTCGCTGCCCATGAGAAGAGAGCCACTGTTCTCATGCACATCACTCATATCATGTGCAAAAGCATATAAAAATTGTAAACCACAGACTTACCAGCAGCAACAATAGAATCTCCATAATATCAGTCCCTTAAATGGGTTGGGAACATTGACCCGCTTTCCAGTCTGCAGATGTGAACATCTGAAATGCAAGTGCAAATTATCTGCTGATGGCTGCACTAGGATGATTTTGCGTTTACAGAAGGCTCTTTTAAAAGTAAGAGCCAACTTCTTGTCAGTCTCAGTAGATTGCATGTCCTCCGGTATGCATACATTTTAATTTCCTAGCTCATTAATGAGTATTTAAAGTGGAGTTCCACCCACTTTTACAACTCTTCAGCATCCCTCACTAAACTGTGCACTGTAAACAAATTGGATATTTTTTTATTTTTTTTCTCAGCACCTACTGTATATCTGCTGTATTCATTTTTCACTTCCTCCTCCCTGGCCACGGCCCATCGCATCATTTCCTGTTTGCAATGCCTTCTGGGAAGGGGCGGCAACTTCCTCTGAAACTGCCTTTGCTATGGAAACCTGACCTGAAACCTATTACACTGCTTGTGCTGCACTGAGCATGTGCGAGATCTGCAAGGATGAGATCCAGGAAGAAATACAGTCTGGCTTCAGATGCCCACACTTAAGATGGCCACGGCCTGCTGTAAGTTTATAAAATAACAAACTACTGCTATAAACTAACAAAACAGACCTTAGTTTACAGACTAACTTTACTAGAATACATTAAGCTTGTGTATTATAGGGGTATTTTTATTCAAAAAGTAGAATTTCGGGTGGAACACCACTTTAAAGATGCATTTTTTCTATTAGTACCCAAATAGCAAAAAATAAAGTGGCTGGGGTTTTAATCCTTCCTTATTCTATTCAAAACTAAAAAAGATATTGGCTGTACATGCACTTTAAATTCCTTGCTCATTAATGAGTATCCAAAGTGAACACAGCTTCGCTTTGCTAAATGAGTTTCTTGTCTACTTTAGTAAATTGAGTTCTTCTTATCAGTAATACAGCTGAAGTACTAAGTAAGCACTGAAGATACAATATCTCACAAAAGTGAGTACACCCCCTACATTTTTGTAAATATTTTATTATATCTTTTCATGTGACAACACTGAAGAAATGACACTTTGCTGCAATGTAAAGTAGTGAGTGTACAGCTTGTTATACATTGTAAATTTGCTGTCTCATCAAAATAACTCAACACACAGCCATTAATGGCTAAACCGCTGGCAACAAAAGTGAGCACACACCTAAGTGAAAATGTCCAAATTGAGCCCAATTAGCCATTTAACCTCTCCGGTGTCATGTGACTCATTAGCATTACAACGTCTCAGGTGTGAATGGGGAAGAAGATTGCCAAGACCCTGAAACTGAGCTGTAGCACAGTGGCCAAGACCATACAGTGGTTATCATGTTGGAATACTGCCCTGCGGCCCAGTCTCTGAAGGGAGGGGATCATGCTCTGCTTCAGTATGTCACAGTACATGTTGGCATTCATGGTTCCCTCAATGAACCGTAGCTCCCCAGTGCCAGCAGCACTCATGAAGCCCCAGACCATGACAATCTCACCACCATGCTTAACTGTAGGCAAGACACGCTTGTACTCCTCACCTGGTTGCCGCCACACAGACTTGACACCATCTGAACCAAATAAGTTTATTCTGGTCTCATCAGACCACAGGACATGGTTCCAGTAATCCATGTCCTTAGTCTGCTTGTCTTCAGCAAACTGTTTGCTGGCTTTCTTGGACATCATCTTTAGAAGAGGCTTCCTTCAACCTCTGCAGCAATGCTGGCAGCACTCATACATCTATTTCCTAAAGACAACCTTTGGATATGACGCTGAGCATGGGCACGTGCACTTCTTTGGTCGACCATCTCGAGGCCTGTTCTGAGTGGAACCTGCCCTGTTAAACCGCGTTATGGTCTTGGCCACTGTGCTGCAGACCCTTTCAGGGTCTTGGCAATCTTCTTATAGCCTAGGCCATCTTTATGTAGAGCAACAATTTGCCTTGTTGAACTTCCAGTGACCAGTATGAGAGAGTGAGAGTGATAACACCAAATTTAACACACCTGCTCCCAATTCACACCTCAGACCTTGTAACACTAATGAGTAACATGACACCTGGGAGGGAAAATGGCTAATTTGGCACAATTTGGACATTTTCACTTTGGGGTGTACTCACTCTTGTTGCCAGCGGTTTAGACATTAATGGCTGTGTGTTGAGATATTTTGAAGGGACAGCAAATTTACACTGTTATACAAGCTGTACACTCACTACTTTACATTGTAGCAAAGTGTAATTCCTTCCAGACCCGTTGCAACAGGACAGGCAAAACAAGCAATTGCTTTGGGCCCTGAGCTGGCCTGGGGCCCCAGCCGCACCGTCAGCCGCCGCTTCCTATAAGCTGCAGCCTGTAGCTCCTCTTCCTTCCTCCTGCAGCCCGCACGGTACAGGAGATTCAGTTTCCTGTTCCCGGCCGGACTGACAGGAAGTGCACACACTTCCTGTCAGGCCGGCTGGGAACAGAAAACTGAATCTCCTGCTGCGCGCTACGCGATACGGGGGGGGGGGTTAAAAAGAACACGGGAGGGGGTAGTAAGGGGGGGAGGCAGTCATCAAGACCATTTAGTAATAAAAATATGGTAGCTTGCTGACCATAATAAAAACAATTACCTTAGCTTTCTTTCCATTTTCTTCTTTCTTTACCATCCCATTTCCATCTTATTGCTCCTTTTTTGAATCAGGTAATATTTATTAAAGCTTTTTGCAAAAATTTACAAAGCAGAGAAAAGACTCTATGTTCAATTGTTGAAAATGTTCAAATTTTATGCACATTGTATGCAACAGCAGTATTTGCACTGTAAACCTTTTTTATTTATATAAAGTGTTGGTGAACTTAAACTGTATCGCTATGCTGTGATTCCTGTAGGCTTTGCGTGCGTGCGGGGGGGGGGGGGGGGGGGGGTTGGAGTTGCCTCCATGTCCATTTTGCTTGGGGCCCCCAAAGTCCTTCAAACGGCCCTGATTCCTTCAATGTTGTCAAATGAATAGATATATTAAAATATTTACAAAAATGTGAGAGGTGTACTCACTTTTGTGAGATACTGTATATATTTACAAAAATAAATAATAAACAGACCAAAACTAAATGAAGCAATACTACACCTACTGCATTTTATAAATAATAATGGCACTCCCCATCTCATGTAAATTGGAGAGTAGCAAATAATAAAAGTTATATGAATAGTGGTGGGAACCTCTCCCACAATATTGTCTAGTTCACACTCCCAGGAGATTAAGTTACTGCTCCTCTGACCAAGTTGTGTGTCCCTGACAATGGTGGTGTTTAAGCATTCTTCCAATATGTTGAGGTTCTTACAACCTGCCCCATCTTATCGTTTATGAAGCATAACATCTGGGAGAGCTTGTTATAACTATAGGTGGATGCCATCTTGATGCATCTAGAGTAAAACATTTGATGGCAAGAAATACCATAATTAAAGGGAAAGCACTGATTGACCAATATGTTATGTAGGTCATAGTGTTAAGGTGAGCAGTTGGTGGAGTAGAGCATGTGGTGTATTACTAAGAAGCATGTGCACGGTGATAAAAAGACTATTATTGTGGACTTCTTTTTGAAACTACAAGTAATTTAAACACTTGGGTGTGTGAACTAGAAAATATTGTGGGACAGGTTCCCACCTCTACTCATATGACCTTTATTATTTGCTACCCCTCATATGAGTTGGGGAGTGTCATTATTATTTATAAACTACAATAAGTGTGGTATGCTTTATTTTAGTTTTGTTCTATTATTTATTTTTGTTTTGGCTTATATGTATGAATATAATCACTTTAAGGTCCATCTTATGAGGTATCCACATGGGAGATAATGCATGGAACACTGGAATTTTTTACGTATTCACCTGATTAAAGCAACTCTATGAACTTTACTTTTGACAATAGAGATACCTCAATGATACATCGAAAATACATCAAAAGTGTTACCTAAATCAAATATTAGTGGCATAAATCACATACAATTAAATTACATATAATCGCTAACACAATTGTGAGAAAGTCTGTGCTCAGTGATATGCAGGATGTGCACAGTTTTGTAATTTAATTTTTTCAATATTTATTTATATTTATTGGATATTGATGTATAGGTGATGGGATTATATTGCAAAAAAGTAAAAAATATTACTGCGCAGGTGATAATAACTTAAGTGAACTAAAGCTTGCAATATCACAACAAAACCAATTGTGCAAAAACATACATAATGAAAATTGCAGCGCTAAATAAATGTATCAAAGTAAATAAAAAAATATAGTCCATATAGTGCTTGAACACTACAGTGCACAGTGACAGAAGAAAGTCCATTGAAATAATATCCAAAGAAATGTGATTGCCTAGATAAATATTCACCTGGTGCACCTCCATCATGTCCCCGATGATGTCACATATAACGAAACATGTAAGACGTAGTCTATGTCTGAACTAACCATGCCAATTGAACTTGTATACAAGTCGTTTTTATCCTGGGAACTACCATTTTAACTGCTGACTAGTCACTGGATTGCTGTAGGTGTTTAGTAACCTTTTCTCAAAATAAAAGTGTTTTACGGTTTTATACTACGTGGACCCCCTTTTCTATACTTATTGGTCACGTCTGAGGAACACCAGGGGTTTGTTTGGCCAACCATGTTACCTTCCTTACCGGTCTACCCACTGAGGGATTCGCTTTGAGTGCTGGATCATTATTTAAATGCCTGTCTAACGTGGAGTCTGGAGATATGGTAGGCTCACATCCTGTTTATTATCACGATGGAGGTACACCAGGTGGATATTTATCTAAACAATCACATTTCTTTGGGTATTACTTCAATGAACTTTCTTTTCATCTGTCATTATGCACTTTAGTGTTCAAGCACTATATGGACTATTTTTTTGATTTTACTTTGAACTTTATTTATTTAGCGCTGTAGTTTACATTATGTAGATTTACTTATTTGCACTATATTACATTGAGCTGTGTTATTTAATAGTATTGCACATTCACTAATAGCATGGCACAGGTGACTTTATTTGCATAGACTTATTGAATATTGATGTATAGATGATGGGATTTCCTTATATTCGCTATATTATATTGCACTGTGTTATTTAATAGTATTGCACATTCACTAACAGCATTGCACAGGTGACTTTATTTGTATATATTTATTTATATTTAATATTGATGTATAGATGATGGGATAGGATTTATTGTATTCACTATATTACATTGAACTGTGTAAATCCAATACATTTATTTATATCTACTGAATATTGATGTATAGATGATGGGATTTACTTACATTCACTATATAATACACTGAACTGTGTAATTCCAAAACTAGTATAGAAGCCCTTATGGGGCATTTTTTATTGATATAGATAATAGGATTTACTTACATTCACTATCTAATACATTGAACTGTGTTTTCAGAATAGTATTGCACAGGTAATAATAGCATGGCACAGGTGAATTTATTTATATATTAACGTATATTAACGTAAGGCAAACAGCAATGCAAAGCATACTTGATGTAGCAGAAAATGGTAAGCTAGATTTCAGGGGTTTAGAATGAACTTTTTTTCTGTTTAAAACTTTTGTTTTTAAATACAAAGGTCCAGCTGTATCCTTTGACCACAACCATCTTTACTCTATGTATTGCTGCCATTTCGTATAATTGCAGCTAAATTTTGCACAAAAGTATACAGATAATAGCTCCAGTTTAATAAACATAATTCACTAGAGAGAAGCTGTGCAAATATCTGTTTGTTGTTTTGTGTTTATATAACAGCCTGGATTAATCAATGCTGAATGGAACTTTTTTTTATGTAATAGTGACACAAATCCTGGGGATTCAATGCCAGCTTTCTTTGAGATTCTCCTGTATAAGTTGGCAGGGGCACACTACTGATAAATACTAACTTCCTAGCAGCCTCACAACAAAAAGAGAGAGGTAGCAATGCTGAAAACAGGCTATGCAGTTGGCATGAATTCCATGAGAGCCATTTTGAATTCATACAGAGAACTTGTGAATAGGAAGTAATTGATTCGCAAACAGTGAATGCTTTCTTCATTTAGCAGCAGATGGCTAGCCTGCATAATCCAGCTTGCTTTTGTGTTTTAATTCCTTTGCTGTCTTTAACATTCCCTATCCCTCTCCAATCAAATTTCAAGTAATCATTGTTTTGTTTACATGTCTTAGTAGCAAAAATGATTTCCAAAATTTTATAACCATCAAAATTGCAAGCTTTCTAGTCACCTTTTGCTTTTGTATTTTACATTTTCTAATGTTGAAACTTCTTGGAAAGCTGGAATTTGTTTGTTAAAGTCATTTAACTCTTAACATTACCCTTTCAACCAATCACCAAAAACGGTAGCAGATTTGAAATGTATCAGTGTTTAAATTTAATATGTGTGAATCAATACACCCACGCCAAAATAAACAATTCAATAAAATATATAATAGATGGCAGCTGCTGTTCCAAACCTATTAAGTGAATTACTAAACGTGCACCAAACCTTTTGTGCAAACAGCGCTTGCCAGTATCACATTAATAAGTATCAAAGTGGACAACGTGATCTGCATACTCTAAGTGCAAACAATAAATGACAAAATTATGTAAGTGGATGTGGAAAAAAGGGGGCTATTGGGATAGATTAAACGCTTGATCAGTGAAAACATAGAGTGCCCCAAAAAGATATATATAATAGTATGATATCAAAACAAGTGAATAAATATTGTTAAATAATAAAAATGTGTAAAAGAAACAAAGTGACAAAAAAAGTTCCTTTCAATACGCCAATAAAAAAGAAAAATAATTCCTCCTGCGTGAATAATTCCTCCTACGACGTCATCAGAAGCTGCTGATGATGTCACGCTTGATGACGCAACGCATAAGGCTGGAACGCACGTTGCGCTATGTTACGTCCTAGCGGAACGCACGCTGACTCTGGAGTGGGTCTTGCGGTATTTCACAGCTTCCACTGTTCGTTGTGGTTGCTCGCATAGGAGGTCCATAGATTGTTTTAATCTGTCAAACGCTGTAGCCATTTGAAGCTTTTAATAAACGACATCTACGGTTTCACACTATGAGGAGTCCGCCCTCTCTTTTTTGTTACCTATACCGCTGGTGATATCCCGTCTAAAGTCACGTCCTATCCAGATGAGGAGGACATTGGAGGATTTGCTCAAAAGTTCCAAGGAGGTCGGGGAGACCCCACAAGCCTTATATGATCCGTTCTGTCATAAGGCAGGTGGATCTACAACATCTGGTGAGTGAACATCCACACCTAATTTTTCATCGCATGATTCACGCAGGAGGAATTATTTTTATTTTTTATTTCTTATTGGAGTATTAAAAGGAACTTTTTTTAGGACTTTGTTTCTTTTACACATTTTTATTATTTATCAATATTTATTCACTTGTTTGGACATTATATTATTATATATTTTTTGGGGGCAATCTATATTTTCACTGATCAAGGGTTTACTCATCCCAATAGCCCCCTTTTTTCCACATCTGCTAAATAATTTTATCATTTATTGTTTGCACTTAGTGTATGTAGTTCACATTGTACACTTTTATACTTAATAATGTGATATTGGCAAGTGCTGTTTGCACAATAGATTCAAAATGTAATATACCAGTTTGCTTGGTAATGGCATGGTATGTTGTACTGTGCGGGCAGCTGTCAGTGTGAGGTCTGGCAGGGGGAGGTACAATGTATATTTCGATGCAACACACTGTTTACTTTTTTGTGCTGCATTGCACTACAGTTCATTGATATGCGGTGCCACCCACTACACTATGGAAAAATGCAGCATGTCTGCATTTTTCTGCAATGCACAACACATCCCATTGAGAGGTGAACAGGGCACATAAATTACAATTGTGTTTTTTGGGCCCTTGCAGTGACTGGTGTTTATCTAGTGCTTAAAAAGGGCAGTTGCTGCACATAGTGTGAATGAGCCCTTAAGCCAGCCATACATGGATCAAAAGTTGTCTTTCACATCCATGTATGTGAAGGGCGGTTGTACAGAAGTTGATCGACTTCTGTACAACTGCCCTGTCAGATCCTTGGCGCTCAGTCAGTGCAGCTGCTTAAGGCAGGTAGCACTGATGAATGTATTTTGATGGCGGGGAAGTTTCCCCGCTGTCAGAACACAAAGACACAGGGGGAGGATTTCCCCATTCACCTCGAGTGTGTGGATGGGGGAATTTAGTCATTTTTATTTTCCTTTCAATTTAAAACCTAGGAAAGAATTTCTGGCCATGGGCATCTTAATAAGGGCAGATCTTTAATGAAGCAGTTATTTCCTGGAATCCATCTGCTCTTAGCTCATGCAGGCAGGAGGGTGTGCTTAGCTGAGAAAACCCCTCCTCCCCTCCTGGAGACTCTGGGATGCATTATATTATTTGCTCAGACTGTGAAAAAGACTGCATGGAAAATGTGCTAACAAGAAACTGCTGATTGGAGGAGAAAGCAGAGTAAGCAAAGAGATGACCTCACCATTCTTTGTCTGCTTTGTTACTGGCCAGTCAGCAGGCTGTGGGTGAATGGTGGACACCAACGTCTATATTTGCATCAGAGAAAGTTGAGTTATTCACCAGGCAGTGTTGTGTGTCAGGACTGTGTAAATCTCAGAGTCAGTTAGATAGAAAAATACATTCTTGGACAGGTAAAGCTGCTCTATTATGTATATTTCATTTGTGTATTTAGCTGTTTGCTTGGAGTTCAGGTTTAAACATCCTTGTTTATATTAGCAACTGAACACTCTCACCTATCATGAAACCCAACTTTTACTTGATTTCTATCCAACTTTTGTCCTTGCAAAGCTGTGGGCAATACAATAATGTGATGAACAAACTATGTTCCCTACACTCTTTTCTCCAGATAATACAAGAGCATGTGACACTTTAGTAGCTGTCAGGCAAAATTCCGACCTTGATTAAAGTGTCATTAAACTCAGATTATGGAAAACTCTCATTACATGCTATTTAACAGTGTATTCATAATCACAAAGCCACTAAAGCATTGGTTTTGTGTAGAGTGAGATACGGTTGATCCTGCCTTCAGCTGTCTGTCCCATCTTCTCTGTGTTTCCACTGCAGGTTGAGATTTTGTAGACCAGCTGATGTCCTCTATGGAGCATCCTCAAATTTCTGTTCCATTCTAAGCTCTTCATTTTCTCCTTTTTCTTATCTGTGCAGCCTCCATGACTATAGAGTCAGAGATGTGGGTGTCCCCTCCTTCCTCCATGTCCTTGTATTGCTAAATACTATGGGGGCAGGATAAGTTATGCTGATTGATTACATTAAATAAGAAACAAACCCTTAGTTTTAATATAAATTAGTAAACAATATATCAAACGTCTCACACAATGAACTAGCTGTAGAAGCAAATTATAAGGACTTGACCCGATGGTATATGGAGCCTGCCTGAATAGCTACATTTTCTGATTACCTTCCAAAATGTTTACACAGGTGCAGACAACTAGGAACCTTTTTCCATATATGGTGGACCTGCCCCCTGGTGGTTTTGGTCAGCAGTATTCTCCATTCTGACTACTCTGATGGGACGAAGTATTCATTCCAAAGCTGAATATGCCCTTCTTTGTATAAAACCTCCTGACTTGTTTAAGGTGCTATTTAAATCAATGACCCATGTGCTTACGGCTGCTAAGCAAACAATTGGCAAGGCATGGTAATCCACTACTCTTTCTATAGCCAAGGTAAAATCTCAAATTACGCAAACAATGCTACATGAGAAGGTGGAGACAAGGATAACTGATACCATGCAAAAAGACTCAGTTGTGTGGTAGCCATGGTACAAGTGGCGGCCGGTCCACAAGGAGCACCGCCCCCCAGCCCACGGCACCACCCCCCAGCTTGCACCATCTGTGTGGCCATGAACTGTGCAAGGTGCTGGACCAACAGGTTTCTACCAGGTCCGTCACTCTCTCACAAGCACGTGACCACACCCCGAGGCCCCAATTGGCCAGTCTTATATTGTCCTCAGGGGTGAGGGGCACTGCAGCCCAAGCTCTTCCACCCTGTGATGCCAGCGAATTGGAATTGGCTTTCAGCTTCCCAGAAAGAAGATCGGGTGAAGACAGAAGCTGCAGCTTCGGACAGTACAGGGGAGCTCCATCATAGGGTGAGTGCAGTCCTGGAGGGGGAAGCCTGCCCCACCTCAGAATCCTCCAGCACCAGCCACCAATGCATGCTACACATATTTTCTTCCTGACAGAGTAGATCATAAGCCGTTCGGCTTGTAGTTAGGGCTGGACCATCATCCTTCCATTCTTCCATTTCTTCCTGTTTTTCTATTCCTTCTTCCAATGACCCCCCCTCTTTTTTTCTCTCCTCCTCACATTTTGAACCCACTGCCTGACTGCTACCCATGTTGACATCTTGCTTTTTGAACCACCATATATCTATAGTTTCTACGGGCTTCAATTTTGCTTGATTTTGTTTATTTTGATGCTGTATAACACCTTTATCTGCTCAATTTATTTGTTGATTTATTGTATTACTGCTGTTTTGTGAATGGGTGCTTCAGAACTATGTCTTGATTACCTCCAGATCATTTACATCCCATGCTTTGTTACTGTATAATTCAATAAAAATGTATTGAACTATACGCATATCAAATGTAAGTGCTAATACCTGTAAAGTAAAAGAAAGAGCCTTGGATGTAGATGCAAATTGAAAGGTGGTGTCAATCATCTTTGTCTCTGCCTATACCATATTAATGCATAAAAAATACACATTTAACGTGCAATAAAGATTTATAGGGAGCTGTAAAACCAGTTTTTGATATTTATAATCTAATTTCAATTGCTCTTCTGAAACAGTTTTTTTTCAGCCATGTGACTGGCACAGCACCAATCAGGGCTGGCTAAGTACAGACTCATACTGCAGAGAGCATACATGAACAAAGTAATAGAAGCCCCTCCCAGGAATCCTTCCCAGCAGATACCAAAGAACAGGGAAAGATCATGTGACCACACAACAGCGCTGCAGGAATATGGTACTTAGAGCAAACCCTGAAAAAACTAAATACAGTTGCATGATATACACTCAAGGCCACTTTGTTAGGTACACCTTGCTAGTTATGGGTTGGACCCCATTTTTTCCTTAAGAACTGCTTTAATGCTTCGAGGCATAAATTCAACAAAGTGTTGAAAACATTCCTCAGAAATTTTGGCCCATATTGACATGATAACATCATGCAATTGCTGCAGATTTGTCAGCTGCACACATCCATGATGTGAATCTCCTGTTCACCCATATGTCAAAAGGGCTCTATTGCATTGAGATCTGGTGACTGTGGAGGCCATTGGAGTAAAGTGAACTCACTGTCATGTTCAAGAAACCAGTTTGAGATGATTTGAGCTTTGTGACATGGTACATTATCCTGCTGGAAGTAGCTATCATAAGATGGGTACACTGTAGTCATAAAGGGATGGACATGGTCAGCAACAATACTCAGGTAGGCCATGGCATTAAAATTATGCTCAATTGGTACTAAGGGGCCCAAAGTGCGCAAACAAAATATCTCCCACACCATTACACCACCACCACTAGCCTCAACCGTTGATACAAGGCAGGATGGATCCATGCTTTCATGTTGTTTACTCCAAATTCTGACCCTACCATCTGAATTTCCCAGCTGAAATTGAGACTCATCAGACCAAGCAACGTTTTTCTAATCTTCTATTGTCCAATTTTGGTGAGCCTGTGTGAATTGTAGCCTTAGTTTATTTTTCTTACCTGACAGGAGTGGCACCTGGTCTTTTGCTACTGTAGCCCATCTGGTTCAAGGTTAAATGTATTATGCATTCACAGATGGTATTCTGTATACTTTGGTTGTAATGAGTGATTATTTGAGTAATGCCCTGTACACACAACCGGTTTTGCCATCAGAATAAACTCTGAAGGTTTTTCAGATGAAATTCCTACAGAATTTCGCTCAAGCTGCATATACACGGTCATACCAAATTCTGACCATCAAGAACACGGTGATGGACAACACGTATGACGGGACTACACGTACGACATCTCGTACTTGCTTCAGAGCATGCGTCATTTTTGGTATGTCGGAACAGCATACAGATGAGCGGTTTTCCCGATTTGGAATTTGTTCCATCTGAAGAATATAGAACATGTTCTCTATCTAAGTCTGTCTGAATTTTCGATGTAAAAATTACAATGGGGCATACACACAGTCAGAATATACGATGAAAAACTCCCATCTGACTTTTTCTGTCAGAAATTCCAATCGTGTGTACGGGGCATTACTGTTGCCTTTCTATCATCCTGAACCATGTCTGCCCATTCTCCTCTGACCTCTAACATCAACAAGGCATTTTCGTCTACACAAGTGTTACTCAATGGATACTTTCTCTATTTTGGACCATGGGACATGTATCAATGGATTTTTTTTTTTAAACGCCCGTTTTTTCAGGAGCAGTGATTTTAGTAATGCTTAACGTGAAACAATAAAAATGAAAAAAATTCTTTAACTATCATGCCTGGGGAATGTCCTAAGTCTGCCTGTAAAGCAGCGCATCTGGCCAATGTGTGGAACATATCTGCAGCAAAATGACATCTCTAAAGGAAAAAATGTCATTTAAAACTGCTGTAATGTATTGCCAGATCCTGGCAATATAGATTAAAAATCAAGGAAAAAAATGGCGTGCGGTCCACCCCCAGTCCATACCAGGCCCTTTGAGTCTGGTATGGACATTAAGGGGAATGGCACACCAAAATTTAAAAAAGAATGGCGTAGTGGTCCCCCCAAAATCCATACCAGACCCTTATCCGAGCAAGCAGCTATGGCAGGCCAGGAAACGGGGGGACGAGCAAACCCCCCCTCCTGAACCATACCAGACGGCATGCCCTCAACATGGGGAGGGTGTTTTGGGGTTGATGGGGACAAGAACCTCTTCTCCACAACCCTTGCCCGGAGGTTGTGAGGGGTCTGTGGGCGGGGAATCTGGAAGTCCCCTTTAACCAGATCCCGCCTCCCCATGTACCCATACCCATTCACCAAAAAAAGCAGTGAAATGTGACAAAAGACAATAGCCAGTTTTTGACAATTCCCTTATTAAAGATGTCTTCTTCTTTCCCCCGCTTCTTCCTTCATCTTCCTCCGGTCTTCCGTCGGTCTTCTCCTTCTTTCTTCAGCTTCTTCCTCCAGCTTCTTCCTCCATCTCCTTCTTTCTTCAGCTTCTTCCTCCGCTTCTTCCTCCATCTTCCTCCGGCTTCTTCTTCCCCCGCTTCTTCCTCCATCTTCCTCCGGAAGAAGCGGAGGAAGAAGGAGAAGACCGAAGCAAGACCGGAGGAAGATGGAGGAAGAAGCGGGGGAAAGAAAAGAAGATGTTTTTAATAAATGGATAGTCAAAGACCGGCTATTGTCTTTTGTCACATTTCACTACTTTTTTTGGTTAATGGGTAGGGGTACAATGTACATGTACACATTCACATATGGGGGGCCATGATCTGGGGGCCCTCTTGTTAAAGGGGGACTTCCAGATTCTGATAAGCTCCCCACCCGCAGACCCCCACAACCACCAGGCAAGGGTTATGGGGATGATGCCCTGTCCCCCATCAACATTGGGACAAGGTGTTTTGGGGGGACCCCAAAGCACCCTCCCCATGTTGAGGGCATGTGGCCTGGTACGGTTCTGGAGGGAGGGGGGCCGCTCTGTCATCCCCCACCTTTTCCTGTGGCCTGCCAGGTTGCATGCTTGGATAAGGGTCAGGTATGGATTTTGGGGGGGACCCCACACCATTTTTTTTACATTTTGGCACTGGGTTCCCCTTAAAACCCATACCAGACCTGAAGGGCTGGATTTTTGGAATGCCACACCATAATATTATTGAATAATTACATTGCATGCATTTGAAGAGTTAACACGATGGAATAAACCAAACTGATGTGCATTTGCTTATTATGCTGCAGAGTACAATGCACGTTTTGAGGAGGTGATACCATTGGTGGGATTCGAACCCATGAAGGTAGCAGGGCATACCACTACGCTACGGAGTTGAGCACAATCACACCTAGAAAATACAATTACTAATGTTTGATTATTTTCATTCTATACAATAATGTTTTGCATTTGAGGCATTAATATTATGGTACCAACCATGCTCATGTGGCATTGGCTATTGAGTAGGGATGAGCCGAACACCCCCCGGTTCGGTTTGCACAGAACTTGCGAACAGGCAAAAAAATAGTGCGAACACCGTTAAAGTCTATGGGACATGAACATGAAAAATCAAAAGTGATAATTTTAAAGGCTTATATGCACGTCATTGCCATAAAAAGTGTATAAGGACCCGGGTACTGCCACAGGGGACATTTATCAGTGCAAAAAAAGTTTATAAACGGACGTTTTTTCAGGAGCAGTGATTTTAATAATGCTTAAAGTGAGATAAGAAAAATGAAATATTCCTTTAAATATCATGCCTGGGGGGTCTCCTTAGTCTGTCTGTAAAGTAGCTCATCTTTCTCATGTTTATAACAGTACCACAGCAAAATTAAATTTCTAAAGGAAAAAATTTAATCTAAAACTGCTCGTGGTTGTAATGTATTGTCGGATCCCGGCAATATAGATAAAAATCTTGAAAAAAAACGCAAATTAAAAAATTGTGTGGGGGTCCCCCCAAAAATCCATACCAGGCCCTTCAGGCTTGGTATGGATATTAAGGGGAACCCTGCGCCAAAATTAAAAAAAAATGACGTGGGGGTTCCCCAAAAATCCACACCAGACCCTTATCTGAGCATGGAACCTGGCAGGCCACAGGAAAAGGGGGGACAAGAGAGCGCCTCCCTCCCTCCTGAACCGTACCAGGCCACATGCCATCAACATGGGGAGGGTGCTTTGGGGTCCCCCAAAAACACCTTGTCCCCATGTTGATGGGGACAAGGGCCTTATCCCCACAACCCTTGCCCAGTGGTTGTGGGGCTCTGCAGGCGGGGGGCTTATCGGAATCTGGAAGCCCCCTTTAACCAGATCCCGCCCCCCCATGTACCCCTACCCATTCACCAAAAATTGTAAAATTGTAAAATAGCTCTGAGCCATCTTCTCCCCTGAGCTGTGTTTCCCGCTGTCATCTTCTCCTGGTGCAGTCTTTCTTGCCGCCATCTTCTGTCACCATTTTCTGTCCCGCTGCTGTGTTCTTCCTCTCTGCCTTGTTCTTCCTCACCGCCGTCTTCCTCCGTTGTGTTTTCATGGAGAGCCTGCCCTCTTTATTTAAAAAAAAGGAGCGGGCTCTCTGTGTGATGTCAACGGATGGTCACGCCCCATGGCTGTGTAAGAGATGCCAGACAGTGGGTGACAACACACCAGAGGAAGACGGCGGTGAGGAAGAACAAGGCGGTGAGGAAGAACACAGCAATGGGAGAAGTAGGCGGTGGCGGGAGAGACGGCGGCAGGAGACGAAGGTGACAGAAGATGGCGGCAAGAGAGACTGCACCAGGAGAAGATGAAATCGGGAGACACGGCTCACAGCTATTTTACAATAAAGGAATTATCAAAAAACGGCTATTGTATTTTGTCACATTTCACTGCTTTTTTTGGTGAATGGGTAGGGGTACAATGTGCCTTATACCAGTTCACATAGAGGGGGGCGGGATCTGGGGGCCCCCTTGTTAAAGGTTTGTGGGGATGAGGCCCCAAAGCACCCCCCATGTTGAGGGCATGTGGCCTGGTATGGTTCAGGATGGGGGGGCGCTCTCTCGTCCCCCCTTTTCCTGAAGTCTGCCAGGTTGCATGCTCCGATAAGGGTCTGGTATGGATTTTGGGGGGACTCCCACGCAATTAAAAAAAAAAAAATTGGCACGTGGTTCCTCTTAATATTCATACCAGACCCCCAATTGGCCTGTTATGGACTGGGGGTGGACTGGGGGTGAAGCTGTTTTTTTCAATGATTTTTTATCTATATTGCTGGAATCTGACAATACATTACAGCCGCAAGCAGTTTTGAATGACATTTTTTCCTTTAGAAATGTAATTTTGCTGTGGTACTGTTATAAACATAGGAAAGATGCACTACTTTACAGGCAGACTAAGGAGACCACCCAGGCACGATATTTAAAGGAATATTTCCAGTTTTCTTGTTTCACTCTAAGCATTATTAAAATCACTGTTCCTGAAAAAATGTCAGTTTTAAAGTTTTTGGGGGGTCCGCTTCATACTAGACCTGAAGGGCCTGGTATAGACCTGGGGGGAACCCCACGCAGTTTTTTGTTTTTTTGCCGGCATTTTTTTTACTTTCAGTGGGAAAGCCACTGATAGCTGATGACTCATTGGTTGTTAAGGACTCAGCGACTGGCTTCCTGGCACCCCAGTTAGAAACCAGCTATATACAGGGTTCAAAATAAGAACAGCAAAGCACATAAAAAATCACATTACAAACACAACAGTTGCATTTCTGGTGCAGTTCCATTGAAAACTAATACCCGCAAATCGTGGGAAAAAAGTTCTCAACCATTTCCAAAAACACACTGGCCGCAAAACTCATAGATGTGAACTAGTACCATAAGAAACCATGTTAAATGGACTGTAGAGCGTTTCTGCACACTGCAAAACGTACTAAAAAATGCATAGGTGTAAACCTAGGGTCAGGGCCGGTTTACACTGGAGCGATGTAGGAAGCCTGTGAATCCGGCGTGGGTTCCTGCATCACATACAACTCGCAGGCAGTTCACACTGCCATATGCGAACTGCTGTAAATGTCAGTAGAAAGCTAAGGACACCCCCAAATCAGTTTGCATATCGCAGAGCGAACTGCAAATTCAGTCAGGAATTGAACTGCAAATTCAGACCACCGATGCGATCCGATTCTGATGCTGACCAAAAGAATGGGTCCTGTGTGAGTTTGGTCCGAATGCGATGCAAATTAATTTATCCATACAATCTGTATGGCTGAATTTGCATCACACAAACATCGCATGTGATTTGCAGTGTGGGGCAAACCACATCCGATGTCAGACAGCACACCAGTGTGAACCGGCCCTAAGGCCCCTTTCACACTTGTCCTGCGACTACTGCGTCCATAGACCTCAAGATTGCACCGGCATTGCTGAAAATTACATTCAATTTGCGGGAAAAAGCACTGCAAAATTGCAGGACTTTTAGGTAGCTCAAGTGAGAAAGGGGCCTTATGGACCTCAAGTTGCATGAAAAGTCAGCCAAGTGTTAAAGGAACCTAATGAGATTAATTGATAACACCTTTGAATTAGGCCCCATTTGCACTTGTGCGACCGATGCCTGTGTAATCTTGCGGTGTATGGACCTCAGATCACATTAAACCAATGTAGTGCTGGGACAAATTTGACCCACTTGTAGGATGCACAAGTGAGAATTGGGCCCAATTCAAAGGTATTATCCATGAATCTCATTCACACTTCTATGAACTGAAAGTCACACTATTTTGCTGCCACTTTGGTGCTGCAACTTGGCCCCAACTTCTGGGAATGCCTGTGTAATATTGTGCCCTATGTACCTCAAGTCACATGAAAGTCACACCAAAGTAGTACAGAGACCACTTTGAAGTTGTTGCAACTTGAAGTAGCACAGATATGAATGGTTATCATTGAGAATATGGGGTACAACTTGTCATGCAGCTTGGAGGTCCAAATTTGCTAGAAAATTTGCCCAAGTGTGAAACAAGTCATATATATTTTAATAGAAAGGAGCACTCATTTTTATTTGCATAGTCCTTACTGATTTACATCAGCAGAACAAATGCAGGAAGCGATGTGTACACATGGGCCAGAAGCAAATTGTGGTGATGCCAAATAAACAAATCAATCAACCCCACCCACACCAAATCTAACTACCACATCCACCCCCACACTGAGTAAGCACAAGTACATATCCTACACTTACCCATCAAATGAGCAGCACCTCCTCTTTGCTAAAGAGAGACCTCGCCATGTCCACCTAGATAGAGATCCTGACAGCACAGGAACTTCCGGTGATTACAATGACTCATTTCTGGGTCAGAAGGTGAAACCACGCTCTTTTGATTGCAATCACCATTAGAATTTTTTATTTTCGTTTATTTGCAGATATGCAAATCTGTATTTCTACCTATAATGATATTTGAAGGCAAACTTAAGGGAACTTGATAAGAAATGGTTTCCCTGGGATTGCAGCAGGTGAATTACAAAGACAAAGGCCCAGTTTAAACCCTGGTTCACACTGACAGCGGGAGGAAATTGTGCGAGTTCCCCAACTGCAGGGGGAATTTCAAGACATCTGTGCCAGTTTCTGCACAGATGTCAATAAAAATCACACCCTGAAGTCACCAAAAGTAGTACAGAAACCACTTTTGGAAATTGCGGCGCCGCACTGATTAAAACGGTGCAATTGCCACCAATTTGGCATGCGATTTGACATGTCAAATTGCACCAATGTGAACCAGGGCTGGCACATACAACACTGCCTATCCACCAGCTGCAATTCTCCAAAGCTGTTATATTCAAAGATTCCACCTAAACACCTTTATCATTTACTTGCAGGTGTGCTGAAGAGATTAGGTTTTTTTGGTGCACAATGATATCTTATAATTTCTATGGGTATAAGTAAGATATTGCACTTCCCCAAAACCACCACCTCCAAAACTAACTAAAAAGAAGAAAGAAAAGAGAAAAAACAAACAAGTTCAATAATGTACTTTTATTTTGCCAGCAGAAACAAAACCATGTGTATATTTATTTACTAGCATAAAAAAATATTCTACAGGATATATGGTGCTGCATTTAGCAAAACAGTTAGCAATTGGGTTTTAAGGGCCCTGCTCACAGGAGTTTACAAACTAAAATTTGTCTAAACCTTAGAGTGGACACAGCTTTACTTTCAGTGTATAATGGGTAACACATTTCATAGTACAACTACTCACCCACCAACCCACATCACACTTTTATCTGCAAGATTATAGAAACATACTTAACAGTCATTATTCTTACAAAGCATTCCAACATAATATTAAAAAAGGCACATATTTAAACTATAACACCCACCACCACCCCACAATCCACACACATACATTGGTGAGTATGTTCTGCTGGAAGCTGCATTTCTGTGTACATGATTAAGCAATGAGATCAAACAGTAGAAGGTCAGCAGATGCTCCCAAACCATGAATGCATGGTCAGACAGAAACAATACACACACAACATTGACAGCATGGCCACATAAACCCACTTTTGATGGAAAAAATACACAAGGATTTCAGCAAACAAACAGCCCTAGTTGGGCATTTGTCATTATGCACAATATCATTCCTTCTCCCCCCAAAAAATCACAGCAAAAAACCTGGCCTCTTCACAGGCCAAACGGTCCCCCCTTACTGCAGCCCTTTATATAAGATATATTGTTAGCAAACTGACACGCGCCCAATATAAGTACACGCTCACCAATATCTTTCAATCTGTCTCTTCATGTATGTCTAAAGTGATTGTGCATCAAATCTCCAATTACAGGCCAAAGATCAAAGTCCATTTGCATGCACATAAACAAAGCAACAGTTTTCTAAGCATATGTACCTGTGCGGTGTAAACCCTACAATTTGAAATGTCAAAGTCCCTGGGCATGATTAGTGCTAACAAACATTAACATCAGTCCCTGGCTGCAATGAGTTTCCAATCTAAAGTCCAAAAAAACTTTCTTACATTAGAGACTATTTCGACAGGAGACAAATGAAATACCAGCATGCCTTTGGATTGTGGATTGTGGTGGATTGTGGTGAGAAACCCACACAGGGAGAACATATAAACTTAAACACAAGCATTAGCATGTTGGGGAATTGAACCAGCAATCCCAGTGCTGCTGAACGGAATTGCTACCCACTAAGGCTGGGTTCACACTGGTACGACACGACAGTCGTACCACTTTGGATCCGACTTTGCCCTGCAACTTGATGCCTGACATGCATCCAACCTCAATGAACAGGGATCTGACTTTGATCCCATCCCCGACAATACCAGGCACTGTGTCTGATATTAATCTTTAGGGGAATCTCCACGCTAAATTAAAAAAAAAAAAACGGCATGGGTTCCCCCTCCAAGAGCATACCAGGCCCTTCAGTCTGGTATGGGTTTTAAGGGGAACCCCCACACCATTTTTTTGGCATGGGCGCAGGCCCCCCCCCGCCCCAAAGCACCCACGCTAAAGATAAGAAAACAATACATTTTTTACACCGATTACAGAAATAAATAGAATCTACCTATCTATCTATCTATCTATCTATCTATCTATCTATCTATCTATCTATCTGTCTGTCTGTCTGTCTGTCTGTCTGTCTGTCTGTCTGTCTGTCTGTCTGTCTGTCTGTCTGTCTGTCTGTCTATCTATCTATTTGTTACTCCAGTCACATAAAAAGCACAATTAAATAAAGTTCTACAAAATTATTACATGTTTTACATGTTTTTTAAATGCTATTAGTGTAAGTATCTGAGCTTGTCCTTATATTATCCTCCTGTAATTTTCTGTTGCTGTGGCTGTCCTAGAAGCCAATCAGGTTCTTTAAAAGGGCAGCAACCACGCTATAAGAAGGAAAGAAAGAAAAGGCAGAGAGAGCAGAGAAATGACCTTGGTTCTTGTTCTTGACCAAGCTGTGCTAATACTGCAGTGGAGTTCAAGAATCTGGACAGGCAGCAGGTAAAATTGTACACCCCACCAATTCTTACAAGGATGAAGATGCTGACTTGCTGTGTGCAAGCAAGAGCAGTGAAAAGTGCCCCAGACTTCTGATCTGAAGTCTGTGTTTACAAATATTGACAAGGAAGATGTCATATAGGAGCATATAGGGTTGTTTAACCTCTTGAAGCTTTACCCCCCTTCATGACCAGGCCATTTTTTGTGATACAGCACTGTGTTACTTTAACTGACAATTGCACAGTCGTACGACACTGTACCCAAATAAAATGTATATCCTTTTTTTCCCACAAACTGAGCTTACTTTTGGTGGTATTTGATCACCACTGTGGTTTTTATTTTTTTGAGGTATAAACAAAAAAGACCGACAATTTTGAAAAAAAAAAAGCTAATATTTTTTACTTTTACGTATAAAACACATTCAATAAAAAAAAATTAAAAAAGTAATTTCTTCATAAATTTAGGCCAATGTGTATTCTGCTACATATTTTTGATAAAAAAAATCCCAATAAGCATATATTGATTGGTTTAACGTAAACGTTATAGCATCTACAAACTATGGGAAATATTTATACAATTTTAATATAATTATTTATTATACTATATGGTGATCAGCAACTTAAAGCAGGACTGCGATATTGCCGCAGACATTCTGACACTAACTGACACTTTTGACACTTTGCGGGAACCAGTAACACTAATTCAGTGATCAGTTGTGAAAATTTGAACTGTCACTGTACTAATGACACTGGCTGAAAGGGGGTTAACATCTAGGGTGATCAAGGGGTTAACAATGTGCCTAGCCAGTGTATGCATGTTAACTGTGTGCTGCTTTTACTAGGGGAAGTAATGGATTCTAGTCCCTGCTTTGCAGGAACACAGCAGCCATTCCTTCTCTCCTGTAAGAACAGCGATCTGCCTTGTTTACATAGCCATATCTCAGTTCTCTGTGTATTGCCGACGATCAGTGAGTGTCGGAGGACATCGAGTGCCTGGCACCCACAGATCGGAAGCAGCCCGCCGGGGGTGCGCACGTGCCCCCTTCAGGGGGAAATCAGGACTCACGTATATATATGTAATCCGGTGAAAAGCTGCCGCCCTGTAGCAGTAAAAATGCTATGGGGTGGGCAGCAAGCAGTTAATGTAGTTATCGTTTAAAATACAGTTTGAACAAAACAGTTAACCTGTGTTTCATAGCTTTGAAATATGATTTATGACTTTTGTTTTACAAGACAGTAAATATTCTAGAGGTCCTTTTCATTTAATTCATAGTAGCTCTATTGTGGCAAAGAGACAAAGGCTAAGAAATGTAACAATGAAAGCTCTGTGTTGCAGCATTGTAGTAATTAAAACATATTTTGTATCTATCATTTTTACTACTGTATACAGAGCATTACACTCTCACTGAAACAATGTGTCATTTCCAAGTAATTGCATAGTTACTATGCCATCTGTTTTGTTTTATATAGTCAATTTTTAACTTCAAGGGTACAGAAAACCTCTACAATGTTTACTAAGATTGCTTCTTTTAAGATATGTAACTTTGTAGTAATTTGGGAATAATAGGTTATATGAGTATAAAACCTACTGAATATTTTTTTTTATCTATGCATTGAAAACTGTGGCTCAAACTGGCACAGACTTTCTATAGACATGCCAGAGATGTGAAAGGAAAGCTAGCAAGATAACGCTCAATGAGATTTATAGGTAATAAACCTTAAAACCCAACCCCTGCCAAAACCTTTTATTTTTCTTCGGAAAAAAAAATAGTGGTTAGAAACTTTTTGTTGTATTTATCACTGTTTGGCCTTCTATTGGGGAGATTTCCCCTCACTTCCTCTAAAATCTGCCCACAGAAGACCCAGATAAAAAAGAAAACTAAACAAATTTTAGTACAGCACGGAAGGATTAGAACTTCCGACAATAATTTTATTGCTTTCTGTGACTTCTTGGGTCTTTGACAACCACTCCCCTCATGTCCTGTTGTCACGGGGTACAGAAGTGAAGAAAAAACTCAGACAAAGATAACCACATAACAGAAATATTGACTCTTCCTTGATTTACGGCTAAAAAAACCCTTTTGTTTGAAGTAAGGATTTTGAAGGCCAAACCCACCCTCCTAGACCAGGAAGGCACTTTTCAAAGCTAGGTATATCACTTCTGGGACACCTAAAGTGGTCACAGACCCTTCTGGCCTGGCCTGAAGAACCCCCCATATTTCATGATGACATGCTGGATCACCAGGCTGAAGACTTGAGCCAGGCAAGGTATACAGTATGTGTGATTTTTCCCAGGACATAAGATTTTTCTCTCCCCTTGTGGCATGATGCAAAATTACAATGTTGCAGTCTGATGTTTTCACTACCACACAAGCTGCTAAATGCTGCATAGGCTAATAAAAGGGCTGTCCTTGATATGTCAATTTACTAATCCTCAGGCATCCCATTATAGCCTTTAAGACAAAGGGCCTGAGGCCCAACTTTAGTGTTTTTTATTTAAAGTGATTGTAAAGTCTTGATTTTTTTTTTTTAAATAACAAACATGTTATACTTACCTGCTTTGTATAATGGTTTTGCACAGAGCAGCCCATATCCTCCTCTTCTTGGGTCCCACACCGATGCTCATGGCCCCTCCCTCCTGTCGGGTGCACCCAAGCAGGCATGCTTCCAATCAGCAGCTTCGTGTATCCATTCACACAAGGAGCCACAGAGCAGCCCTGCCCCCTCCGTCTCCTGATTGGCTCACTGGCTGTGATTGAAAGCAGTAGGAGCCAATGGCTCCCACTGCTGCCAAAAGCCAATCAGGAGTGCGAGTCCCAGGAGAGGCAAGGCTCTCATGGACATTGTTGGATGGAGAGGGGACTCAGGTAAGCATTAGGGGGGCTGGGGGACCGTTGCACACAAAAGGGTTTTTTTTGCATGGAGGGAAAAAACCTTGTGCCTTTACAACCACTTTAAGTTGATCTTTTTTGTAATCTCTCTCCAATGCAGCCTTCCTTTTTTGTAATTTCTCCATCTGTGCTGCACACAGAAGGAGTGCATGTTTTTGCCCTTCCTCCAATGGCCATTAGATGCCTTGTAAGCTGAATGCTGTCCAATGTCATCCACCTTCTACTTCAGTGTTCTTTCTGTCAAGGACACATGCCGTCAAGATTGCTTTCGTCATGACAGTGAAGTCACACTACCATGCCAAGGCCAAGGATAAATGTGGCCCATAACACAAAACTATTTGAGTTCTCAACTATGGGAAATACAATATATAAGCATGCACAAACTAAAAACAGGCTTCCTCCTTAAAGGTACAGTAAGACACCACTAAGACACCAAAAGCCTAGAAATCACATTTACAAGACAGCTGAAGACTTGTAGTGTGTGTTGCTCCAAATACAAACAAAGCATTTATGGCTTTTTGAAACTAATGAAGAAAGGTTCACATGGGCTGTGATTAGTACAAATAATAAAAAGAGAATCCCCAGCATTTTTCTTCATTTGCTGGTTTCAAAATGACCTAAGAAGCTACCATTTTTGCTCTTTTGCATTTGATGTATATTTATATGGGTTGGTTGGGTGCTTTTTTTACTACTTTCTTAGGGTTGCATTTTAATTGCAGCATTAGGCATTGAAACATTTAAAAATTGCAACTTATAACTGGTTAATGTGTGAATATGCTGTATTATACTGATACTTTATAATCTATAATTTAATGTTGTTAATGTTCATGTAGCATAAGTACAATGGAACAAAAAAATTGGCTTTAAAGAAATACATTCATGTTTAATTTGCCAACAATAAAGCCTACTTTTCAGGGACTTAATTCACCTAAATGAAATTGAACAGGAACGAGGTGAAATGTTTGTTAATGGGTCCCTTGTAACTCTTACCACTGTAGTGTGACTGCAGCTTTAGCAGACACACAACAATAATCCCCAGTGGGTCTTGGGATCAAATACTGGGTTGCTGGAGGATTAGGAGCAACTCTATCCCTTTGGCATGGACGAAGGAATTTTCATTAAAATGACCTTGGGCAGAGTGAGGATGGAATTTAACTTTTTTTACACTTCAGAAACAACACCTTACCTGAAAAAGAGACAGTGAGGCACTGAAAACAAAACTTATCATTGATACCCAGCAGAACATCTGACAACTCAAATACTCAATTTGAGCCTCATCCATTATAAAGTTTTTAAATATGAAATCATCCAATTATTTAATTAGGCTCAACACAAAGTGTGACCAACAAACACATTCATCTCTACTAGAAAGTTTTTTTGCTGGCTTATATTTTTAATGGGCAAGATGCAATGGAATGAAAAACGTGAGGTCTACCCAGGTCACAACCGGCTGTACAATAAATATCGGGAAATGCATATCAGATTTTGCATGGAGCACCTGGAATATGATCATGCATCAAACTTCATCTTAAACATTGAAAACTGCATTTTTTATAAGTGTCAACACACCACAATGCAAGGTTTAACATACCGGCATCATTTTTGATGATGTTTAGGAGTTAATTGTGTTGGGGTACCAGCAATGCACTGCACCTTGTTTTGTGCATTGCAGTAAGGCAGGGTAAAATGCATGTTATACTGTACTTTACCGTAACACAACATTCTGAATTGGCCCTTACAGTAGAACATTTTGCACTTTTTATACTCAAAAATTAGCTTAGCATCTTGCTAAACTTCTGTTTATCAGTATTACTTGAAATGGAAAAAGGGGGTACGTTTTTCAAAATATTTTAGTACAAATAAAAAGTATATCACATACAGCAATAAACTGTGTGGTTACAATGCACTAATACAGCTATTATTACCTCATACAGTAGGTTAACTGGCTCCTGTCTAACTTGACCCTAGTATGTGTATGTATGAATGTGAGTTAGGGATCTTAGATTGTAAGCTCCTTGAGGGCAGGGACTGATGTGAATGTACAATATATATATGTAAAGTGCTAGGTAAATTGACGGCACTATATAAGTACCTGTAATAAATAAAATAAATATATGTCCCTTTAAAGGTAAGCAGTGTCCTTTTTCTGGTATGTTGTCGCAGAGATTACATGAAAGATAATTACTAGTATGTGCAAATCCAGTTTTTAAGGAAAAATCTGTATAAATCCATTTGTGTAAATCTAGCACTTGCTTTTTGATCACAGTGCAAAGTTTTGAATAAACTATTAAATTGATATTCAGCAAACTACAATAATGCAATGTCATAAAATATATGCTGGGTGAGAATAAAAACAGCTTGATTTGATGCATAATGACAACGGCTGTCTGACAGATTTTTGGCTTGGGGGCAATTCACTTTGCTGGCCTAAGTATTAAGTGGCCCATGGCACGCACACCAGGTGCATGCAGAGAACACACTTCCCCAGCTGCTTACTGCACACAGAGAGCTTTCTGTAAGTTCTATCTCTTGCTTTGCAGATTTTACAATGATTCTGTGCACCCTCATGCATAGTAAATGCTAATGGCAGGCAGCATTTTTATAATCACACTTATATTTAAGTACACGCATGTATGAAAATACTTCAAATTAAAAAAATCTGCCCAGCCACTTTTAATTTTTTTAGCCTACTTCTGAAATAATTGCAGTATTTGCAGGAATTGCTGTATATAGGGTTGGTTTTGTCAGCTAGTAATTCTCCCTAAGCTGGGCTACACTCAGCTTATGTGCATATCTCAAAGAGGGAGAGGTGTGTCTTCACCTGGCTTTTTTGCACTTTGCTGTGGTTGCTGCTATATTGCTGGATCAAAGGCAAGATCTTTTGTACCATTTGGCACTCTTGGGCCAGTACTTTAGGCAGCACCAAGCCTCAGATGGTACAAATTGAAATTACCTTTTCATATTCCGTTATTTTCTTTGACCCACCTCTGGGCATTTATGCTAAATTCAGCAAGATAGCTGCAGGCAAAAGGGGTTACAGGAGATATTGAAAAGAATTAGAAGGCTCTGTATAGTTCAAGAAACATGAAACTTCACCTTCTTCTGAGATTTTTCTACTTGCAGCTGTAAAATAGTATGAAGGGTTCAGGGATGGAAAGGGCAGGAATGGGCTAAGGGTAGGAGGATTCAGCACTCTTTGAAGTGTTTATTCTTTGCAAGAATACCAGAGAGGGTGACTTTTATTAGGATGAAAATATTGCAGAAAAAAGGAGAGTTACTGAAAGTTGCTTTTTAACTAATTGGACCTATGTATTTACCAGACCTTACCTATTGTGGTGACAGGGTCTTTTTAAAATAAATGTCTGGCCATGAACTTCTTGAGTAAGGCCAGAATATTTACAGTATCTCACAAAAGTGAGTACACTGCTCACATTTTTGTAAATATTTTAACATAACTTTTCATGTGACAACAGAAATTACACTTTGCTACAAAGTAAATGTAAATACCTTAAGCGCTGCGTAAATTGATGGCGCTATATAAGTAACTGAAATAAATAAAATAAATAATAAATGTAAAGTAGTGAGTGTACATCTTGTAAAACAGTGTAAATTTGCTGTCCCCTCAAAATAACTCAACACACAGCCATTAATGTCTAAGCCACTGGCAACAAAAGTGAGTACACCCCTAAGTGAAAATGTCCAAATTGGGCCCAAAGGGTCAATATTTTGTGTGGCCACCATTATTTTCCAGCACTGCCTTAACCCTCTTGGGCATGGCATTCACCAGAGCTTCACAGGTTGCCACTGGAGTCCTCTTCCACTCCTCCATAACAACATCATGGAGCTGGTGGATGTTAGAGACCTTGCGCTCCCCAACCTGCCATTTGAGGGTGCCCCCACAGATGCTCAATAGGGTTTAGGTCTGGAGACATGCTTGGCCGGTCCATCATCTTTACCCTCAGCTTCTTTAGCAAGGCAGTGGACATCTTGGAGGTGTGTTTGGGGTCGTTATCATGTTGGAATACTGCCCTGCGGCCCAGTCTCCGAATGGAGGGGATCATGCTCTGTTTCAGTATGTCACAGTACATGTTGGCCCTCAGTGAATTGTAGCTCCCCAGTGCCAGCAGCACCAGACCATGACAGTCCCACCACCATGCTTGACTGTAGACAAGACACACTTGTATTTGTACTCCTCACCTGGTTGCTACCAGACACGCTTGACACCATCTGAACCAAATACGTTTATCTCGGTCTCATCAGACCACAGGACATGGTTCCAGTAATCCATGTCCTTAGTCTGCTTGTCTTCAGCAAACTGTTTGCTGCTTTCTTGTGGATCATCTTTAGAAAAGGCTTCTTTCTGGGACGACAGCCATGCAGACCAATTTAATGCCATGTGCAGCATATAGTCTGAGTACTGACAGGCTGACCCCCCCACCCCTTCAACACCTGCAGCAAAGCTGGCAGCACTCATATGTCTATTTTCCAAAGACAACCTCTGCAAATGAGACTGAGCATGTTCAATCAACTTCTTTGGTCGACCATTTAGAGGCCTGTTCTGAATGGAACCTGTACTGTTAAAACGCTGTATGGTCTTGGCCACCATGCTGCAGCTCAGTTTCAGGGTCTTGGCAATCTTCTTATAGCCTAGGCCATCTTTGTGTAGAGCAACAATTCTTTTTTTCAGATCCTCATAGAGTTCTTTGCCATAAGGTGCCATGTTGAACTTCCAGTGACCAGTATGAGAGCGTGAGAGCGATAACACCAATTTTAACGCACCTGCTCCGCATTCACATTTGAGACCTTGTAACTCTAACGAGTCACACGAGGGAAAATGGCTAATTGGGGCCAATTTGGACATTTTTACTTAGGGGTGTACTCACTTTTGTTGCCAGCGGTTTAGACATTAATGGCTGTTTGTTGAGTTAATTTGAGGGGACAGCAAATTTACACTGTTATTCAAGCCGTACACTCATTACTTTACATTGTAGCAAAGTGTAATTTCTTCAGTTTTGTCACATGAAAAGATATAATAAAATTTTTACAAAAATGTGAGTTGTTTACCCATTTTTTTCACATTAGATATTGTATGTAACATTTACTTCCTGGAATCCATCTGCCTCAGCTCAGGCATGCAGACAGGAGGATGTGCTTAAATAAGAAAACCTGAAGATAAGACCAGAAAAACAGAAGGCAATTGAAACATTTAAAACAAACAAATGTAAAACAAATAAATACATTATACTTTCCTATCTATTTACTAATGCTAGCAGCATAAGGATTCAAAATAGTCATCGTTGATTGGGAAAGTGATATTCCGCTTTAAGCTTTTTGTTAGACAGAAAGAGCATTTGGAGATTTGTGATTTGTAATGTCTTCAGCAGCACCTAATATTACTACTTCTACTGCTAACAATAATAGTAATTGTTGTTATTATTATTGCTATCAGCATAATCATTATATTATTTTATCTAAGTACTGTGAAACTGCTTAAGGTCTACCTATACATAATAGTTAAATTTCCATGTCTTTTTTCTAAGAAACTTGAATTGTATGCGTGCCTGTTTTCAGTGTTCCATTGACTGTATGTATATTTGCAAATTCTCTTGTGTGTTTGCTTATACTCTTTGCTTCTTCTCTGCTTCGTTCACTGCTGCTAATAATAACCAAAGCAGTAGGACAGAGTCAGAGGACACAGAGTTCCCTAGATAATGCAACACATGAACACCTGCTATAGCCCAAGATATGGTTTAATTATACAAAAGTGGCCATAATGTACATGTGCCCATACAGAAACACAGAGCAATGATGTATCCTCTGATAATGAATAGGAATGAGCAGAGTGATTTTGTCCAAACTGAATTGGTAGTGCAAAACTGATTTTGCCATCAGTGGCATTCCTCACTTATATTCATTGAGCTTTTTAGGAAAAATGTACTTGAAAAAATATACTCGTATTTTTTTCCTATTATTGAGAGGGGGGTGTATTTAGCAGGGATAGTTTAATTAATTTAGTTTAGGGGCTCATTCAAGTAAATGACAAGTCTGCAGTGTAGGATAAAGGGGCAAGGGCTGCTGAGGGTGACTTCACATTCGTTGGGGAAAAAAATAGCAAGTAAAGAAAAAAATTATATAGCGGATGCAATTGCAATACAAATCATATTGTAATGGAATGTTATTAAAAATTCCTTTCCTTTTCAATCTGCAGCCACTCTAATTTTCTGAAAATGTAATACAATATGGCTACCTGTAGGTGTTCTGTACACAAAACCCCTCAGAAACATTTCCTACTTGTGTGATTGACGCACAGATTTTCCCGGAAGTCTGCACTAAGATATAAGTCAGATTTCAGGCATCCCCTGGAACAAAAATGTCATTTTTGGTGAGATACTCCCAATAGGAACACATCTAAAGGGATGCAGGCCCAGCAGCTTTCCTCATTAGTGCCCTGCAGGGGCTGCAGCTGACTGATAATTATGATATCCCTCCCATTAGACTCACTTTGCCACATGGGCACAGAGAAACATATGTGGATTTCTTCAGAATAGCAAAAGGTAGGAATCTGCAACAAAGTTTGTTAAAGTCCTTGAAATGTACATAGATCACCCAGGGAGGAATGTTTTTTTTCTCAACAAAAGTGGAGTTATGCTTTACCAGATCCTTGAAAAGTTAACTGTGCTTATTTATTTTTTCTGACAATTAACTGTAGCAATATTTAACATTGTTTAACTGTCATGGAGAAATACAAAAGATTTTATTGCAGAAATAGTCATAGATCTCAATTTTTTTGCTGAGATCTTAGTGGCAAACCATAGCTTTTAAATAAAAACACAGACATTTCAGAGACATGAAAGTCCCCTTTCCCAAGGTGACAGACAATATGCAAACTTCCAATCACATATATATAAAACCACTGCTATTAATAACACATCCCATCTGCACACTTGAGGTAATCTCATGCTCGGATCTGTCATCCTTCCTCCTATCATAAGACCCAAATGGGCAAATATTGGCAAATACCTGCCACAAATCACCCTAAGATTCATCTTGTGGGGAGGAAACTCATACCCCCTGTTAACATAGTCATCAGTCATCAGCACCCTCTGAATCTGGTGGGCAGGGTATCAGACTAGGAACGGATATTGTGCTTTTCTGCGCATTCCATGGATTGGAAATTCACATACCCGTTTTCTCCAAATACTGAAACTAACGCCACAGGAAAACCCAAAGTGACATCCTAGCAACTATCTAACACTGAACTACTAGGAAACAAAGGAAAACAAAAGTGAATAAAAAAGAGAAAAAAAGTAAAAAAGGGGAAGAGGGAAGAACTGTATATCAAAATCTAACACCATAGATAAAAAAAAAACAATTAAATATTTGTCTAGCTTGATCACAACGATGTGCACAGCCAGCATTTTAGCTCTTAAAGGAAACCTACACCCTATATTCTCTAAACCAAAAACAATCAATTCCAAACTTCAAAAAAGATGAAAATAATCAAAACTCAGAAATCAACTCAAAGTACCAAAAATAAAAAAATAAAATATCAAAATACTCTTGAATATGTGTGGAAAAGGGATTGACTGGAATCTAAAAACAGGGTGGGAAGGGTAAGGACTCGGGTTGGGAAACCTCAGTAAAGTGACCCTAAAACATTTTATCAATCAAATCTAATCAAGAGAAAAATGTGGTCCTCAGCCAAATATTATACAACAATCCAAAATGTATAGATTTCAGAAGAACACTAGTTCAGTGGTCTGGTAAAAAGCACACAAGTAACACCATAGTGTGTAAGCCCATCAGGGCCACCATTTGCAAGGAATGAATCCAAAAGGAATATCTTTAGAGGAGAATGTGATTTCTGTCACTACCTCCATTTGAAGCAGGGACCAACCTATGACCGTGCCCTAGATTCCTGAATCCGGTACTGAGTTTGTACAGTGTAGAACAATCAGTTTGCCTCTGTTGATTGGTTTTTGCAAACGGTGGTACTCTAGATCCATTCTGATGTCACTCTGTGTTTATGAAAGCAACATTTAAATAATCCTGTTGTTTTTCCAATACACACTGCTGAACACTGGCATTAGCCTCTGTCTCTGTCTCTGTCACAGTTAAATAATTCCCTGATGTGGTATATAGTAGGGATCTGATGCCTCCCCAAAGACAGGGGCCTAATTGCTTGGATGTGATGTTTCCTCAAAGTCAGGACACTCATGGGCCATGCACCCTCCATGAGGGATGAAAGGTGAAAGTATGGGATGGATGTTTCTCCCAGTTTAAAGTTATGATTTGTGGTGGGTATATATTGTTATTTGGAAGTTTGCACATTGTTTGTCACCTCAAGAAAGCAGACCATTGTGTCTCCAAAACACTTGTGTCTTTATTGTGCAATGTTTTGCTATTGAGATCTATGATTATTTGTGTACTGGCTATTTTTGTCTATGGTTTTAGAAGTCAACATCTCCATTGGCCATGTACCCTAAGGTGTGAAAAGTGAAGATGGATGTTTCTCCATTTTAACAAAGAAGGCACATTTTCTCTATAAGAATATTTAATTGTCCACTAATAGCTGCAGACTGCTTGAAGCAGACACCATGAGCCAGCAAAGTTTGAGCTTTTCCTCTAAACCAGAGGTTGCCACCCCCTTTTCAGAAAAAAATACTCAACACCCACCTGGAAATCTACCTTTTTCTAGGGAAAAGTTGAAAAAAAGAGATATACTTACCTGATGCTCCACCCCTCTCCGCAAAAGGCTGGTCCCTGCAACTCCTGCACCTCTGTGCCCTAGAGGTCTTGAGTCCTGACATCATTAAGCTCAGAGCAGTATCCATAGCCTTGCTCTGGGCGTAAGAATGCCAGGAAGAGTCCACCGCTGGATCGTGGGGGGGTGTAATTTGTCGTTTGCCCCCCAGGTTGCAGTATCCCCCACTTTGGGAAACACTGCTATAAACTTTTCCTGGGCTGTTGCTACCATGAGACAGAAGAATGCCAGCACTAAAATACTGTAAATGTAGGAATAGGTTTTTACCGTATCTTTTTACCTCTCAGGTGCCATGCCCATAGTTTGAGTTGTTTGTGTTTGTAAGGGAGTGGGCCTTATCACTGGGGGTGTAGCTTAAAGCGATTTGTAAATGATCACCTTGTAAAACAACCCATTCAGTTTAAGTGTGGCAACCACATTCTTATATGTTTTTACCTTTATTTGTCCCCCCTTAAAGATTTCAGTTCCTTTTTATTTGAATTGCACAGATTATAGGTCACTTTAAAGGTGGGAAAAAATTCAGAAGCAATTTATCTTGGTCTGATTTTTTTTTTTTACATCTCAAAAACCAGTATAAAAAAATCCATTGTATATATTTTAAGATTGGTAACTGAAGCATATCTTCCACCTTGTTTTTATCTCACATGCACTATACCAGATAGTTCAATCTTTGACACAGTGTGTTTAATAATTGGACACTTACCTGTCCTGGAGTCCAGCGATGTCGGCACTGCAGCTGCAGTTTCCATCAGCTGTCGGGTGCATGCCGCCTAAATTTGCGAGTAAGGGAACCTGGCAGTGTAGCCTTATGGCTTCACGCTGGGAACCCTACTGTGCATGTGTGAGGCTCTGGTCCTCTTTGCTACTGGCCTGGTGGCCGGGGAAGGAGTAGGGAGCCCCAACGATGACGCAAATACCCGCGGCTGAGGCTCCCGGAAGTGGGGACAGGATACCTGTGAAAGACTGGTATCCTGTCCCCCCTCCCCCCGAAAGGAGCCAAATGTGGCACCGGAGAGGGGAAGGAGTACAACGAGCTGAAGTTCCACTTTTGGGTGGAACTCCGCTTTAACCACTTGACGACCGCCTCACGCCGATGTACGTCGGCAAGGTGGCACGGACAGGCAAAATCACGTACATGTACGTGATTTGCCTTCCGCGGGTGGGGGGTCCGATCGGTCCCCCCCCGGTGCCCGAGGCGGTCGCCATTTCTTCCCGGGCGATGAGAGGTGAGGGGGTGGCCATCCATTGTTGGCCATCCCCTCCCGATCGCTCCCGGCGAATGAGAATGCTTCCTTTCCCTCTGCAATGTAAACAGAGGGAAAGGAAGTGATGTCATCTCTCCTCGAGCCGGTCTTTTCGTCGCCGCGCCGAGGAGAGAAGACATCAAGTAAGTCTGCACAACACTACACATCCAGTAGAACACGCCAGGCACACTTGTCACCCCCCATCACCCCCCGATCACCCCCTGATCACCCCCCTGTACCCCCTGTCACTCTGACACCAATAGCATTTTTTTTTTTTTTTTTGCATTGGTGTCAGTTTGTGTCAGTTAAAAGTTTTAGGGCAGTTAGGTTAGCCCCCTTTAGGTCTAGGGTACCCCCCCTAGGTCCAGGGTACCCCCCTAACCCCCCCTAATAAAAGTTAACCCCTTGATTACCCCCCGTCACCAGTGTCGCTAAGCGATCGTTTTTCTGATCGCTGTATTAGTGACACAGGTGACGCTAGTTAGGGAGGTAAGTATATAGGTTCGCTGTCAGTGTTTTATAGCGACAGGGACCCCCATATACTACCTGCTAAAGGTTGATTGCCCCCTAGTTAACCCTTTCACCAGCGATCACCGTATAAGTGTTACGGGTGACGCTGGTTAGATAGTTTGTTTTTTGTAGTTTATTACAGTTTATTATAGTTTATTATAGTTTTAGGGCACCCGCCGTTTATTACCCTATAAAGGTTTAACCCCCTAATTGCCCGGCGGCGATAGAAGTTAAGTTTTTAGGATCAGATAAGGTCTGCGTCGCCCCAGGCAGCGTCAGGTTAGCGCCAGTACCGCTAAAACCCACGCACGCAGCATACACCTCCCTTAGTGCTATAGTATCTGAGCGGATCGATATCTGATCCGATCAGATCTATACTCCCCAGCAGTTTAGGGTTCCCTGAAACGCAGTGTTAGCGGGATCAGCCCAGATACCTGCTAGCACCTGCGTTTTGCTCCTCGGCCCAGCCCTGCCCAGCCCACCCAAGTGCAGTATCGATCGATAACTGACACTTACAAAACACTAAGCACACATAACTGCAGCGTTCGCAGAGTCAGGCTTGATCCCTGCGATCGCTAACAGTTTTTTGGTAGCGTTTTGATACAGTCGCTGACAGTCAGGAGCTTTTTTGCCTGTGAGTCTCACTAGTGTACCCCTAAATTTAGAGCCCAAAATGGCAAATCGAAGGTACACTAGTGAAGAGGCCTACACGTTTCTGAGTATGACAGATAGTGAAGAGGAAGTCACTCATCTGTCAAGTTCAGGCTCAGAATACGAACCTGTAGAGGACAGCGGCTCCATGACAGATAGCTCTGACGACAGAGTTGTGGTCCCTGCTAAGGTCAGGCGTACCAGACCCCAATCTTCTTCTGTCCTTGAAATGCAAGAACCGCAGGGCTCTCGTATGGAGCAGAGCAGTACTAGCGCCGCTACTCCTTCTGGTGAACTGGCAAGCACCAGCGGCCTAGTACACCCTGGTCGTACATCCAGCACTGCAGTATCACGTGGTGACGTGGCGAGTCCCATAAGTGCAGTTCAAGCTGGCGAGGTGGCAAGCACTAGTAGTGTCCTGCTGCCACCAAGAAGACAAAGACAGGCCCGTCGTGCCCATAGTGCCCTTCCTGCTGCATTGGCCAATCCGAATTGGGAACCCACCACTTCTGCAGCACCCGTACTTCCCCCTTTCACTGGCCAACCCGGAATTCAGGTGGAAACAGTTGACTTTACGCCACTGGATTTTTATTCACTGTTTTTCACCGAAGATCTCTATAGATCTATTGTGGACCAAAGCAATTTATACGCTGGTCAACACATCGCCGCTAATCCCCAGTCCTCCCTTGCCAGAGATTGGAGACCAATTACGGTCTCCGAATTTAAGACCTTTCTGGGCCTTTCCCTCCTCATGGGGTTGAATAAAAAGAGTAAGTTGCGGTCATATTGGTCCACTGACCCAATTTACCATTCACCCTTGTTCTCTGCTTCCATGGCCAGGGCACGATACGAGCAGATTTTGCGGTTCATGCACTTCAACGACAATGAACTCTGTCGTCCTCGTGGAGACCCTGCATACGATCGGCTCTACAAAATTCGGCCCCTCGTAAACCACTTCAACCAACGTTTTGCAGACTTGTTTACCCCCCATCAAGTTGTCTGCGTTGATGAGTCCCTGATTAAGTTTTCTGGTCGCTTGTCATTCAAACAGTACCTTCCCAGCAAGCGTGCCAGATACGGAGTCAAGATGTATAAGCTCTGTGACAGGGCCACAGGCTATACATGTAGATTTATGGTTTACGAGGGAAAAGATAGTCACGTAGAGCCGACAAACTGCCCTGACTACATAGGAAGCACTGGCAAGATAGTGTGGGACTTGGTGTCACCCTTATTCGGAAAGGGGTACCACTTGTACGTGGACAATTATTATACGAGCGTGCCACTTTTTAGTCACTTGTTTATCAGCAGATTGGAGCATGTGGCACCGTGCGACCTAATCGCCGGGGCTTTCCCCAGCGGCTTGTAGATTCCCATCTTAGGCTGGGGGAGAGAGCCTGCTTGCAGTATAATAATTTGCTCGCTATGAAGTGGAGGGATAAGAAGAATGTTTTCGTTCTCACCTCCCTTCATGCAGACACGACGACCCAAATTCCTACGGCGACTGGTGTTGTGGAGAAACCCCTCTGTGTCCACGAATACAACCTTAATATGGGAGGGGTGGACCGCAACGACCAGTTGTTGGCGCCGTACCTAGTTGCCCGTAAGGCCAGACGCTGGTACAAAAAAGTGTCTGTATACTTATTTCAATTGGCTTTGCTGAATGCTCATGTGCTATACAGAGCTTCAGGACAGACTGGATCCTTCCTTAAATTCCAGGAAGAGATCGTCAGAGCCCTTCTGTTTCCAGACGGTGCTCTACCTCACCTTCCCCAACCAAATGCAGTAAGCCGGCTGCATGAGCGGCATTTTCTTGCCATCCCGAGTACCCCTACCCAACAAGCCCCCCAAAAAAGATGTCGTGTCTGCAGCAAGCGCGGATTTAGGCGTGACACCTGGTCTTATTGTCCCTCCTGTCCTGGCAATCCTGGTCTTTGCATGGGTGAATGCTTTGAACGCTACCATACATTAGTTGAGTATTAGCGTAGGGTTCAGCACTGCACAGACTAGGCGCACTAACACAGGGTCTCCCAAGATGCCATTGCATTTTGAGAGACCCAAACCTGGAACGAGTTACAAAAGTTAAAAGTTACTAAAAAAAAGTGTAAAAAAAAAATAAAAAAAAATAAAAACACAAAAAAAAAATATAAAATAAAAAAACCAAAAATAGTTGTTGTTTTATTGTTCTCTCTCTCTCTATTCTCTCTCTATTGTTCTTCTCATTTTTACTCTATTCTATTCTGCAATGTTTTATTGTTATTATGTTTTACCATGTTTCCTTTTCAGATTTTTTATACTTTACCGTTTACTGTGTTTTGTTGGTAACCATTTTATTGTTTTCAGGTACGCCATTCAGTTGCAGCGCGGATTTATTTATCTTGACAGCAACAGCGTTTGCTCCCACGATATATAAAGCCGTGACTCCAGCGCTGTCGGAGGTGATTTCACCACCACAGTTACATACTTCAGCATATATGCCGAAGCGTGGGGGCAGCAGTGGGTGGAGGAGCAATTTGCTCCTGCCTTTTGCGGGAGGATGCCCCCATGCTTCGGCATATATATATTTTAGGCACAGGTTGCGTTAAATGTTTTATTTTTTACTATGTTTTTTTTTTTTGTATTTGCTTTGCAGGTATGGTAAGTCTTACTGTTATACTGTAATGTTACTTTGTTTTATTGTTAACCATCATTTGCTTAGCAGGTACGCCATTCAGTTGCAGCGCGGATTTATTTATCTTGACAGCAACAGCGTTTGCTCCCACGATATATAAAGCCGTGACTCCAGCGCTGTCGGAGGTGATTTCACCACCACAGTTACATACTTCAGCATATAGGCCGAAGCGTGGGGGCAGCAGTGGGTGGAGGAGCAATTTGCTCCTGCCTTTTGTGGGAGGATGCCCCCATGCTTCGGCATATATAAATGGTGCATGTATGCCCATCATTAGAAGTGGGTGGATGAAGGGAGGTATTCTAATGGTGGGCATACCCACCGATCAATATCTTTTTTTCATGCAGCCCACAGGCTGCATGAAAAAAAGGTTTACAATATATGCCTAACAAGGACCAGCAACGTACTGGTATGTTGCTGGACTTTGAGTGGTTATACCAGAATGATGCCTGCAGGTTTAGGTATCATCTTGGTATCATTCTTTTCAGCCAGCGGTCAGCTTTCATGTAAAAGCAATCCTAGCGGCTAATTAGCCTCTAGACTGCTTTTGCAAGCAGTGGGAGGGAATGCCCCCCCTCCCCCACCGTCTTCCATGTTTTTCTCTGGCTTTCCTGTCCCAACAGGGAACCTGAAAATGCAGCCAGTGATTCAGCCAGCTGACCATAGAGCTGATCAGAGACCAGAATAGCTCCAAACATCTCTATGGCCTAAGAAACCGGAAGCTACGAGCATTTCATGACTTAGATTTCGCCGAATGTAAACAGCGCCATTGGGAAATTGGGAAAGCATTTTATCACACCGATCTTGGTGTGGTCAGATGCTTTGAGGGCAGAGGAGAGATCTAGGGTCTAATAGAGCCCAATTTTAAAAAAAAGAGTACCTGTCACTACCTATTGCTATCATAGGGGATATTTACATTCCCTGAGATAACAATAAAATTAATTAAAAAAAAATAAAAATGAAAGGAACAGTTTAAAAATAAGATAAAAAAGCAAAAAAATAATAAAGAAAAAAAAAAAAAAAAAAAAAAAAAAAAAGCACCCCTGTCCCCCCCTGCTCTCGCGCAAAGGCGAACGCAAGCGTCGGTCTGGCGTCAAATGTAAACAGCAATTGCACCATGCATGTGAGGTATCACCACGAAGGACAGAACGAGGGCAGTAATTTTAGCAGTAGACCTCCTCTATAAATCTAAAGTGGTAACCTGTAAAGGCTTTTAAAGGCTTTTAAAAATGTATTTATTTTGTCGCCGCTGCGCGTTTGTGCGCAATTTTAAAGCATGTCATGTTTGGTATCCATGTACTCGGCCTAAGATCATCTTTTTTATTTCATCAAACATTTGGGCAATATAGTGTGTTTTAGTGCATTAAAATTTAAAAAAGTGTGTTTTTTCCCCAAAAAATGCGTTTGAAAAATCGCTGCGCAAATACTGTGTGAAAAAAAAATATGAAACACCCACCATTTTAATCTGTAGGGCATTTGCTTTAAAAAAAATATATAATGTTTGGGGGTTCAAAGTAATTTTCTTGCAAAAAAAAATTATTTTTTCATGTAATCAAAAAGTGTCAGAAAGGGCTTTGTCTTCAAGTGGTTAGAAGAGTGGGTGATGTGTGACATAAGCTTCTAAATGTTGTGCATAAAATGCCAGGACAGTTCAAACCCCTCCCAAATGACCCCATTTTGGAAAGTAGACACCCCAAGCTATTTGCTGAGAGGCATGTCGAGTCCATGGAATATTTTATATTGTGACACAAGTTGCGGGAAAGAGACAAATCTTTTTTTTTTTTTTGCACAAAGATGTCACTAAATGATATATTGCTCAAACATGCCATGGGAATATGTGAAATTACACCCCAAAATACATTCTGTTGCTTCTCCTGAGTATGGGGATACCACATGTGTGAGACTTTTTGGGAGCCTAGCCGTGCACGGGACCCCGAAAACCAAGCCCCGCCTTCAGGCTTTCTAAGGGCGTAAATTTTTGATTTCACTCTTCACTGCCTAGCACAGTTTCGGAGGCCATGGAATGCCCAGATGGCACAACCCCCCCCAAATGACCCCATTTTGGAAAATAGACACCCCAAGCTATTTGCTGAGAGGTATAGTGAGTATTTTGCAGACCTCACTTTTTGTCACAAACTTTCGAAAATTGAAAAAAGAAAAAAAAAATACATTTTTCTTGTCTTTCTTCATTTTCAAAAACAAATGATAGCTGCAAAATATTCACCATGCCTCTCAGCAAATAGCTTGGGGTGTCTACTTTCCAAAATGGGGTCATTTGGGGGGGGTTTGTGCCATCTTGGCATTTTATGGTCTTCAAAACTGTGATAGGTAGTGAGGAGTGGAATCACAACTTAACGCCCTTAGAAATCCTGAAGCCGGTGCTTGGTTTTCGGGGCCCCGTATGCGGCTAGGCTCCCAAAAAGTCCCACACATGTGGTATCCCCGTACTCAGGAGAAGCAGCAGAATATATTTTGGGGTGTAATTCCACATATGCCCATGGCATGTTTGAGCAATATATCATTTAGTGACAACTTTGTGCAAAAAAAAAAAAAAAAAAAATTGTCACTTTCCCGCAACTTGTGTCAAAATATAAAATATTCCATGGACTCAACATGCCTCTCAGCAAATAGCTTGGGGTGTCTACTTTCCAAAATGGGGTCATTTGGGGGGGGGTTTTGTGCCATCTGGGCTTTTTATGGCCTTCAAAACTGTGATAGGCAGTGAGGAGTGAAATCACAACTTTACGCCCTTAGAAATCCTGAAGGCGGTGCTTGGTTTTCGGGGCCCCGTATGCGGCTAGGCTCCCAAAAAGTCCCACACATGTGGTATCCCCATACTCAGGAGAAGCAGCTAAATGTATTTTGGGGTGCAATTCCACATATGCCCATGGCCTGTGTGAGAAATATATCATTTAGTGACAACTTTGAGCAAAAAAAAAAAAATTGTCACTTTCCCGCAACTTGTGTCAAAAAATAAAATATTCCATGGACTCAACATGCCTCTCAGCAAATAGCTTGGGGTGTCTACTTTCCAAAATGGGGTCATTTGGGGGGGTTTTGTGCCATCTTGGCATTTTATGGCCTTCAAAACTGTGATAGGAAGTGAGGAGTGAAATCAAAAATTTATGCCCTTAGAAATCCTGAAGGCGGTGCTTGGTTTTCGGGGCCCCGTACGCGGCTAGGCGCCCAAAAAGTCCTAAACATGTGGTATCCCCATACTCAGGAGAAGCAGCAGAATGTATTTTGGGGTGTAATTCCAAATATGCCCATGGCATGTTTGAGCAATATATCATTTAGTAACAACTTTGTGCAAAAAAAAAAAAAAAAAAAAAAAAAGTGTTACTTTCCCGCAACTTGTGTCAAAATATAAAATATTCCATGGACTCAACATGCCTCTCAGCAAATAGTTTGGGGTGTCTACTTTCCAAAATGGGGTCATTTGGGGGGGTTTTGTGCCATCTTGGCATTTTATGGCCTTCAAAACTGTGATAGGTAGTGAGGAGTGAAATCACAACATTACGCCCTTAGAAATCCTGAAGGCGGTGCTTGGTTTTCGGGGCCCCGTATGCGGCTAGGCTCCCAAAAAGTCCCACACATGTGGTATCCCCATACTCAGGAGAAGCAGCTAAATGTATTTTGGGGTGCAATTCCACATATGCCCATGGCCTGTGTGAGAAATATATCATTTAGTGACAACTTTGTGCAAAAAAAAAAAAAATTGTCACTTTCCCGCAACTTGTGTCAAAAAAGAAAGTATTCCATGGACTCAACATGCCTCTCAGCAAATAGCTTGGGGTGTCTACTTTCCAAAATGGGGTCATTTGGGGGGGGTTTTGTGCCATCTGGGCATTTTATTGCCTTCAAAACTGTGATAGGTAGTGAGGAATGAAATCAAAAATTTATGCCCTTAGAAATCCTGAAGGCGGTGATTGGTTTTCGGGGCCCCGTACGCGGCTAGGCTCCCAAAAAGTCCCACACATGTGGTATCCCCATACTCAGGAGAAGCAGCTGAATGTATTTTGGGGTGCAATTCCACATAGGCCCATGGCCTGTGTGAGCAATATATCATTTAGTGACAACTTTTTGTAAATATTTTTTTTTTTTTGTCATTATTCAATCACTTGGGACAAGAAAAATAAATATTCAATGGGTTCAATATGCCTCTCAGCAATTTCCTTGGGGTGTCTACTTTCCAAAATGGGGTCATTTGGGGGGGGGTTGCACTGCCCTGCCATTTTAGCACCTCAAGAAATGACATAGGCAGTCATAAACTAAAAGCTGTGTAAATTCCAGAAAATGTACCCTAGTTTGTAGACGCTATAACTTTTGCGCAAACCAATAAATATACTCTTATTGACATTTTTTTTACCAAAGACATGTGGCCGAATACATTTTGGCCTAAATGTATGACTAAAATTGAGTTTATTGGATTTTTTTTATAACAAAAAGTAGAAAATATCATTTTTTTTCAAAATTTTCGGTCTTTTTCCGTTTATAGCGCAAAAAATAAAAACGGCAGAGGTGATCAAATGCCATCAAAAGAAAGCTCTATTTGTGGGAAGAAAAGGACGCAAATTTTGTTTGGGTACAGCATTGCATGACCGCGCAATTAAAAGTTAAAGCGACGCAGTGCCAAATTGGAAAAAGACCTCTGGTCCTTAGGCAGCATAATGGTCCGGGGCTCAAGTGGTTAAAGATCTGGTTGCATGATAGATTAGACACTACTAGGGATTAGGCACAGAATACATAGGCTGACTCTGAGTTCCAGTGTCACACTTTGGTTTGTGCTGATAAAAAGTTGCATTCCAGGCTGGTTGGACAATGGCTGGAGGATCTCCTCATCACTGCAGATCTTGTCTTTAGGTCTCTGACATCACTTTAGACAGTTCCAGTCCAGGACAATTCTGACACTCTTCTTCTACATGTAAAAATCAGGATATTTTTGCTAGAAACTACTTTGAACCCCCAAACATTATATATATATATATTTTTTAGAGAATAGTGAATAAATTATTGAGTGTTGCATATTTTAATGTCACACGATATTTGCGCAGCAGTTTTTAAACACAAATGTTTTAGAAAAAATACACTTTAATGAATTTTAAAACACAATGCAATACCCAAATGTTTGGTAAAATATAAAAGATGATGTTACTCCAAGTAAATACCAAATATGTCACGCTTTAAAATTGTGTACGTGGCACCAAACTACGGTACCTAAAAATCTCTATGGGTGAAGCTTTAAAGATCTTTACAGGTTATCACTTTAGAGTTACACAGGGGGTCTGGCACTAAAATGATTGCTGTCAGTCTAATGTTTGCAGCGATACCTCACTTGTTTGGTGCATTTGCCCTTTACTAATGCATGTGGGACTGATGTGCACTTTCAATTTTTTTTTATATTATTATTTATTTTATTTTATTTTTTTGTTACACTGTACCTTTAATTTTTTTTTCAATCACTTTTATTGCTATTACAAGGGATGAACTGCATCCCTTGTGATAGCATGGGCCATGACAGGTCCTCTTTATGTAAAGATCATGGGTCTATTAGACACCAGATCTCGCTTCTGGCATCCAAAGCATCTGATCAAACTGAGATCAGTTTAATGAGATGCTTTCTCATGCCAGTACCGGCTTGTTTACATAAGACCGAAACCGTAAGTGACTAAATCCTAATCACGTCCAGTTTTTGACATCACGCAGAAGGAGGAACATCAGTTGCTCTCATTCTGTCCCAGGAAGTGGATGTCGCAGGTCGCAGCCTTACCTGGCTCCCCAATGGGACAGGAGCATCCAATAAAGGGGACCCCCTTCCGCCTCCTATTACTTTTACTTTGTGAACAAGTTGGCCCTAAAAAATTATACCTAGAACATTGCTACAGCTACAGCAATGAACGGGATATCACCCCTCCCATCCAAAGAATGAAAAAATGTGTTTTGTTTTGATTTTTTATTTAAAGTGGAGCTCCACCCCAAAGGGGAAGCTCCGCCTATTTTCCTCCACCTCCCCTCTCCGCTGCCACATTTGGCACCTTTTGGGAGAGAGGGGGAGTGGGTACCTGGGTAGACAGGTACCCGCCCCCACTTCTGGCTGACTTTGCTACGACAAACTCACCTGGAAGTTCGGCCTTCCTCCTCCTTCCCCCGCCAACTGGCCATTCACATAGCGCAGCGCGCTTCGTGCATGCGCAGTAGGGAACCGGCTGTGAAGCCGCAAGGCTTCACTGCTGTTTTCCCTTACCCGAGATGGCAGCACCCGAGAGCCGATTGAAAAATTGGCTGGGGTGAAGACACTGCTGGATTCGTGGACAGGTAAGTGTCCTAATATTAAAAGTCAGCAGCTACAGTATTTACAGCTGCTGACTTCTATGTTTTTCTGAAGGAGCCTGGTGCTCCTCTTTAACTAATTTCATTCATTTCATTAAATTTGTTTTTGGAATTTGTTTAGTTTTGTTTATTTGTTTTCGAATTTGAGTAAAATTTTCTGAATTCGACCGAATTGAATTCAATTCAACCCAATTTGGAAAGTTTGAATAGGAATTCTATTTTTTTTTCTATTTGAATGCAGCTGCCAAATTTTTCACATCTAAGAACTGCAATATTTTCACATTTTATATTCGTTTTCAAATCGAAACTGAATTGAATCCAAATCGAATTTGAGTTTTGCTATTTTGAATGAACTTATTTTCATTATTTTGAAGGATTAATTTACATTAGTTACTATTGTGATTCGGAAATTTGGATACATCTGAATTTCGGAATAACAAAAAATTTGTTCAAATTTAAATTCGAAATAAAATGAATCGCACATGTCTATACCTGGGTATATGTGCACAATTCCACCAGGACTCTTGTTGAGCCCTTTGCTGATATTACCTGTTTGTACATTTATTGTATGCACAATTATTAATCTTTTGTTATATAAAGCTTGTATTATTTCCTTTTTTTTTTTTTTAATAATCAAAAATGTTATTGTTTATTTCATTTATATATACACCATTTATACAACATTCAATACCCCTTTGTTCAATCAATAGAAACATACTACACATTACATCCTTCGTTACCTACCACCGTTTTCCCCCCTGTCCCAGCAGTCGACATTTACATATGCGAGGAGCGAAAGGAAAGAGAAGGGAAAAAACTATAGTGAGTTCCCCCCTTATTCTGATTGGTGTCTTTAGTCCCTTCAATTCCTTGTTATGTGTTGTGAGGAAAAAAAAAAAAAAAAATTTATAGTGAGTTCCCCCCTTATTTTGATTGGTGTCTTTAGTACCTTCAATTCCTTGTTATGTGTTGTGAGAAAAAAAAAAAAAAATTTATAGTGCGTTCCCCCCTTATTCTGATTGGTGTCTTTAGTCCCTTCAATTCCTTGTTATGTGTTGTGAGAAAAAAAAAAAAAAAAGGGGGGGAAAAGGACCCACCCCACCGTGTTTATCGTGCTTATATTTATACGGTGTTTAACCACTTCCCGCCCGCCCTATAGCGGATTGACGTCCGGGAAGTGGTTGTGTTATCCTGACTGGACGTCATATGACGTCCAGCAGGATAACATGCCGCAGCGCGCCCCCGGGGGCGCGCATCGCGGCGATCGGTGGAGCGGTGTGTCAGTCTGACACACCGCTACACTGATCTTGGTAAAAAGCCTCCGGCGGAGGCTCTTTACCACGTGATCAGCCGTGTCCAATCACGGCTGATCACGCTGTCAATAGGAAGAGCCGTTGATCGGCTCTTCCTCACTCGCGTCTGACAGACGCGATTAGAGGAGAGCCGATCGGCGGCTCTCCTGGCAGGGGGGGTCTGTGCTGATTGTTTATCAGTGCAGCCCCCCCTCAGATCACCACACTGGACCACCAGGGATCGCCACTAGGACCACCAGGGAAGGGGCAACATGTGGATGGCCAGGTATGTACCCCATGGCCATCCACATGTGCCCAGTGTGCCCAGTCAGTGCCAATCAGTGCCCACAAATGGGCACTGATTGGCACAATTATGTTGCAGTGATGCCCAACAATGCCACCCTTAGGGGCATCAATGCAAACAACCAGTGCCATCAGTGCCACCCATCAGTGTCCATTCATGCCACCTGTCAGTGCCCATCCGTGCCCATCAGTGCCCATCTATCAGTGCCCATCCATGCCCATCTGTGCCAACTATCAGTGCCACCTATGAGTGCCCATCAATGCCACCTATGAGTGCCCATCAATGCCACCTATGAGTGCCCATCAGTGCCGCCTATAAGTGCCCATCTGTGCCACCTATGAGTGCCCATCAGTGCCGCTTACCAGTGCCACCTATCAGTGCCCATCAGTGCCGCCTATCAGTGCCCATCAGTGCCGCCTATCAGTGCCCATCATCAGTGCCCGTCAGTGCCACCTCATCAGTGCCACCTCATTGGTGCCACCTCATCGGTGCCCATCAGTGCCGCCGTATCAGTGCCAGTCAGTGCCCGTCAGTGCAGCCATATCAGTGCCCGTCATTGAAGAAGAAAACGTACTTATTTACAAAAAAAATTTAACAGAAACAAAGAAAAACTTGTTTTTTTTCAAAATTTTCGGTCTTTTTTTATTTGTTGCGCAAAAAATAAAAACCGCAGAGGTGATCAAATACCACCAAAAGAAATCTCTATTTGTGGGAACAAAATGATAAAAAATTTGTTTGGGTACAGTGTAGCATGACCGCGCAATTGTCATTCAAATTGCGACAGCGCTGAAAGCTGAAAATTGGTCTGGGCGGGAAGGTGTCTAAGTGCCTGGTATTGAAGTGGTTAAAAATAAAATTATAAATGAGTTCCCCCTTATTCTTATTAGTGTCATTAATCACTTCAATTCATAATTATATATTGTGAAGAAAAAAAAATTTAAAAAAATTAAATAAAAACAACCCTCTGTGTATAATAGTGCTTAGAGTATAAAGTGCTTAAAAAAAAACCAAAAAAACAAAAAAAAAAACCCCTTCGGTGTACATTCGTGTTTGTGATTATGTAATTTATAAAGTGTTTTAAAGATAAATTTATGAGTAAATTCCCCCCTTATTCTACTTTGAGTCATTAATCACTTCAGTTAATTATTAAATACATCCCCTTTATTCTAGTTCGTGTCACTAACCACTAAAATTCATAATAATGTAAATGTGCATGGAAAAAAAAAAAAAAAAAAAAAAAAGGGGGGGGGGGGAGTAATATCCCTATAATTCATAATTGTTATTAATCGTATGCCTATCTCCCTCCCCCCTCCACCTCCAATGTTTGTCAAAACTGGGACAAGAGGGAAATAGTAAAAAAAAAAAAAAAAAAAAACAGAAACCACATATAAATATAACCATACATTATCTTACCCCCCTCCCTCTTTGATTAGCATTAGAGAAGTTATTTGACTGTTTACATCTACCCTTCAGGGCCATTCTTCTTATATTTCTATTCTAAATGACTATACCATTCCTTCCTCCTACCCATCTGTGTTTCCTTCTTCTATTATCTCCTCAGCGCATTGTTCCCAGTTTGCCCATGTCGTTTCAAATTTCTTTTTTTGGTTTTTAACCACATGAACCCATCTCTCTGCTTCCTTTATTATATTAACCTCATTTCTCCACTCCATAACTGACGGGATTCGGTCCTGTCTCCAGTACTTCGGAATTAATTTTTTCGCTGCATTTAACAAATGTGGGGTTATACTTTCTCTATATTTTTTCACAGGTCCAGTCATTCCATGAAATAAATATTGTATGGGCCCAAACCCTATGTGATCCGTCGTCATTTTCTTAATCCAGGGGGCTACTAATTCCCAAAAACGCTTAATTATTGGGCATGTCCACCATAGATGAAGAAAAGTTCCCTTCTGTCCACAGCCCCTCCAGCATTTATCATTAGCTTCTGAAGAGATTTGTGCCATTTTAACTGGTGTCCTATACCATCTCGCTAGGAATTTATATGCCATTTCTTGCACCTTTGTACTTATGGAGGTAGTAAATGTTAACGATATGATTTTATTTATTTGTTTATCTGTCCACACTTGGCCTAGCTCCCTCTCCCATTCTTTTATGAAGTATGGGGGTTTCTTTTCTTGTTCTCCTAGGATCATTCTGTACATCCGGGATAATGTATGCCCAGCTTCCGATGTCTGTGCACACTTCCTCTCAAATGCGGTAAGTGTATTTATGAGTCTTAACGGTTTTATTTTCTTAAGGAAGCCCGTCATTTGACGGTGTTTCCATTCCGCCATTCTTGTCTCCCCAAATTTCAAGATCATCTCTGTCAGTGGTATTAAAACTCCACTTGGGGCAAACTTACCGAATCTAATATTCCCATCTTGTCCCCACGCCCCCAGACTTCCCGTCTTCTCCCCCGGGGGGAACCACGGAAATCCCTCCAGAGAAGCCAGAGGGGAGGTCTGTGGGGCGTACCTGCCCTCTTTATTCATTCTATCCCATACTTCTAATGTATTCAGGGTTATTGGTGATGTCCATTGTGACATCCCTCTCAGTGACCCTTGGATCCATGGTGCTCCTGCCAGGTTTCTCCCCGCCATCATCATTTCTGCCTGTACCCATGGTTTTCTATCTAGGTCATGGCACCAGTCTATTATTCTAACTAGCGCCATGGCCTTATAATAGGATGTTATATCCGGGAGTCCTAGGCCACCCTCCGCTCTACTCCTTCTTAAAATATCGTACGCCAGTCTAGGTCTTTTATCGTTCCACACAAAGGCCATAAATAGCTGGTGCATTTGTTTAAGGAGGCTCGCCGGCAACCTGATTGGCATTGTACGCAGCACATAAACTATTCTGGGCAGTATACTCATTTTTATGGCACTGATTCTTCCGAACCAGGTCAAATATTTCCCCTTCCATTTCTTTAATTCTTCTGTTATTTCTTTTACTAATGAGCCATAATTATGCTCCAACAATAGTTCATAGTCTGCTCTTATCTGTACCCCCAGGTATGTCAGCGACTCCCTGTTCCATATAAATGGGTATTTCTCCTTCAGTGTTCTCTCCATCTCCACTGGGACATGACTGGGAAGGATGACTGATTTCTCTAAACTAATCTTAAAGCCAGACACCCTTCCAAATTCCTGTACTTCTACCATCAATGCGGCTATAGATATCTGGGGAGCGGACAGAAAAAATAATAAATCGTCCGCATATGCTGCTACTTTATGTTCCGTATGGCCTATATGCGTCCCCACTATCTCCTTATTCTTTCTAATTCTACGCAGAAAAGGTTCCATTACTATTGCAAATATCAATGGGGACAGCGGACACCCCTGCCTGGTACCGTTTTGTATGTTAAAGCATTCAGATACTGTCCCATTTACCTTAATTCTTGCTCTTGGTTTTGTGTATAGTGCCATAATCCATCCCAGCATCCTCTCCCCCAGTCCTATCCTCCCCAGTACCTCTCTCATAAAGCCCCAGTTCACTCTGTCGAAGGCTTTCTCCGCATCCATCGACAGAGTGATTCCTGGGGCTTCACCTGGGCCATGTCGCATCCAATGCAGTATATGGAGTGCGTGGGTGGTGTTATCTCTTGCTTCTCGCCCCTTTACAAACCCTGCTTGATCTGGGTGCATTAAATCTCCTACATCTTCCTGTATTCTCAGGGCCAGAATTTTTGCCAGTATCTTGGTGTCTGAGTTCAGCAGAGAGATTGGCCTGTAATTGGCACATACCTGGGGGTCTTTTCCCTCTTTTGGCAAAACCGTTATGTACGCCAGTGATGCTTCTGAGGAAAGTGGACTTCCAGCGCCCATAGAGTTGAAATAATCACAAAGTGGCTTTACCAAAATTGGGAGAAATTTCTTGTAATATATGTTTGTCAGCCCATCCGGGCCTGGGCTTTTCCCTGGGGGTAGGGCTACTATCACTCTGCTCAACTCTTCCACCGTGATTGGGCGTTCCATTATCTCGGAGGTTTCTCTAGTTAGTATGGGCATGTCTGCGTTCTCAATGTAATCCTCTATCTTATCTCTCCTTTGTCCCTCGCTTTCCCCTTCTTCAGATGGTTCTGTTTTGGAGATGTTATATAATACCTCATAACATTTTCTAAATTCTTTTGCTATCGCCTTTGTGTCTATTATTTTCCTACCCTGAACTAGTAAGCTGTGCACGTGTCTGGCGTCCTGTTGTTTTTTAAGTTGTTTTGCCAGTAGCCTACCGCATTTTGTTTCCTTGTTCATATGCTCTATTTGCGAAAAACCTAATTTTGTTCTTCGCTTTATATTCTAAATATTGCGCAAGCTCTGCCCGTACACTCTCTAGACATTTACCATCTACTGGGTCGAGATTTTCCTTATGCTTTATTTCTAGGGTTCTGATCTTCTCTAGTAATTCGTCCATTTCCCTTTTGCTTTCCTTTTTCATATATGTACCAAAGGCAATTAAGTCCCCCCTCACAACCGCTTTGTGTGCTTCCCACACCACTTGATCTGACACTCCTTCTGTTTTATTTATTTCAAAATACTCCTTTATCTTAACCCTTAATTTCTCCACTATGTCTTCTTTATCCAACAATGACTCGTTCAGACGCCATGTTCGTTCCGCCCGAGTCATTTGAGTTGGTTGAAGGGTCAAGATTATTGGAGCATGGTCAGACATAGTTATTGGTTCAATTGTACTTGTGCTGACATTCCCCAAGTAGAATTGATCCACCAAAAAGAGGTCTAGCCGTGAATACATATCGTGTAGTTTAGAGTAATAGCTATAATCCCTGGTGCCTGGATGTAACGCTCTCCAAGTATACACTAGGTGTTGAGAGCGTAAGGTTTGTTTAACCCGCTTTATGGCTTTAAAAGACACAGCAGTTCTACCCGTAGAGGTATCTATACTCGGTTCTAACACCATATTAAAATCTCCTCCTACCACTACACACCCTTCCTTAAATTCTTCCAGTTTTCTAAACCAGAAAATTAGCTGTCCCAACATTGGGTGAATATATTGAAGCAAAGGTATATCGTCTCCCCTGTAGCGTACCCTTTACAAACAAGTACCGACCTTCTGGGTCACTTTGCAGGGTCTCCGTAGTCCAAGGGCACAATTTTTTGAACGCAATTGTGACCCCTCTTGCCCTCGCTATTGGGGATACCGCATGATACCACTGACTCAGTACATTCTGGGGTAAGCTTGGGATTGAGCTGCTCTTGAAATGGGTCTCCTGCAGGAAAACAACATCAGCTCCCCAATGTTGCAGCTCGACCCATAAGCGCCCTCTTTTAATTGGTGAATTCAAACCCCTCACATTATATGACAACATTTTCAAAATGGCTGTCATTTTATTTCATTTTTAGGACACCCAGCCCCTTGCCCTTGTTCTCTATCTTCTCCTCTGCCAATCCCACCCCCCCTTCTACCCCCCCTCCCTGTCATTCATTACTTCCAAACAAAAAACACAAAGAAAACAAAAAATATACCACTTGTATATCGTAAATATAGACCTTACATACTTACATCCTGTCCTCCCATACCACAAACCTTTCATTAGGGGTATATCTAAAAATCGGGTATGTAGCTTGCGCACACCCACACCTCCTGTGCGCCTGCTACCTCCCTTCCCTGCCTTCCGCAGGATTATTCTTCCCTTCCATTGGGGCTGACCTATTGACCTACCTAAGGTACACATTTCCCATTACACCTTCCCTTCCAATCCCCCCCCCTCCTCGGCATTACTCTGTTGACCCCCTCCTGAGTGGGAAGGACCATAAAAACAAAAAAAAACAAAAAAAAAAAAAGGGGTCCTCCAAGTCCTTTAACCTCCCTGGCGGTATGATTATTTCGGATTTTAGGTGCTGAAAGCGGTACAATTATTTTGCACAGAAATATGGCGTTTCATATTGTAGGCCTGTAATTCTTAGGAATAGTTCACTTAAATCTGTCCAAACAAGAGTCTAGTAGACATCCCGGGTATGATAAAGTTTGAAAAACGAAATAAAAAATTATAATATAATAAATAACTATAAATAATTAAAACACATAATAATATAATAATAATAAAAATTATATAATAATGTAATCAAATCAAAAACACTGAAATTTGCACAGTTGCAGAATTTTAGCTTTTATTACTTTTAGTGTTTGATGACGGATCTCCCCACAAATCACTATCGCTCAATTCTGCAAGTGATTATAATTTATTATCGCTTTTTTCTAGCTGGTCTAAAACCACTTTTGATGTAAAGGGACAGTTTTGGTTGCTATGGACAATCTCCAGTTTCCTGGCAGAAAGAACAGTTTTATATATATAAAACTGCATGCAGGACACTGGGCAGACCACTAGGGACAAAGGGGATGTGTAGTTATTTGATACAGTACTGTAATCTGTAAGATTACAGTATGCTGTATCTATACTATGTGTTTCACTTTTGAATTTACCGCCGAACTCCGTCCCCGTGCGTCGCAACGCTCGCAGGGAACGGAGCTCGGCACTGTGAATCGAGCGAGACACAGCGGCTCGCCGATCACAGCGGGGAGACATCGCAGGAACCAGGGGACAAGGTAAGTAATCTCTTCCTGGATCCTGCGATGCAAGCCCGAGTCTGGCTCGGGGATACCGCTTTTGGTATGTAAAATCCACCCCGAGCCAGACTCGGGAATACCGCCAGGGGGGTTAAGTCCTTCTCTGGGCTATTCCCCTATTAACCTTTGCTGGTACTTCTTGCCACTTCTCTGCTCGTTGCAGGGGGGGCCCTAGACAACTTATTCTCCAATCCACAAAGTCCACCATCGGGAGATCTAATTTTTCCACAAATACTTTTAGATCGTCCTTCGTTCGCAATGTTGCAGTTCTTCCATTCCTGGAAGCTGTTAAACTGAAAGGGAACCCCCACCTATACTTAATCTCCACCTTCCGTAAAATTTCCAACAGTGGGCGAACCGCCCCACGTTTAAGGAGAGTCCTTTTCGATATATCTGGATACAGAGCTATGTTTGAACCTTCAAATGTAATCCTAGGGTTATCACGTGCCATCTTCATTATACTCTCCTTTACTGCATATTTGTGAACTTTACATATTACATCTCTGGGTACATCAGTTTTTGTACTCTTAGGGTGGGCCTGGTGTATCCTGTCTATTTCTATAACATTAGGAGCTTGATCCCCTAAAATCTGTCCAAACACTTTTTGTGCCACTGGGGCTAGTTCTGTCGCTGTGATTGATCCTTTCAGTTCCTTTATACGTATATTTTGGCGTTTATCCCTGTTCTCGTATTCATCCAGCTGGTCCCTGTATGCATTTAAAGTTTCTTCATATTTTTTCATGGACTCTTGAGTTTCCGTCACAGCTTGTATAATAACTTCTTGTTCTTTTTCCATCCCCTCTACTCTGTATCCTAGGTCCCTGATGTCCTCTTTTACGCTTGCTACTGCTTGCATACAAGATTGTTCAACTGCATTTATTAATTGCTGAATATCATTTTTAGTGGGGAGGGCCTTCAACAGGCCCCAGATATCCCTTTCTGGGTCTACACTTTGTCCAGTCCATCCTTGTGGGTTCCCTTCACCGTTTTGGAGGCTCTCCTGGTCACAGTCCATGACATGTCTCTGCGGTGACCCACATCTTCCTACTCCCCCACCTTTTATACTTGGATATTCCTGACTATTACTTCGGTCCATGTTGGGGGTTGGGTCTTCTCCTTCTCTTGCTCTCATCCTCTCCATGTCTATGGTCTCAGACTCTTCTTGAGTCTGTCTATTATCCTCCCCCTGTGTCATTTTCCCCCGGCTTCCTATTGATGTACTTTGTATAGCCGCTTCTAGATGTCCATTACCAGGAACTAGCTGGCCTATATTTTTAGCCCCTTTTACCTGGGGCACCCATTATTTCCATACTGGTATGCATCATCTATATACATATGGTTAATGTTATATGCCGTCTACATTAGTCCCTCTGCTCCCGATTACTTTGATTAGATTACTTATTAATTTCCCAGGAAGGAAATCCTCTCTGTTCACAGAGGCCCTGTCCTGGGTGGAGGCACTGACAACTTTATTTTTAAACCCACTCTTTCATTTAGCCAAGGTATTGGTTCTACTATTCTTACTCCTACTTACAGGTTTAGCACAATATCCTGTTTGGAGAGGGCCATTTGTCATAACCACTAAAAGAGGGCTACATATTTAATACAATGGATTAAATGTATTTTAACCCCTTCCCGCCGACTGTACGCACATCTGCGTACTCGGCTTTCGGGGGTTATACCGGGATGATGCCTGCAGCTGCAGGCATCATCCTGGTACCGTTGTTTCGAGCGGGCGATCGGCTACCCGTATATAACAACCGATGCGGCTAAAAGCCGCTCGGCTGTTATACCGGAGGAGCGGGAGGGGACATCCCCCCCTCCCGCCGCCTCCCGCCGCTCTTACCGGGCCTCCCGTGCGATCGGGAGGCCCGGTGTCCAATCGTTTGCCTCCGGTGGCTGTGGGCGGGCTGGAACGAAGCCGTGGGCAGCTTCGTTCCAGCCTTCTCAATGTAAACGCGGAAGCGACGTCATGACGTCACTTCCCGTTTACTCGGCTGCCAATGGCGCCGAATTAAAAAAAATACACAGTATTCAGAATCGCCGTTTTCAGTGATCTGAATACTTTGAAGTGTAAAGGAGGGATGGGGGGTCTTTTAGACCCCCCATCCCTCCATAAAGAGTACCTGTCACCACCTATTACTGTCACAAGGGATGTTTACATTCCTTGTGACAGCAATAAAAGTAAAAAAAAAAACATTTTTTTTTTAAACACAATTTTTAAGTATAAAAATAAATAAAATAAATATAAAAAAAATTTTTTTTTTAAAGCGCCCCCATCCCCGCGAGCTCGCGCAGTGAAGAAAACGCATACGGAAGTCGCGCACGCATTTGTAAACGGTGTTCAAATAACACATGTGAGGTATCGCCGTGATCGTCAGAGCGAGAACAATAATTCTAGCCCTAGACCTCCTCTGTAACTCTAACCTGATAACCGTAAAAAAAAATTGAAAGCGTTGCCTATGGAAATTCATAGCTACCATAGTTTGTCGCCATTCCACGAGTGCGTGCAATTATAAAGCCTGACATGTTTGGTATCTATTTACTCTGCGCAACATCATCTTTCACATTATATAAAAAAATTGGGGTAACTTTACTGTTTGGATTTTTTAAAATTCGTGGAAGTGTCCCTTTTCCAAAAATTTGCGTTTAAAACACCGCTGCACAAATACCGTGTGATGTAAAATATTGCAACAATCTCCATTTTATTCTCTAGATTCTCTGCTAAAAAAATATATATAATGTTTGGGGGTTCTAAGTAATTTTCTAGCAAAAAATATGGATTTTAACTTGTAAACACCAAATTTCAAAAATAGGCTTAGTCATGAAAGGGTTAAATGTGACAAACAAATGTACAGCAAAAAATTGGGAGAAGGAGGCTGCAGTACTTGGAGCCAATAGGATTCTGCTGCTCCTTTGCTGTCTGGGGGGCAGAATGATGACCCATCTATGCAATAACTGCATCAGAGAAAAGTGAGGTCACCAGGCTAATTGTTCTATGTGGTAGGGCTTTGCTAAGGCTTTTTTTTAGCGGGAAGGCACTTTTGGCACCTCTGGCAATGGATGTACAGTATCTCACAAAAGTGAGTACATCCCTCACACATTTTTGTAAATATTTTATTTAATCTATATTATGTGACAACACTGAAGAAATGACACTTTGCTACAATGTAAAGTAGTGAGTGTACAGCTTGTATAACAGTGTAAATTTTCTGCCCCCTCAAAATAACTCAACACACAGCCATTAATGTCTAAACCGCTGGCAACAAAAGTGAGTACACCCCTAAGTGAAAATGTCCAAATTGGGCCCAATTAGCCATTTTTCCTCCCGGTGTCATGTGACTCGTTAGTGTTACAAGGTCTGAATGGGGAGCAGGTGTGTTAAATTTGGTGTTATTGCTCTAACTTTCTCATACTGGTCACTGGAAGTTCAACATGGCACCTCATGGCAAGTAACTCTATGAGGATCTGAAAAAAAGAAATGTTGCTCTACATAAAGATGGTCTAGGCTATAAGAAGATTGCCAAGACCCTGAAACTGAGCTGCAGCACGGTGGCCAAGAGCATACAGCGATTTAACAGGACAGGTTTCCACTCAGAACAGTCCTCGCTATAGTTGACCAAAGAAGTTGAGTGCATGTGCTCAGCGTCATATCCAGAGGTTGTCTTTGGGAAATAGACGTATGAATGCTGCCAACATTGCTGCAGAGGTTGAAGGGGTGGGGGGTCAGCCTGTCAGTGCTCAGACCATACACCGCACACTGCATCACATTGGTCTGCATGGCTGTCATCCCAGAAGGAAGCCTCTTCTAAAGATGATGCACAAGAAAGCCCGCAGTTTGCTGAAGACAAGCAGACTAAGGACGTGGATTACTGGAACCATGTCCTGTGGTCTGATGAGACCAAAATAAACTTATTTGGTTCAGATGGTGTCAAGCGTGTATGGCAACCAGGTGAGGAGTACAAAGACAAGTTTGTCTTGTCTACAGTCAAGCATGGTGGTGGGAGTATCATGGTCTGGGGCTGCATAAATGCTGCTGACACTGGGAAGCTACAGTTTATTGAGGGAACCATGAATCATGCACTGTGACATACTAAAGCCGAGCATGATCCCTTCCCTTCGGAGACTGGGCCGCAAGGCAGTATTCCAACATGAGAACGACCCCAAACACTCCAAGATGACCACTGCCTTGCTAAACAAACTGAGGGTAAAGGTGATGGACTGGCCAAGCATGTCTCCAGACCTAGACCCTATTGAGCATCTGTGGGGCATTCTCAAGCGGAAGGTAGAGGAGCGCAAGGTCTCTAACATCCACCAGCTCCGTGATGTCATCATGGAGGAGTGGAAGAGGACTCCAGTGGCTCTGGTGAGCTTCATGCCCAAGAGGGTTAAGGCAGTGCTGGAAAATAATGGTGGCCACACAAAATATTGACACTTTGGGCCCAATTTGGACATTTTCACTTAGAGGGTGTACTCACTTTTGTTGCCAGCGGTTTAGACATTAATGGTTGTGTGTTGAGCTATTTTGAGGGGACAGCAAATTTACACTGTTATACAAGCTGTACACTCACTACTTTACATTGTAGCAAAGTGTCATTTCTTCAGTGTTGTCACATGAAAAGATATAATAAAATATTTACAAAAATGTGAGGGGTGTACTCACTTTTGTGAGATACTGTAAGTAATGGCAAAGGGTGCTGGAGTGTGCTGGAGAGTCTATTATTGCTGGCTGCTGGCTGATTTATTGTCGCTGCAGGGGATCTATTGTTGTGGGGGGGACTATTGTTGCTAGGGATGTCTATTGTTGCTGGTGGGGGATCTATTGTTGCTGGTTGAAGTAGTAGTCCCATTGATGCTTGCTACTGGGAGATCTATTTTGCTGGGGGGGAGGGTGTCTAACTGTTGGTGGGGAGATCTTTGCTGCTCGGGGAGTGTTATTGTTGCAGGGGATCTATTGTTTTGTGGGAGGTCTATTGCTATCTTCAACAAATTTTATACAAATCACTCCAAAATGATACTTGGTTCTGTATTTTTCAAAAGGGGGGTTCCTGAGTTGTGGGTAGGGGGTGGAACCAAGGGACAGTGCTCAGAGGTTACGGGGCGTACACAATGATTGACTCAGAAGGGGGAGTACCTGAACCTATTCTCTGAGAAAAAAAGCTCTGAGCTTTGTAAATCTCAGGACGGAGTGGGCAGAAATACATACCCTTTAGAAGGAAAAACCGATCCCATATATGTAGTTCTCCTGTGTACTTAGCTGTTTGTCTGGAATTCATCTTTAAAGTTTTTTTGTTTTAACATCTAATTTACATTCTTTCCCCAACAGAGACACCATGGCAACTCTCAACCAGTTAGTTAAAAGTTTGTGTTAGTGAAAGAAGGGCCCAGTGTGTTGCTTGAGGTAAAATGTTCATGTGGAAATTCAAATGACTCACCCTATAGTGTGAGAATGGAAGGCTTTTTTTTCCACATGTTCAGCACAAACATATGGGGCCATCCTCATACTGTCATTTCCTGGTGGAAACTGTTAGCAGGGCAAGATGTGTTTCCACCATTTTAGACAAGGATCATCTGGAATACAAGTACAGTCTGGCCTTTGGTCTATCGGATGTTTTGTTCCTCCACAACACAGCTGGTCGCAGCTGCTGTCAAGAATCCTGAGAACTGACTGATCATTTAAGGTGGCTTAAGAAAGCATTAAAAATCAGCGCTGTAGACTGTGGGCACCTTGCCAGCGTGTGAGTGGTGTAGTGGATAGTGGACCTAGAAGAGTTATTTTATTCATCACTGAGGCTAAATTAGACAGATTATTTGCAATTATGCCCAAGCTATAATAATTTATGAGCATAGCAGAAGAATTAAATCCTTACCCTGGTCAAAAAGATTATCAGAATGCAGCGAAAGACTGTATCATTTCCACTTCCTCCATTCGAAGAACTAACCACAAACCACCTCAGCAAGCCCCTTTATCAATGACAGTACATTACTCTGAATAATATGCTTTCATCAGACCAGGGCCAGTGCTACCACTAGGCAAATTAGGCAGCTGCCTCGGGTGCCCTGCTGCCTAGGGCGCCCGGCCACTGGTGTTCCTACTCTCTTCTCTTTGCAGCAAGCACCGAAGTCTCAGCATCATTAGGCAGCCGCCGCTCCATTCGCACATAGTGTCAGACGAGCAGCGGCGGCGGAGGACGAATGAATGGAAGCAAGAAATCATTCATTGATGGGCACTGGTGTGGCTGCATTTGATGGGCGCTGGTGAGGCTGCATTTGATGGGCGCTGGTGAGGATGCATTGATGGGCACTGGTGAGCTGCATTTGATGAGTGCTTTATTAAAAAGGTGGGGTATACATGGGCAGGGCAAAGGGGGTGGAGCCAAGGGGGGTGGCAAAATGAGGTTTCGCCAAGGGTGTCAAAAATCCTTGCATCAGCTCTGCATCAGAACCCCCCCAGCTCCAGTATGACTGCTTCATTTTCCCAGTCTACTTTATTACTAGAATTCCATCTGCCTTTCTAGATTTTAATTACTTTAAACTACTAAATATGCTTACTTTTATCTTAAAAATACTGTATGCATCAAATGACTAATGTCCTTTTACTGTCCATCAGGGTTCATGTTAAAGACTTTTGAATTATGTGACTTGCCATTTATGTTTCAGTCAATGTTATGTGCACTACTTCAATTATTTAAATAACAAACATGTTATATTTACCTGCTCTGTGAAATGGTTTTGCACAGAGCAGCCCGAATCCTCCTTTACTCGGGTGCTTTGCCAGAACTCCTGGCCCCTCCCTCCTGTTGAGTGCCCCCACAGTAAGCAGCTTGCTATGGGGGCACCCAAGTTGAGCCGCAGCTCCCTGTATCCATTCAGGCCACAAACCAGAGCCACAGTTCGCCCCCCCCTCTCCTGATTGGCTAACTGACTTTTGATTGACAGCAGCAGAAGCCAATGGCGCCGCTGCTGTGTCTTAGACAATCAGGAGGGAGAGTCCCAGACCCAGATGGCTGAGACACTCGTGCACATCGCTAGTTAGAGATGAGGCTCAGGTTAGTATTAGGGGGACTGATGGGGGCTGCTACATACAGAAGGTTTTTGATCTTAATGCATAGAATGCATTAAGATCAAAAACCTTCTGCCTTTACAATCACTTTAAGCGTACACCTGTGTGAGGGCTGTGTTTGCCTGCAAGGGATGCACAGGAGTTTTGTGCTTCTGCATGCAGGCAGTCCCATTCATGCCAATTGGGATGCAGAGGCTGAACAGACACAGGCACTGCTTCTGATCTGACATCCGTGTGTATGCAGGTGCCTGTCCCTGAATGCAGACAGTTTGAGTTAGGGGACACACACCTGCACTGACAGAGTTGTCAAATATGGAGCAGTGCCAGTGTCTGTGCAGCTGCTGTGTCACAATTAACATGAATGGGATTGCCTGCGTGCAAATGCATGGAACACCAGTGCATCCCATGTGAGCAAAATATGGCACTCGCATGGATGTACACTTAAAGAATAAGTTCACCTTCATGCTACGTGTTCCACCGTTTCTAGGGTGGAACATGTTCCCAAAGCTGCAGCCGCTGCCCGATCCTCCCCTCCCTGTGACAGCAGCATGAGAAGAAGTTCCCCGTACTAGCTGTCACTTTTTGAAATCAGCGTGGCAAAACGAACTGCACAGTGGAGGTAAGTATGACTTGTTTGTTATTTTCTTTTTTTAATTATTGAAACTTTACAATCACTTTAAGTGTAGATAGATTCCAGAAAGTAAATGCTACATGAATCATCTGCCCTTACTCAATATGGCCACACACAGAAATGCTAGGGGGTGTTTTTCTAATTGATTTCTTAACAAAATAAATCATACAGACATGGATGTATGGGGGCGTTTGCTTTGAATATTAAAAATAATTTAAATACAATTTTTGGTTTGTGGTCCCCAGATGCAGTGCAGTTCCGCTTTAAGACCAGTTCTCTTCTGGTGTACAGAAAGAGAGAGAGGTCAGTATGGACCCACAAAGATGTGTGTACGTGTATTTGTGCCTAACTCTCTAGCCTAGAACTTCATATCAACCATCATAAATATAAATGTGTATGCCTGTAAAATAAAACAATAGAACGTAATACTCTAAAAAAAAATCGTATTTGTTACTCTCATGTATTTATATTTTTTTGGATGTTAGTTGAACAAAAAAATGTTAAAGCAGAACTAAACTTACCTTTGCTTCAGTGGTCCCACTGGTGCCCGCATCTTCTGCTGTGTGCCGGTATTAAGCCATCTTTATTGGCTGGCTCTGGATGACATCACTCCTTTGCATGTGCAGGACTCAGTAATTCCCGGAACACAGAGATCAGGCCCACAGTGTACAGTAAGTTGAGCTGCACATACGCAGCTCAGTTTACAAGCCAGAGATAGTGAGCAGGCAGGTACTGTGGGTGTATCTTATTGCAGAAGAGACATTGCAGGTCTCTTCTTTATAACTGCATGTCTCTTCTGCAATAAAGAGCCTGCCTCTTCTCCGTTTGTGGCAGTAGAATTTTAGTTCTGCTTTAAAGTGATTGTAAAGGATTTTTTTTATTTAAAAAAATTACAAACATATCATACTTACCTGGCTTTGCACAGAGCAGCACCGATCCTTCTCTTCTCGGGTCCCCTGTGACCCTCTTGGCCCCTCCCCCTTGCTGATTGCACCTATAACAAGCCGCTTGCTGTGGGGGCACCTGTGTGTGCTTGCACCTGAGCTGGCTCTCTGGGTCCATAAAACACAGTGAGCATGGCTCAGCCCCACCCCCCCTTCCGTCTCACTGGCTGTGATTGTGAGCAGCAGGAGCCAATGGCTCCTGCATCTCATCTAATCAGGGAGGAGAGACCCGGGAGAGCCTCGGGTCTCGTACTGGATCAAGATCGGGCTTAGGTAACTATTGGGGGGCGGGGGGGCTGCACGCAGAAGGCTTTTTATCTTCATGTCTTTCTATGTAGAGTACTTCATCTACATTGCAATAATAGAAAACAATAGAACATCTTAGGAAATTCAACAAATAAGGAGTTTAATGACTTGGTTACTGAAATTTGATAAATCTCCATTGAAGATGTACCCTGAGAAATTTTCTCCAATAGCAAGTTTAGGCCACCAATTCTCAAAGATGTGTGTGACGCTTGTAAAAGCATTGCGCCAAATTCAAGTACACATTCTAGACAGGTTCGTGAATTTGGTGCATGCTGCACCACTTTGTGAATGCTTGCAAGACACTTTCGCACATTCTTTCTGCGCTAGTCTTTATTAATACCAGGGTATGTGTACAAGCCCCCTTACTTAATGTACCTCTAATGCCGTGTACACACGGGCGGACTTTTCGGCATCAAAGGTCCGACGGTCTTTTCGACAGACTTTCGATGGACTTTTGACGGACTTCCGACAGACTTTCGAACGAACGGACTTGCACACACATGATCACACCAAAGTCCAACGGATTTGTACATGATGACGTACGACTGGATTAAAATAAGGAAGTTGATAGCCAGTAGCCAATAGCTGCCCTAGCGTCGGTTTTCGTCCATCGGACTAGCATACAGACAAGCAGATTTTTCGACCAGACTCGAGTCCGTTGGAAAGATTTGAAACATGTTCCACATCTAAAGTCCGTCCAATTTTCAACTGAAAAAGTCCGCTGCAGGTCCGATGAAGTCCACACACGGTCAGATTGTCCGACGGATTCGTTGGACCAGTCCGGTCGAAAAGTCCTCCCGTGTGTGCACGGCAATAGCTTTTTACCAATTTTCTAGTGCCAGGCTGCAGAAATATATGTGTATAAATATAGAGTGGAAAGGCGTGCCTTTTAAAAGTTTAATCTTCCATCTGCTTTCGAAAACACACTTTAATGAATCACATGTGAATAAAGCAAGGTTACTGACTATTTATAGCACAAGGGGAAGCAGATGGCTTGAAATATCATGTGAATGAGAGAATATTTTGTCAATGATGAGAGATAAGACATCACGTGCCTAAAACCTTTTAACAAACATTTCAGTACAAGAAGGCATTGCACTATTTGTAAAACACAAATTACTAGGGCAGTGCAGTTAACCACTCACATTATTATTATTATACAGGATTTATATAGCACCAACCAGGGTTTCTCAACCAGGGTTCCATGGAACCATAGAGTTCCTCCAGAGGTTGCTAGGGGTTCCTTGAGCAATGAGCAGTTTCTGCCTCTCAATTAAGTTCCCACTAACACCAATGATCTTTTTGGCTATCTATAAGGGGGTAATTCTTCCCAATGACCATAGTTATAAGGAGCATTCTTCCCTATGACCATCACATTAATTTATCATGAGTTGTAGATAAAGTAGTTTTTAGCAGGGGTTCCCTGAGGCCAGAAAATTATTTGAAGGGTTCCTCTGTGTTGAAAAGATTGAGATAGGCTGGCGCCAACAGTTTGCGCAGCGCTTTACAAACTGTTGTGCAATGCAGCCACAGGCTACCTATATCTCCTTTTTCCACATCTCTCTGGTTTCCTGGACATACCCAGGGAAGATAAGCTTCCCTCCCTTGTCAGCTCAGATAAGGCAGAGATAGCTGGGTAAGTGATCTGCAGCCCTTCACTGTCACAACTGGTGTGCAGGCAGCTGGGCAGAAGCCTAATACCATGCTGCTTCTCTAGAGGACCCAACTGTGACGATGGTACTCTCAGTCTCACCCTGCACTGAGACAACAAACTAAGTGTTGGCAGACTGAGAGTGATCATCACTGGGGCAGTCAACCCTTGATACACACAAACAATAGCGGTCACCACAAATTTTACCAGAAACACGTACTGTTCACAGTATTTGTTGTGACAGTTCTGCCCTAAGAAATGTCTGTGACACTCATTGCCACTCCAGACCGGGATTTAACAGAGTTTAAAATATTGTAACATTCATCAAAAAGGCAGGAACTTTTTAATTTCTGAGCAGAGCCATTACAGATTCAGTTTAAAAATTTCATTTTCATGAAAAGAAGAACTGTGCAAGACAAATATTCACATACAGGCAAAAAGCAACATCAAAATATACAGAATTAAGTAAAAAAGTACAAAGTTTGTGTGGTCTTTGGTTCTCGCAAATCTGTTTCCAATCTGCTGTCTAATCTGATGTATTAAGGTAATCGGCTCTCATGAATGATCCTTAGCAATCTGGCATGGTTTTGAAGAACAATTGAGAGCTCTAAGCTGTAGATGTGGCATATTTTTTTTTGACCATTCAGAAGGTGTTTACAGAGATGACCTAAACAATCAAAGGGTCTGAGGGGCAGGAGGTAGAAGTGCTTAATGATAATTCATGAGAATCTCCTTTAATGTAATTTTTCTAACTATGTTGTATATCATTATGTCTAACTGATGTGGTTTTAGAACCCACAAACCAACGTATTATTGAATGGAATGAAATTACCATTTTAAAGAGACTAAGCATGATATACATTGGATGTACAGATCTCTTAGGATATTTAATGTGATCAATAAGCCTGTTGTACATTATAACTTAAGCACGTTAGGTGTTGAATGTTTTGGTATTTCTTTAATAGATTTGTGTAAGCACAGTATTTGTATCAGATCAGTGCATTTTATGAAATATTCAATAAAGATAATCTGCAACTCCATACATGCTCTTCAATTTTTTCAAATTTATTGATACTCCAAAAAAACAAGATGGTACAGCGGATGTTAACGCGTTTCAGCCATGAGGTCATGGCTAAAATGCATTAACATCTGCTATACCATCCTGTTTTTATGGAGTATCAATAAATATGAAAAGATTGAAGAGCATGCATGGCATTGTGGATTATCTTTATTGACTATTGTGCTTACAGCTGAGTGACTGCTTTTCCTGCACCTGACAGCTCAGGAGGTTATTCAGATGATTTGGGGTAGTAGCACCTTTTTCTTTCTCTTTGCTGGATTATTTTATGAAATATGACTGGATTTTGACCGTTAACAAAACACAGACAGTAATGCAGATTTCCCTTGACTGCCAACTAAAGTATTTACCTTAAGAGATATCCTACTGATGGGATTTATTATTGGCTTCATTAACCATTTAGTGATCAGACTGTTTCATCTGCTTTCTACTTTCAACTGCATCAGCGACTGTCTGTACCAGGACCTGCTCATAGAGGGCCTGTGATCGTTCCAGGGCCTGCTTCTGGCAGGTCTGGGCCTCCTCATGGCGGGCCTGTGCTTGTACCAGCTGCTTTACCAGATCCTCCATAATCTGTTGAGAAGACTTCACAGCCTGTGCAACTTTAATCCAGGACATGGGATTGGCCTGCACCCCTCAAACCACCCAATGCATTCCTCCACCAACTGTAAAGGATCAGAAGGGTGAACAACCGGCTCAGAGACAGTCTAGTAAAAGTAGCTTTATTCCACAAAAAGGGCAAAATAAACAGAAAAAACAACAGGCTTGTTTTGAAACACAGTTGCACACACGGGTACAGTTCAAAGTTCTGCAGCATATAGGCAATAGTTAATGGCTCTAATTAGAGCTACAGTCTAGGTGGCTAGGCTCACCCAGCAGGTACACAATCCAGCCATGGATTTTTCCACACAGTGTGCTGCTGTGTCTCTCTTACTCTTATTAAATCAACTCCCCCCTGATACTTTCAGCCCAGCTGACTAATAAGCAGGTCTGAAGGGGAAGTACCTGCCCTCTTCAACTATCCCCTTCTTAACCCTGCCCCAGGCTGACTCTCTACAATATATATATATATATATATATATATATATATATATATATATTTTCAAGAGGCTCCTGCGGGAGTAGTGCTACATGCCTGTATATAGCTATAGTATATATATATATATATATATATATATATATATATATGGTCAAACATTCCCATAGACACACTCCTAAACCTTGTGAACAGTCTTCCCAGAAGAGTTGAAGCTGTTATAGCTGCAAAGGGTGGACCAACTCAATATTGAGCCCTATGGACTAAGACTGGGATGCCATCAAAGTTCATGTGCTTGTAAAGGCAGGCGTCCCAATACTTTTGGTAATATAGTGTGTGTATATATATATATATATATATATATATATATATATATATATATATATATATATATATATATATATATAAATATATCTATATATCTATAGATATAGATATAGATATATAGATATATATCTATATATACACAGTGTATATACTGTAGATAAATACAGGCATGTATCACTACCCCTGCAGGGGCCGCTTGGAAGATTGGGTTCTCTGTTCTTCTGCCTCGACTCTGAGAACAACCTTAGCCCCACTGACACATCAGGCAAATGGATACTGCACTTCCACTGGCAGCACAAATACAGATATCCTGCACACAAATAAGGTTCAGTATCAAAAAGCAAACATCAGACTAAGTAGTGGTAAATGAACACACACACTGCACAGTCTCCTCGCAGAAAAGAGGAAATCACTCAATATTCAGCCTGTGAAAATACATGGTTGGAGTAAATAGCAATATGCACATAAATGGGTAAATAAAGGTCAATCATAGCTCTCTAGACATTATGTTCACTAGGCTATAGCAGCATAGAATGGAGTAGCCGGCTGCTGCATCCTTAACAACTGATGACTCATTAGCTGAAACAAAACAGTGTCGGCAATATAAATTAAAAAAAAAACAGCTTGGGGTCCCCCTTCCAATCCATGCCAGGCCCTCTCCAAAATTAAAATAAATGGTGTAGGGTGCCCCCCAAGATCCATACCAGACCCTTATCCGAGCATGTAGCTCAGCATGTCAATGGGGACAAGGGTCTCTAACCCAAAACCCTTGGCTGTGTTTGTGGATGTCTGTGAGCGGGGGGCTTATCAGAATCTGGAAGCCCCCTTTAACAAGGGGACCCCCAGGTTCCGCCCCCCCCATGTGAATTAGTATTGGGTACATAGTATTCCTACCCATTCACCAAAAATGTGTAAAAAGTGAATAAAGACAGTACACAAGTTTTTGACAATTCCTTTATTAACAAATAAAAAACAGTGTCCTCCGATGTAGAGCCATCTCACGCCACATGCCGAACCCGAAAAAAGAAAAAAAACCTCCGGCCTCATCGAACACTCTCCGTGGACTGGCCATTCTTCTGTTTGACATTTCTTAAATAGCTAGGAGACAGAGTGACCTGATGACATCAGCGGGTGACCCCGCCCCCTTGTGACATCACCAACCAGGGCATGCTGGGTCGATGACGTCACCAGGTGGTCCCGGCGAAGTAGGCATTTGACGGCAGCCTTCGTTGCAGGCAGAGCTTTTTTTTTTTGCAGCAGGCATCCTGATTAATGATGCATCTACTGTACATCAGGGGACATTGTTTTTTTATTTTATTTTTTAACCACTTGCCGACCGCCTAACGCACATATACGGCGGCAGAATGGCACGGGCAGGCAGAATCACGTACCCGTATCACGTGATCTGCCTCCCGCGGGCGGGGGGTCCGATCGGACCCCCCCCCCGGTGCCAGCGGCGGTCGGCATTTGACTGGGAGCGTCGGGAGGCGAGGGGGAGACCATCCGATCGTGGCCCCCCCCTCGCGATCGCTCCCAGCCAATCGGGATCCTCCCCTGCCAGTGTGTAGTTTCACACAGGCAGAGGATGTGATGTCATCTCTCCTCGGCTTGGCAGTTTCCGTCCCAGCGCCGAGGAGAGAAGACATGTAAGTGCACAACACACACACACACACACAGTAGAACATGCCAGGCATACTTTACACCCCCGATCCCCCCCCCGATCGCCCCCCGATCCCCCCCCAATCACCCCCCCTGTCACAAACTGACACCAGCAGTATTTTTTTTTTTTTGATTACTGCATGGTGTCAGTTTGTGACAGTTACAGTGTTAGGGCAGAGTATTACCCCCCTTTAGGTCTAGGATACCCCCCTAACCCCCCCTAATAAAGTTTTAACCCCTTGATCACCCCCTGTCACCAGTGTCACTAAGCGATCATTTTTCTGATACGCTGTATTAGTGTCGCTGGTGACGCTAGTTAGGGAGGTAAATATTTAGGTTCGCCGTCAGCGTTTTATAGCGACAGGGACCCCCATATACTATCTAATAAATGTTTTAACCCCTTGATTGCCCCCTAGTTAACCCTTTCACCACTGATCACCGTATAACCGTTACGGGTGACGCTGGTTAGTTCGTTTATTTTTTATAGTGTCAGGGCACCCGCCGTTTATTACCGAATAAAGGTTTAGCCCCCTGATCACCCGGCGGTGATATGCGTCGCCCCAGGCAGCGTCAGATTAGTGCCAGTACCGCTAACACCCACGCACGCAGCATACGCCTCCCTTAGTGGTATAGCATCAGAACGGATCAATATCTGATCCGATCAGATTTATACTAGTGTCCCCAGCAGTTTAGGGTTCCCAAAAACGCAGTGTTAGCGGGATCAGCCCAGATACCTGCTAGCACCTGCGTTTTTCCCCTCCGCCCGGCCCAGCCCAAGTGCAGTATCGATCGATCACTGTCACTTACAAAACACTAAACGCATAACTGCAGCATTCACAGAGTCAGGCCTGATCCCTGCGATCGCTAACAGTTTTCTTGGTAGCGTTTTGGTGAACTGGCAAGCACCAGCCCCAGTAAGCGTCAGGTTAGCGCCAGTACCGCTAACACCCACGCACGCAGCGTACACCTCCCTTAGTGGTATAGTATCTGAACGGATCAATATCTGATCCGATCAGATCTATACTAGCGTCCCCAGCAGTTTAGGGTTCCCAAACACGCAGTGTTAGCGGGATCAGCCCAGATACCTGCTAGCACCTGCGTTTTGCCCCTCCGCCCGGCCCAGCCCACCCAAGTGCAGTATCGATCGATCACTGTCACTTACAAAACACTAAACGCATAACTGCAGCGTTCGCAGAGTCAGGCCTGATCCCTGCGATCGCTAACAGTTTTTTTGGTAGCGTTTTGGTGAACTGGCAAGCACCAGCCCCAGGCAGTGTCAGATTAGCGCCAGTACCGCTAACACCCACGCACGCACCGTACACCTCCCTTAGTGGTATAGTATCTGATCGGATCAATATCTGATCTGATCAGATCTATACTAGCGTCCCCAGCAGTTTAGGGTTCCCACAAACGCAGTGTTAGCGGGATCAGCCCAGATACCTGCTAGCACCTGCGTTTTGCCCCTCCGCCCGGCCCAGCCCAGCCCACCCAAGTGCAGTATCGATCGATCACTGTCACTTACAAAACACTAAACGCATAACTGCAGCGTTCGCAGAGTCAGGCCTGATTCCTGCGATCGCTAACAGTTTTTTTTGTAGCGTTTTGGTGAACTGGCAAGCACCAGCGGCCTAGTACACCCCGGTCATAGTCAAACCAGCACTGCAGTAACACTTGGTGACGTGGCGAGTCCCATAAGTGTAGTTCAAGCTGGTGAGGTGGCAAGCACAAGTAGTGTCCCGCTGCCACCAAAAAGACAAACACAGGCCCGTCGTGCCCATAGTGCCCTTCCTGCTGCATTCGCCAATCCTAATTGGGAACCCACCGCTTCTGCAGCGCCCGTACTTCCCCCATTCACATCCCCAACCAAATGCAGTCGGCTGCATGAGAGGCATTTTCTTTATGTCTTCCCGAGTACCCCTACCCAACGAACCCCCAAAAAAGATGTCGTGTCTGCAGCAAGCGCGAATATAGGCGTGACACCCTCTATTATTGTCCCTCCTGTCCAGACAATCCTGGTCTTTGCATTGGTGAATGTTTTGAACGCTACCATTCATTAGTTGAGTATTAGCGTAGGGTACAGCATTGCACAGACTAGGCACACTTTCACAGGGTCTCCCAAGATGCCATCGCATTTTGAGAGACCCGAACCTGGAACTGGTTACAGTTATAAAAGTTAGTTACAAAAAAAAGTGTAAAAAAAAAAAAAAAACACATACAAAAATATAAAATAAAAAAAAAATAGTTGTCGTTTTATTGTTCTCTCTCTCTCTATTCTCTCTCTCTTGTTCTGCTCTTTTTTACTGTATTCTATTCTGCAATGTTTTATTGTTATTATGTTTTATCATGTTTGTTTTTCAGGTATGCAATTTTTTATGCCTTACCGTTTACTGTGCTTTATTGTTAACCATTTTTTTGTCTTCAGGTACGCCATTCACGACTTTGAATGGTTATACCAGAATGATGCCTGCAGGTTTAGGTATCATCTTGGTATCATTCTTTTCAGCCAGCGATCGGCTTTCATGTAAAAGCAATCCTAGCAGCTAATTAGCCTCTAGACTGCTTTTACAAGCAGTGGGAGGGAATGCCCCCCCCCCCAACGTCTTCCGTGTTTTTCTCTGGCTCTCCTGTCTCAACAGGGAACCTGAGAATGCAGCCGGTGATTCAGCCAGCTGACCATAGAGTTGATCAGAGACCAGAGTGGCTCCAAACATCTCTATGGCCTAAGAAACCGGAAGCTACGAGCATTTTATGACTTAGATTTCGCCGGATGTAAACAGCGCCATTGGGAAATTGGGAAAGCATTTTATCACACCGATCTTGGTGTGGTCAGATGCTTTGAGGGCAGAGGAGAAATCTAGGGTCTAATAGACCCCAATTTTTGCAAAAAAGAGTACCTGTCACTACCTATTGCTATGATAGGGGATATTTACATTCCCTGAGATAACAATAAAAATGATTTAAAAAAAAAAAAAATGAAAGGAACAGTTTAAAAATAAGATAAAAAAATAATAATAATAAAGAAAAAAAAAAAAAAAAAAAAAAAAGCACCCCTGTCCCCCCTGCTCTCGCGCTAAGGCGAACGCAAGCGTCGGTCTGGCGTAAAATGTAAACAGCAATTGCACCATGCATGTGAGGTATCACCGCGAACATCAGATCGAGGGCAGTAATTTTAGCAGTAGACCTCCTCTGTAAATCTAAAGTGGTAACCTGTAAAGGCTTTTAAAGGCTTTTAAAATGTATTTAGTTTGTCGCCACTGCACGTTTGTGCGCAATTTTAAAGCATGTCATGTTTGGTATCCATGTACTCGGCCTAAGATCATCTTTTTTATTTCATCAAACATTTGGGCAATATAGTGTGTTTTAGTGCATTAAAATTTAAAAAAGTGTGTTTTTTCCCCAAAAAATGCGTTTGAAAAATCGCTGCGCAAATACTGTGTGAAAAAAAAAAAAGAAACACCCACCATTTTAATCTGTAGGGCATTTGCTTTAAAAAAATATATAATGTTTGGGGGTTCAAAGTAATTTTCTTGCAAAAAAAAATTATTTTTTTATGTAATCAAAAAGTGTCAGAGAGGGCTTTGTCTTCAAGTGGTTAGAAGAGTGGGTGATGTGTGACATAAGCTTCTAAATGTTGTGCATAAAATGCCAGGACAGTTCAAAACCCCCCCAAATGACCCCATTTTGGAAAGTAGACACCCCAAGCTATTTGCTGAGAGGCATGTCGAGTCCATGGAATATTTTATATTGTGACACAAGTTGCGGGAAAGAGACAATTTTTTATTTTTTTTATTTTTTTTTGCGCAAAGTTGTCACTAAATGATATATTGCTCAAACATGCCATGGGAATATGTGAAATTACACCACAAAATACATTCTGTTGCTTCTCCTGAGTACGGGGATACCACATGTGTGAGACTTTTTGGGAGCCTAGCCGCGCACGGGACCCCGAAAACCAAGCACCGCCTTCAGGCTTTCTAAGGCCGTAAATTTTTGATTTCACTCTTCACTGCCTATCACAGTTTCGGAGGCCATGGAATGCCCAGGTGGCAAAAAACCCCCCCAAATGACCCCATTTTGGAAAGTAGACACCCCAAGATATTTGCTGAGAGGTATAGTGAGTATTTTGCAGACCTCACTTTTTGTCACAAAGTTTTGAAAATTGAAAAAAGAAAAAAAAATTTTTTTTTTCTCGTCTTTCTTTATTTTCAAAAACAAATGAGAGCTGCAAAATACTCACCATGCCTCTCAGCAAATAGCTTGGGGTGTCTACTTTCCAAAATGGGGTCATTTGGGGGGGTTTGTGCCACCTGGGCATTCCATGGCCTCCGAAACTGTGATAGGTAGTGAAGAGTAAAATCAAAAATGTACGCCCTTAGAAATCCTGAAGGCAGTGATTGGTTTTCGGGGCCCCGTACGCGGCTAGGCTCTCAAAAAGTCCCACACATGTGGTATCCCCGTACTCAGGAGAAGCAGCTAAATGTATTTTGGGGTGCAATTCCACATATGCCCATGGCCTGTGTGAGCAATATATCATTTAGTGACAACTTTGTGCAAAAAAAAAAAAAAAAAATTGTCACTTTCCCGCAACTTGTGTTAAAATATAAAACATTCCGTGGACTCAACATGCCTCAAAGCAAATAGCTTTGGGTGTCTACTTTCCAAAATGGGGTCATTTGGGGGGGTTTTATGCCATCTGGGCATTTTATGGCCTTCAAAACTGTGATAGGTAGTGAGGAGTAAAATCAAAAATGTACGCCCTTAGAAATCCTGAAGGCGGTGATTGGTTTTCGGGGCCCCGTACGCGGCTAGGCTCCCAAAAAGTCCCACACATGTGGTATCCCCATACTCAGGAGAAGCAGCTAAATGTATTTTGGGGTGCAATTCCACATATGCCCATGGCCTGTGTGAGCAATATATCATTTAGTGACAACTTTTTGTAATTTTTTTTTTTTTTTTGTCATTATTCAATCACTTGGGACAAAAAAAATGAATATTCAATGGGCTCAACATGCCTCTCAGCAAATTCCTTGGGGTGTCTACTTTCCAAAATGGGGTCATTTGTGGGGGTTTTGTACTGCCCTGCCATTTTAGCACCTCAAGAAACGACATAGGCAGTCATAAATTAAAGGCTGTGTAAATTCCAGAAAATGTACCCTAGTTTGTAGGCGCTATAACTTTTGCGCAAACCAATAAATATACACTTATTGACATTTTTTCTACCAAAGACATGTGGCCGAATAAATTTTGGCCTAAATGTATGACTAAAATTGAGTTTATTGGATTTTTTTTAGAACAAAAAGTAGAAAATATCATTTTTTTTTTTAAATTTTCAGTCTTTTTCCGTGTATAGCGCAAAAAATAAAAACGGCAGAGGTGATCAAATACCATCAAAAGAAAGCTCTATTTGTGGGAAGAAAAGGACGCAAATTTCGTTTGGGTACAGCATTGCATGACCACGTAATTAGCAGTTAAAGCGACGCAGTGCCGAATTGTAAAAAGTGCTCTGGTCAGGAAGGGGGTAAAACCTTCCGGGGCTGAAGTAGTTAAAGGGGTTGTAAAGGTAAAAATTTTTTCACCTTAATGCATTCTATGCATTAAGGTGAAAAAACTTCTGACAGAACCGCCGCCCCCAGGCCCCCCGTTTTACTTACCTGACGCCTCGAAAGTCAGCTTCGCGTTCCCGACATCTGTTCCTCCGCTCACCCTGGCCGCTGATTGGCTGCAGTGGATGGATTGAAAGCAGCGCAGCCATTGGCTCGCGCTGCTGTCAATCACATCCGATGACGCGGCGCGCCGGGGGGCGGGGCCGAGTGATACAGCGAGCGGCTATAGCCGCCGGCTGTATCACGGGAGCGCGCCCGCAAGCACTCACCAACGTGCGAGGGAGCTCGCATTAAGGTGGTGAATGCTTGCGGGGAGGAGCTGAAACAGCCGCCGAGGGACCCCAGAAGACGAGGTTCGGGGCCACTCTGTGCAGAACGAGCTGCACAGTGAAGGTAAGTATAACATGTTTGTTATTTTAAAAAAAAAAAAAAAACACCTTTACAAACGCTTTAATAAAGGACTTGTCAAAAACTGTCTACTGTTTTTCTTTATTATTGACACTTTTTTGGTGAATGAGTAGGGTTACAATGTACACCATACTCATTCACATGGGGGGGGGGATCTGGGGGCCCCCTTGTTAAAGGGGGCTTCCAGGTTCCGATAAGCCCCCTGTTCGCAGACCCCCACAAGCACCGCCCAGGGTTGTTGGGAAGAGGCCTTTGTCCCCATTTACATGAGGACAAGGTGCTTTGGGGTGGGGGGGCAGAGCAAAGTACCCCCATGTTGAGGGCATGTGGCCTGGTATGGTTCAGGAGGGGGGCACTCATTTGCTCCCCCTTTCCTGGCCTGCCAGGCTGAGTGCTCGGATAAAGGTCTGATATGGATTTTAAGAGGAACCCCACAGCATTTTTTTAAGGGTTCCAGCTTTAAGCGAAACAATTACAATTAAAAATTCCTTTAAATATAGGCCTGGGGGCACTAGTTTGCCTGTAAAGTGGCGCATCTGTAGCATGTATAAAACATGCTGCAGCACAAATGTAATTTCTAAAAAAAAACAAAAAAGTCAAATCCCATTTAAATTGACTTGCGGCTGCAATTGACGGCCTGGCTATTTAAAAAAAAATTAAGAAAAAATGGCATGGGGTCCCCCCCAAAACCCATACCAGACCCATATCCAATCACACAGCTTGACAGGCCAGGAAAGGGGGGACAAGTATGCACCCCCTCCTGAACCATACCAGGCCACATGCCCTGCAAGCACCATGTCTCCATTTTGATTTTTTTTTTTCAGGTGCGGCAGTGTGGTGGCTGGCATGAGATGGATCTGCATCGGAGGACATGTTTTTTATTTTTTAATAAAGGAATTGTCAAAAACTCATTTATTGTCTTTATTCACTTTTTAAACATTGTTTTAAATGGGTAGGGGTACTATGCAGGAGCAGGATCTGGGGGCCCCCTTGTTAAAGGGGGCTTTCTAGATTCTGATAAGCCCCCTGCCCACAGAAGTTGTGGGGAAAAGACCCTTGTCAGTCCGGATTAGGGGGGGACCCCACGGCATTTTTTTTGGAATTTTCTATTGCCGGCATTGTTTTGTTTACATTTCAGCTGTCAGTGGGTAAGCCCGCTGACAGCTGATGAGTCAACGTTTAGGGATGCGGCAGCTAGCTAACTCGGCCTGTTGCTTAACAACCAGCTATTCTCCACACAGAATTCGAATCGGTCAATCAGTTTTTGACCGATCCGAATTCTAATGCCGCGTACACACGGTCGGACTTTTCGTCTACAAAAGTCCAACGGACGCTGACGGACTAAAGCTGGCTGGTAATCCGATCGTGTGTGGGCTTCTCCGGACTTTCAACGGACTTTTTCAGCCTCAAATCCGACGGACTTTAGATTTGAAACATGCTTCAAATCTTTCCGACGGACTCGAGTCCGGTCGAAAAATCCGCTCGTCTGTATGCTAGTCTGACGGACAAAAACCCACGCTAGGGCAGCTATTGGCTACTGGCTATCAACTTCCTTATTTTAGTCCGGTGTACGTCATCACGTAAGAATTCGACGGACTTTTGTGTGATCGTGTGTAGGCAAGTCTGTTCGTTAGAAAGTCCGCCGCAAGTCCGTCGAAAGTCCGTCGAAAGTCTGTCGGACAGGCTGTCGGACTTTTGTAGCTGAAAAGTCCGACCGTGTGTACGCCCCATTACTGTTCTGAAATTAGAAAACAAATAAACAAAAGAAATTTTAAAGAATTTCAATGAAATTTGTTACTATTCATTACTATTTCAATCAGAGATTTGGATACAACCGAATCTCCGAATAACCAAGAATTCCTCCGAATTTGTATTCGGACCGAAACAAATTGCACATGTCTAATGATAATCAATACTACAATAACTCTTCTGTAAACAGCAGGCTATATCCATTTTAGAGTGCCCTCTATATGAATAGCAGCAATTACATTTAAGACTCCTTAAAGAGATACCTCTTACTATGGACAATAGGCAAAGTTCTTGCAAGAATAAAATCCCTGTAAAGTCTGCATGCAGTAAGTAATATTGCTAGTTGGATGCCCAGTTCCTATGTGCTCAGTCTGTGCTAGCAACAACAGGGTAATGGTAGCAGTGTCCTCTCACCAGTCACAATGATGCAACAGCACGTGTCCCTCTGTTTAAGTCTTGGCTTACTTCTGTATCTGCCTGGAGCAAATCTGGTCCTAAGCACATGTCTGCAGGCTTGTAGCAGGTTTATGTGCACACAGGAGCAAGGATGTGCCCACCTTGGTCTCCTTGCAGCAGAGGAAATCCTTCGGTATTCAGCCTGTGAAAATACAGCTCTCTCTCTCTCTTTAAACCCAGTTCACATTGGCATATGTAGTCCAATAGTTCATTAACTGCCATAGTAAATTTTATTTCCTGAACTTCATCTCTTATGATTCAATGCTGCCAACTATCAATTATCTTAAGCTCCTTCTGCTTGTCAGCTCCCCCTGGTGGATGGAGGCGAGGTAGAGTTAACCCATTCAGCTGAAGTCCAGTGGAGACACAGAAAGCACTGTAGCACTGTGTACTAAATCGCTCTCTGTCTGTAGCCAAGCACCTAGCTACATATATACAGTATTTAACCCTTTCACGCCTAAGCCTATTTCTGACATTTGGTGTTTACAAGTTAAAATCCATATTTTTTGCTAGAAAATTACTTAGAACCCCCAAACATTATATATATATATTTAGCAGAGACCCTAGATAATAAAATAGCGATTGTTGCAATATTTTATGTCACACGGTATTTGTAAACATCCCTTGTGACAGTAATAGGTGGTGACAGGTACTCTTTATGGAGGAATTGGGGGTCTAAAAGACCTCCAATCCCTCCTTTGCACTTCTGAATACTGTATATTTTTTAAATCCGGCGTCATGGGCAGCCAAGTACACAGGAAGTGACGTTGCTTCCGTGTTTACATTTAGGAGACTGGAACGAAGCCATTTCAGGGTTCGTGCCAGTCTGTCTCTAGCTGTCAGAAGTGGCGGATTGAGGATCGGGTCTCCTGGTGGGACAGGAGGCCCCCCGGTTCAGAGTGGTGGGGGATGTCCACTCCTGCTCCTCCGGGACAACAATCGAGCGGCTTTTAGCCACATTAGTTGTTATCCCTGGATAGCCGATCGCCCGCTCCAAAAGACGGTACTGGGTACTGCAGCTGCGGGCATCATCCCCCGAAAGCCTAGGCCACACCCCCGAAAGCCTAGGCCACATATCTGCATACGCTCGGTGGGAAGGGGTTATATAGGATAGAGAGAGAGCGAAAGAAAGAGAGTGACAGTCAGACAGACACAACCGACTATGTTCACAGAAGTATATTGTATGTATTTAAAGTGTATGTAAACCCTAAATCTGTTTTTCAGTATGTTTGGTATCATTGCCTCTTGTATACAATTTTTTTTTTGTGAATCTGGTTTAAAGTATCTTACCTGGGGCTCCTGCCAGTAACATCACTTCCTGCTGCAAGCTGAGAATGCTAGGCCAAAGCAATAGGAAGAAAAAGCCTTAGGCCCCTTTCACACGGGCGCCTCTGTGTAGCGGATTCTGACACAGTCCTGCTATCCTCTATGGGGAAATTGGATGGAAACGGATTGCCTGTCCATTTCCAACCAATCCGATCTGATTCATTGGACTGTTGGAAAATAGGACCACCATCTGTCTTTTTTTTTGCGGGCAGGATCAGAGCGGATGATGGCCGGTGTCATGACATCCGTTGCTCCATAGAGGACAATGCAGTGTCTGATCAGGTCCACCATAAAAACTGACAGGCGGACCTGATTGGACAGCCCGTGTGAAAGGACCCTAAAGGCCAACTGAAAGAGAGTTTATGGTAGGATCGAAATGCGGCTGCTACTAAAAGGCAGTGGCTCACTGTTGTCAGCCTGCAACTGAAAGCGTTGTTACTGACAGGCTCTCGAGGTAGGAAACCTTACAACAGATTCACAAAAAAAAAGGATTTGCTTGATAAAATTGTATACACTGACAGAAATGCAAACACCTTATCAATTACTGTACGCTTTGCTAAAAGTACAAACAATGTTATCCTTCTTTTGTAAACTACTAATCTCTCCTACCCCCTATGTAATGGAGATGAAGCGTGAAAGAAAAATTCAGCCTGGGTGTCAACCATGGCTCCCACCACAGATATAGTGTGAAGGTGAAAGCATAGTTCAGTTGGAACATGAAGTATGTTATGCGCAGGATCACCAGCTAAAAATAGAGGAAAAACGTAAAAAACTTTTTTATTAAATTTTTCATTAACATACAAAATTAGCCCACGCAGGGGCCAAACCATACCCAGGCAGGGGCAGTTCTTCTAATGCGGCAACATTCCGCAACAGGGCACAACATACAACATAAACAAACTAACTTATACTATAACCCCAATGTGGGGAGAGGTTCAGTTCAGGAGAATCTGTGCTCAAATTTGTACCAACAGGATAATGCAACATGAGAGTAGTTGGGTCAATATACTAACAGACTAGAGATATACTGTTAATCTAGGAATTGGTTATTGCATCAGTCGCCGTGGTATTATCATCTAGCCAACAGGTCCATACCTTTTCAAATTTTTGTGGACAACCCCTGCCCGAGTAGGTGGCTTTATACAGGGGTAAACTGGCATTCACTAGGCTTTTCCAGAATGTGACAGAGGGGGGAGACGATTGTTTCCAGTTCATCGTAATGGCCTTACGAGCATAGTACAATAGCAGGGATATGAGTATTTTCCTGGCTCTGAGCATTGACTCTGAGCATTGACTCTGAGTAGTTCCACCAGCCCCAGCAGACAATATTTAGCATCATAAGGAACACGAGTCTTAGTGACCTTAGCAATCACCTGGAGTACTTCTTTCCAATAATGTTCGATTGCTGGGCAAACCCAAAAAATCTGGGAAAAGTCACCCTGTTGGTAGGAGCAACGCCAGCATGCCGGAGAATGCGCCGGCGACATCTGGTGCAGCCTGTGAGGCGTGTAGTGAGCTCTATGCACAATTTTGTATTGGACCAGTTTGTCCCTAGCTGAGACCAGAGGGGAGAAGGGAAAGTCACAAATCTCCCTCTAGTCATCCTCGTCCAGCTCTGGTATGTCCCCCACCCATTTCCTGCGGAGAGGGGACAACTTGGGGCCGGCAGCAATCAACAGGGACCCATAGAGCTGAGACGTGGGTTTCTTCAAGTCCTTCACCCAAAGGGTGGATTCGAGCTCTGAGTATGCCAATTCAACTGGTTGGCCTAAGAACTGACACCTGTAGGCATGAGCGATTTGAAGATACCTAAAATGGGCCCATGCAGGCACATTGAATGTGGTGCGTAAAATGTGAAAGGGGGTGAACTCTCTGTTGGTGATAACATGCTCAAGGGTCAGTATTTTGTATTTGGCCCAGGCCTGTGGATTCAGGATGGTATTGATCTGTGATAGGTTAGGGTTCAGCCACAGGGGGGTGTGAGGATACCAGGAGTTCAGCTGGGGTGCCCTCAGCGCCTCACCCACCTTCCATGCCCGCATAGTGGTACGCATAGAAGGGGTGAGATGGTGAGGCGTTTTAGGCCCCCTGAATGGCAACCCCTTCAAGGCCTCCAGAGACCCCACTATAGCCGCCTCCAGCACGACTGCAGAGTTGGTCAGGTCTGGCTGCAACCACCAATGGGCGGTCACAAGCTGAGTGGCCAAGAAATACTTGTGTCAATCAGGGAGAGCCAAGCCCCCACTGTCCACAGGCTTGGTCAGAGTGGTGTATTTGAATCTAGGAGTTTAGGCCCCCAAATAAAGAAGAGGGAAAGTTGCTTAAGAGAATTAAAGAAAGTTTTGGACAGCCATTGTGGGGAGTTCTGAAAAATGTACCTAAATTTAGGGAGGACTTTCATTTTGAGATGATAATACCTAAATAGGTAAACTGATCAACCCACTGGAGTAGGAGAGAGGAGGGTGAGGAGGACCTGGCCCCTTCATGCACAGGGAACAGCTGAGACTTGTGCCAGTTCACTCTCAACCCCATGAAGGCAGAAAAGGCATCCATGATACCAATCGCGCCCCGCTGAGAGTCACCAGCATCATTCAAAAAAAGCAGCAGATCATCCGCGTAGAGAGCCACTCTCTCCTCCAGCCAGCCCACCCTAAGACCATGAACCTCGGCCAAGCTCCTGAGGGCCTCAGCAATAGGCTCCATGGCCAGGGCGAACAGAGCTGGGGAGAGAGGGCATCCCTGTCTGGTGCCCCTCTGCAGGGGGAATGGAGGAGACAGGGAGCCATTCAGTTTAATGCATGCCATGAGACCGGTATACAGTGTGCGTATCCAAGCAATAAATTTCAATGCGAAACCCATTCTTCTAAGCACCTCCCACAGATATACCCACTCCAATGTGTCAAATGCTTTTTCCATATCAAGGGTGGCAATGGTCCTAGTGCCCTGGTTAGTATGGGGGCATGTATATTAGAAAATAGACTACGTATGTTAATGTCTGTGGACCTACCGGGCATAAAGCCCGTTTGATCAAAGTCAATCAGGGATTTCATTACTCTATTAAGTCTAGTGGCCAGTAACTTGGTTAGTATTTTTAGATCACAATTGAGAAGTGCGATTGGTCTGTAGGAGGCGCACAGCTTAGGGTCTTTATTAGGCTTTGGAATGAGAATGACATGGGCTTCCCTCATAGAGGATGGTAAAGAGCCCTGTTGAAAAAAGGGTTGAAACATCAGAGCTAGTTTGGGGGCAAGTAGTTCTGTGTGGGTTCTATAATACTCTATGGACAGGCCATCCGGCTCCGGGGTTTTACCTGCCAGGAAAGACTTAATGGCCATTGTGACTTCTTCTGGAGTGATCTCTGAGACAAGGAGTTGCCTCTCTGTGTCAGAAAGCCATCCCAGTGCTAGCGTGTCCAACACAGAGATCATAGGTGTAGGGTCAAACCCGTCAGGGAGTGAGGAAACATGTTAGGTTCAACTTTTAAATAAGTTGCTTATAGTTTATATTGCTTTGCCAAATTATTGCTTCATATAGGAATTAAGACACAGAGTCAGGTATGTCTGTATCAAAGTTCTGAGCATCCCCAAAAAGGACTGCTCCCTTTACTTCTTTTATAGGCAGTTCCAAAAGCAGTAATCTTATCGGCATTACCAAATGAGGTTAAGGTACAAAGAGTTTCTCATCAGCGAACATGTAATGATTATTCAGCAGTTCCAAATTCCATCTAGATACAGATTGATAGAACAATTGATACGTACACAGGTAAGAAAGGAGCACAAACAACTTAAATAGAACAATTGATACGTACACAGGTAAGAAAGGAGCACAAACAATTTAAATAGAACAATTGATACGTACACAGGTAAGAAAAAACAGAAACACTTAAAGTGGAACTCTAAGTCATTATTTCAACCCTATCAATTTCCCCCTTTGACATCATCCTCTCCTTCCCCCTGGGTCCTCATGAATAAGTTCTAGTCAGTTTTTCCCCAGAGTCCTTTCCCTGACCGCGAGTTGTCAGAGGGGTAGAACCCATCCCCCTAGGTATTACCAACATCTTAAAATTCAAGAAGAGGAGTTTTATAGGAGTAGGGTGATGTCAATACACACTTATCAGTATACCCTGTCTATTCTCCTAATTTTCCTATTTATTTTCCTGTATACACATATATTCGTGATTGTAAGTGATATTAATATTAGAATAATAATTACCATTGGACTTAACAACCAGTGAAAGGTATTGGTTGCTGTAGAAGACATTCCACTAAATATATCCCACCAATGTGGTGCAGTATCCTGTTGTATCTGTGAGGAAAGATGTACTAGTCTACCTTTGTCAATAATAATTTGCTACTTTAGGATCATCTATAGCCCATTCGAAAGTTGTTGTTTCCTCTACTTCAAGTACATTAATACCAGGAGTCCATGCATATATTTGTAAAACAACAATCTTCAACAAAAAATCTGTAAGTAGATATTTCATCATGTTGTTTTCTCGGGTTGTTTCTTGCAATGTGATGCGTGTATCCAGGTAGGTTTTCCTTCCAGCTTTACTGAGGTGGCTGTGGTCAAGAGTACTTGGTAAGGACCTTCAAACCTGGGTTCCAATGTCTTTCTGGTGTGTTTCTTCACATATACATAATCCCCTGGTAGCAGAGTATGTGTACCTGTTATTGAATTAGGGTCTGGAAGAGAAGAATACACACTTTTGTGGATCTTAGTTAGACGTTGTTGTAATTGTATCACATATGCAGTCAAACTATCACATTGCAATTGCATACTCTGTGGAAAGTATAAACCCAATCTAGGTGCATTCCCAAAAAGTATCTCATATGGGGATAATCCTGTCTTTCCTGTTGGAGTGTACCTTATAGAGAACAAAGCCAAAGGCAGGCATTCTGGCCAAGGCTTGTTTAACTCTTGCATGGCTTTTTGTATTTTTAACTTTATTGTCCCATTTACTCTCTCCACTGATCCTGAACTCTGTGGGTGGTAAGGGGTGTGAAAACTTTGTTGAACCCCTAACATGGTCATCACATTCTGCATGATTTCTCCTGTAAAGTGTGTCCCCCTATCTGATTCTATGGTTTCAGGAAGACCAAACCTAGGTATTAACTCAGTGATCAGTTTCTTAGCTGTGGCTTTAGCTGTAGCTGATTTTACTGGATAACTTTCGGGTCAACCTGAGAATAAATCGATACACACGAGGACAAATTCAAAAGGGCCGCTCTTAGGCATTTGTATGTAATCAATTTGCAGTCTCTGGAAGGGGTATTGGGCCCGGACCTGGTGTTTTCGTGGGGTTTTTACTCTCTGTCCTGGGTTATTCAGGAGACAGATTTGGCAGGCTGCACAGTAGTTTCTTGCAGTGCTACTGAATCCAGGGGCGAGCCATCCTTGGTTCACAATCCTATACATGGAATTGGAACTGACGTGTGTGGGTAGGTGAACTGCCGCTGCCATCGCTGGGTACAGAGAGGCAGGTAGGCATATTTTGCCTCCTTCCCTCCATACATTGTCAAGGTCTGGTGTTGCTCCCATCCTGACCCACTTATCTTTCTCGCTCTCCCCTGCTTGTTCCTGTAATTTACTCAGCTGCTGCCATGTTGGTTCTGGTTCTGGGATACTCACCTCTACCGCTGCTAAGGTCTCAGGGCTTCCTTCCCCTAGAGCTGCCTGTTTTGCAGTCAAATCTGCAAATGCATTTCCTTTTGCCTCAATTGTTTTTGCGCTTGTGTGTGCCGCTATCTTCATAATGGCTACTCGTTTTAACCTTTTGAAGATTGTTCAGGACTCTCTTAATCCCTTCTCCATGTTTTACAGGTGTACCTGCTGCTGTCAGATAACCTCTAGCCCTCCATATGTGGCCATAATCGTGCGCTACACCATAAGCGTAGGCAGAGTCAGTGTAAATATTCCCTTCTCGTTCTTTTAAGTATTCTAGGGCTTGTTCTAAAGCTTTTAATTCTGCTTCCTGTGCTGACATGTGGGCTGGTAAGGCCTGTGCTTCAATTACCTGCGTATCAGTCACTACAGCATACCCTGTGTGATATTTACCCTTGTCATCAGCAAACCTACTACCATCTATATACAAGGTGTACTCAGCGTTTAAAATTGGTGTATCTGTAACGTGTGGGAATCCCATTGTCTCCTGTTCCATGAGCTGAAAACAATCGTGTTCATCTACTTGTTTAAACAAAAGAGTGTCAGTGTCCTTATTTCTTTTCTCACTAGTACTATTAGTACTATTATTCCCCCTTGCCAAATCTGGTGACTGAAGAGGCAAAAAGGTAGCCAAATTTAAGGTTGTACAGCGCTGAAAAGTAACATTTGGAGGTAAGAGTAAAGTACACTGTAACCTTAATTGCCTAGCCATTGAAATGTGTTTGGGCTGTACCTGAGACAAGATTGCATGTATGTCATGTGTGGTATGCACTACAACTGGATTGTCTAGAACAATCTCTGATGACTTATCTATGATAATTGACACTGCAGCTACCGCCCGTACACAAGACGGTGAACCTCTAGATACTGGATCTAATACTGCTGAAAAGTAAGCGACTGGTCTTTGTTTTACATGTGCCTGTGTCAGAACACCTGTGGCGTGTCCAGTGATCTCAGCAATGTACAGATTAAATATCTTGGTGTAATCTGGTATACCAATAGCCGGGGCAGAAATCAACAACTTTTTCAAAGTGATAAACGACTCATAAGCTACTTCTGTAAGCACATACGGTACAATTTTCAAACAATCGTATAATGGCTGCATCAAAGCGCTAGCATGTGGTATCCACTGTCTACAATATGACACGATACCTAAAAACATACGCAATTGTTTGAAATTCCGTGGGGGTAACATTCCCTTTATCACTTGAACCCTCTCCTCAGTGAGATGTCTCGTACCCTGTGATATACAATGTCCCAAAAAGATAACTTTTTCCTGACACACTTGTAACTTTTTCTTATTAACCTTGCAACCTTTTTCTGCCAAAAATCGCAACAAATTAAGGGTGGTGGCCAAACAAGTTTCTTTGTCAGGGCAGCATAACAATAAATCATCCACATATTGTAACAATACACAGGAATCTGGTGGTACCCATTCTGCCAACACTGTTTGCAATGCTTGCGAATACAAGGTAGGTGAATGCGCCATACCCTGAGGTAGGCGTGTCCAGGTTAGTTGCCGATTTTTTTATTGAAAATGCGAACCAAAGTTGGCATTCTTCAGCAAGCGGGACGGAAAAGAAAGCATTCGCTAAATCTATAACCGTAAAGTACATACTGGTTGATGGTATTTGTGACAGTAATGTATGTGGATTGGGTACTAAAGGTGTCATCGGGGCTAGTATTTTGTTGACCGCTCTAAGGTCTTGGACCATTCTATACTTAACCGGACTACCGGCTACTGATTTCTTTTTAACCGGGTACAAGGGAGTGTTTGCCGGTGATTTTACCTCTTTTAGAACTCCACTTTTTAAGAAGGATTGGACCTGCATTTCTATGGCCGTCTCTTGGGGTGCACTAAGTGGATACTGCTTTTGTTGGGGAAGCACTGCTCCTGGAATCAGCTGTAGGGTAACCGGAGGTATGGGCAAAAGTCCAACATCAGCTGGATGTTTCTCCCATAGTTCTCCTGGAAGGGACGACAAAATCTGATCTAACTCTGAAGGAGGTGGGCCGGACAATTCCGATTCCTCCTCTAGGTATTGTATCAGGTTACACATCTCCATGTGTTCTTGATTATCCCCTATAGCTAAGGTGAAAGTGCCATCTGGGTGATAGGTAATGTTAGCTCCTATTTTCTGCAAAATGTCAGCTCCTAACAAATTAGTGGGGGCTCCTCTGGATACCAGAAAGCGTGAAAGGAACATGTGGTTTCCTACTTTAACTTTCAGAGGTTTTGTAAGCGGGGCGTCGGCTAAAATGCCATCATATCCAGTTATTAGTAAAGTGTCAGGTGATTTTTGGCCAGGGAGTAGTTCAGAGTCAGAAAGTAACGAGCGTGAAGCTCCTGTATCGACTAAACAAGAGATTTTCTTATTACCAACCGTTATATTTGTCTTAAGCATTGTTGTTTTGGGTTTTTCTAAAACCGGGGTGAGTCATGCTCGTGGACCATCTCCCTGCTGCCTGATATGACTATTTTTGTTGTCCCTGGGCTGGTTCCTTCTCTGATTAACTGGAGAATCAACACCTTCCTCTCCTTCATCCCTTATTCTTTTCTTACAGTTGCGTCTGATGTGACCAATCTTGTTACAGTAGTGACAGGTAAGGGGTTTGCGAAAGGAACCTCTACCTTGCTCTTGGGGACCCCCGAGTGCGTTGATAGCATGAGATTTCCTCCCTTTGGTTTCTGCTAAGTCCGCCTCTATGCCTTGCGCTTTTTGTAACAACGTCCCTCTATCTCTAGTTGCCCTCCACTCTGGTGTGCAGGCTTTCAGTCTCTCACTTATCTGTGGAATTAATCCCTCCATAAATTGTCTATTGAAGGCTCGGATTGTGACTGGCAGGGCCAAGTCCAATCCCTCATCTGCCATCATACTTTCCATAGATAAGTAAAATTCCGATACAGTCTGTCCTGGCATTTGCTTCATGGGTGATATGGACCCCCTCTCCTGTTGTTTTGCCTGACAAAAAGCTTCTAATCTAGCAATAAAAGGGGCCCTTGAGTCTATATGTCTGACATGTCCTGTCTCTAAATTGCCATCCCCATCAACTTGTCCTGCAGGTCTGTGTGGACCTATTTCTGTCATAAACTGGTTAAACAGGGTCAGAGTCATTTTGTGTCTGCATAGATCCTCCCCATCCTGCCAGGTCGCTTCATGTGTATTCATTAACTGTGTCACAAATCTACAAAAAGCAGCTGGCTTTGCTACCGGGTCTGGGGCGCTCTGTATTAATGCCATAAGGGTGTCTGCCGACCATGGTGCCCAAGTCCTTATTTGCATTCTACGAGTGACAGTAGGCGGGGCATTTGGATGGGCTGCTTGTCCAAATTCTGGATTGTTTACCTGAACAATGCGTGTATCAGTGCGTACGGGAGCTACAGTTTCTGGATGAGGTTTTTGTGCCCCACAATGCACACATTCTACTGCCCATTCTGGGTTTTGTGCTCCACAATCCTGACAAACCCATCCTCTCCCCTCAAGTACCGGATATATCTTGTGTGGTTTGCGTTCTACGTCAGTGTATGGGGGTGGGATGGCTGAGCTGGGAGCCTCGACATTTTTTGTTCTTCTATCTTTCATATCCCAACCATCACAATCTGGATTATACTTCCACCCCTCTTCTTTCGCTCTATTTGAGACCTTAATTAAGCATTGAACCTGATGCATCGATTGCTTCTCTAACACCTCTCCTTGTCTGTCCCATTTTATTTCACTCCATACATCCGGGTCTAAGCCCGCTGCTCCTTTCACCTTAAATTTACGAAGGACATCCTTTAAGTCCTGTGCTTCGGTTTTCCCATAAATGTTCTTAATTATCTGTGGCACCGTATAGTGCGCCACAATTCCCTGACGGGGTTTTGTGTTCCTCTGGCCCATTCTAACAGTCCTGCCTAGGTAGCGTGTGGGACACTTAGTGTACAATATAATGCGGCTACAACATATACAAGAATGAATAATTACTTTATATGCTAGCCCAATAGCAAACCAGCTAAGTTACACTAGTTCCTCGTTGCCTTCCTCCTAGGGTGCTAGAATTCTAGAAACCTCTCCGGAATGAGATTTCTGAAACCGAATTACTTTATATGCTAGCCCAATAATAAATAATTACTTTATATGCTAGCCCAATAACAAACCAGAATGCGGCTACAACATATACAAAAATGCGGCTACAACATATACAAGCATTCCTTTAAGTGGCCAGGTATCCGACTAGATCTCGGGACTTTGTTGAGACCTTATTCCCTCCCCGTATCTGGGAATCCCTCTCATACACTCTTATCCCTGCTTTATGGAGCAGACAGGGCTTATACTCTCAACCCGTCTATGGTTTATGAGTTAGATGTGAGGTTAAGCATAAGCGTCAGACCCCCAAGCTCACAAGCCCTCAGGTTCCCAATCGTGTGAGGTAAGGCGCATTCCGTTGCTTAGTTCGGCAATCCCCTTCTAACTCATACCATCCTTGACAAGGCTCATTCACTTTCTCAACAAGACAGACAAGACAGACAAAACAAACAAATAATTCCAGCAATATAAACTAAAATATCCAGTAATTCTAGACTCACCACTACAGAGGCTGGTGTTTTAAAACCAGGAGAACCGTAACTGACAGAACGGATAGGCACAAATCAGGGGAGCACAGAATATAAGAAAAATAAAGCTTTTTCTTACCTGCGCAGGTTTTTTTGATCTGTGATTCCCGGAATGCCTATTCCTTTTTGTTCCGTCAGCCGCGTTCATCCACCTCTTGTAGTATCATCGGTGAGTCCCTGTTCTTCGGCGCCAAAATGTTAGGTTCAACTTTTAAATAAGTTGCTTATAGTTTATATTGCTTTGCCAAATTATTGCTTCATATAGGAATTAAGACACAGAGTCAGGTATGTCTGTATCAAAGTTCTGAGCATCCCCAAAAAGGACTGCTCCCTTTACTTCTTTTATAGGCAGTTCCAAAAGCAGTAATCTTATCGGCATTACCAAATGAGGTTAAGGTACAAAGAGTTTCTCATCAGCGAACATGTAATGATTATTCAGCAGTTCCAAATTCCATCTAGATACAGATTGATAGAACAATTGATACGTACACAGGTAAGAAAGGAGCACAAACAACTTAAATAGAACAATTGATACGTACACAGGTAAGAAAGGAGCACAAACAATTTAAATAGAACAATTGATACGTACACAGGTAAGAAAAAACAGAAACACTTAAAGTGGAACTCTAAGTCATTATTTCAACCCTATCAGTATGGGGGCATGTATATTAGAAAATAGACTACGTATGTTAATGTCTGTGGACCTACCGGGCATAAAGCCCGTTTGCTCAAAGTCAATCAGGGATTTCATTACTCTATTAAGTCTAGTGGCCAGTAACTTGGTTAGTATTTTTAGATCACAATTGAGAAGTGCGATTGGTCTGTAGGAGGCGCACAGCTTAGGGTCTTTATTAGGCTTTGGAATGAGAATGACATGGGCTTCCCTCATAGAGGATGGTAAAGAGCCCTGTTGAAAAAAGGGTTGAAACATCAGAGCTAGTTTGGGGGCAAGTAGTTCTGTGTGGGTTCTATAATACTCTATGGACAGGCCATCCGGCTCCGGGGTTTTACCTGCCAGGAAAGACTTAATGGCCATTGTGACTTCTTCTGGAGTGATCTCTGAGACAAGGAGTTGCCTCTCTGTGTCAGAAAGCCATCCCAGTGCTAGCGTGTCCAACACAGAGATCATAGGTGTAGGGTCAAACCCGTCAGGGAGTGAGGAAACATACAGAGAGGTATAAAACGTGGTAAATGCAGACAGGATGTCCTTCTGAGAGGTGACTAATACGCCATCTGCCATAAGGATTTCTGATATAACCGCTAAAGGCCTATCCTGCTGTGTTAGCAGCGCTAGTAGTTTGCTATTCTTGTCTCCATGCTTAAAGTATTCCTGTCTGCTATGTTGTATACCCAACCTGGTGGTGTCTAAAACATGGAGATTCAGTTCTCGCCTATGCGATGAAAGGTGCTTAAAGTTGGGGACCGTTGCCGAGGCCGAATATTGATTCAGAGCCTTCGTCAACCTTGTGCTGCAGATCAGAGACCCTGTCCCCAAGCTCCGCCTTCACCGCCACCACAGCCGAGATATACTGACCCCTGCTGTGATCTTTGGAAGTGTCCCATGTCATCTCCAGGGAGGCTGATCCCGCATTGTGCGCCCAATAGTCCCGCAAGGAAGGAGAAACTCTGTCATGGACTGCCTCGTTATTAATCCAATGGGGTTGTAACCTCCAAAGGGTTTTTCTTCACGACCTGGCAGTCCTAATGATCAATTTAAGTGGGTGTTGGTCAGAGAGGCCAGAGGGAAGGTAACTTGCCTCCTGAATGCTGGCCAGCAGGGCAGCATTGGCAAAAGCCAGATCAATTCGGGAGGAGGATTTAAATGTGGCCGAGAAGCAAGAGTACATTCTATCTTGGGGTTGAAGCCACCACCATGCCTCTTGGAACTGTGTTGCCTGAGCCCACGTTCCAAGATCAGAATTAAAAGTAGATTGAGGGGAAGGCCTATCCAGGTCACGGGACAGTGTAGCATTGAAGTCTCCCATGAACAGAACATGCTCTGGGAAATGCGGAGCCAGCCTCCCATAGAGCGTGTACAGAATCTGTATCTGGCTCGGAGGAGGCAGATAGACATTCACAATGACATATTTCTTGTTATAAATGCTCAACATTACCATAAAAAATTTCCCCTGGGGACCTAAATGAACATCATGAATTACACATGGTACATGTTTGCTGATCAGTATAGACACCCCTTGAGAATACAAGGAATAGGTCGCATGAACCGCCCTTTGCACCCAGGGCTTTTTCAGAGCCAGAACCTTGCCACCAGTTAAGTGCGTCTCCTGCAGCAGCACTATGTGGGGGTTATGCAGTTTTAAATATTGGAATAACAGTGTTCTTTTATATTTGGAGTTAAGCCCCCTGATGTTCCATGACAAAATGGTCAGCAGCTCAGAATCTGAGGGAGCCATCATGGAACATCAGGGGGAAACAAGAGCAGGATGAGCCCAGCAAACCAACACATGTAAGTAAACCCAAAATTGGCACATATATTCATTAGGGTCAGAGACTAATGAAGCATTTGAGCAGCACATTGTGTATCCAGATCTTCAAAACAGAGAAACCCCTCTCCCTAGAACACATAACACCCTACCCAGACATCATCAAAAAACACCCTACTACCTAGCCAATACCCCAACATAATTGGGCTAGTAGTTTAATCTCTAAACCTTTATACCAAAAGTCACCTACGTGAGGCTCAAAGTTCCAGAGAAAGAAACCTGTTGAACTCCCTACTGACCAGCAACCCCAACAACAATGCCAGTCAGTTTAAAACCCTTAACAGATAGATCTTCAGACTTCTTTGAAGAGTTCTTCAAAAGGCAGAAAAATCTGAGGGGGATTAGATACTTCAGTGAGTTGTGGCCAACAAGGTAGCTCCGGAGTAGAAGGATCTAGAAGAAAACATACATCTAGTCCAGGACCAGGAGGAACTCCAGCGTTCGATTGCTCTAGTGAGAGAGGGACCATAATCAGGGGTAAGTCATGCACCTCAGCCTCAGGAAGTAGAACTGAATAAACAACTTCTTAATGCGTGTATCCGGAAGGAAAATAGCATCTTTAAGGCAGCTTTCTTAAAGCAGCTTGTAGTGAGGAATAGCTTACCGCGCCTACCACAGGGTGTCCAGCCAGTTATGCGCATTGGCCAGGGAGTCGAAGAACCTGACCGAGCCATTGTGAGGGACCCGGAGATGGCTGGGGTACAACATGCTGTATTTAATGTCCTTTTCACGTAGGCACCTACGGATCTCATTAAAGGACTTCCTCATACGCTGCAGCTCAGCCGAGAAATCCAGGAACAGTTGGACCGAGGAGTTGCTGTATGGAAGTGAGGGGTGTTTGCAGGCTTCGGAAAGCATCCTTTCACGGTCCCTGAAGTTAAGGAAGTGGACCAAGAAGGGTCGGGGATTTGCACCAGGGATAATGCGTCTTGTGGGTACGCGGTGGGCGTTCTCAACGATATAGTTCGGGAAGACATCCGTGAGACTTAGCATTTTCCTGTAGAACTCTTCCGCGAACTCGGCTGGGTGATCGCCCTCCTCTCCCTCCGGGAGACTCAAGACTCGGACATTGTTCCGTCTTACCCTGTATTCTGCGTCATCGGATTTGGTGACAAGCAGTTGTACCGTGCGTTGCAAGTCCGCTATTGTGTTAGTGTGAGTAGCCGTAAGGTCTTCAGTGGCAGAAAGTCCGGATTCCGATTCAGTCAGTCTACCTCTGATCTTATATAGGTCGTTTCTAATGAGATTACATTCTTCTGGTGATTCTCACCAGCATGGAGGTTTTGCTCTGTTCAATGGCGGCCGGGATCACTGCCGTGCAGCAGGTGGATGGATAGCCAGCAGCTTGTGATGATGATCTGGCAGAGGGGCCAAACAGCACTCAGGCAGTCTCAGGGTGTTAGTGTACACCACTGAGGTACTCATCCAGGGCAAGCAGCTCAGCACAAGCTCAGGCCTCTAGGATGTGAGAACTACTGTAGGCCTCAAGATGGCGGTGGGCCTCAAGTATATGGAGCCAGCCTCAGCCGGATTACTGCTGCAGAGCCGGCCAGCCAGGCACAGATATAATGACTAGATCTGAAGCAGGGGATGCCAGGGATTAGGTGAGGCAGATGTACAGGCTCACCAGGCTGGTCAGCAACAAGGATGGTGAAGGATTAGAGTAGAATGATCAGAGCCATGAGTATATGGAGCCAGCCTTGGCCGGATTACTGCAGCATGGTTGACTGGCCGGGCACAGAAATAGTCACTGGATCTGAAGCAGGGGATGCCAGGGATTAGGTAGGGCAGATGTACAGGCTCACCAGACTGTTCAGCAGCAAGGATGGCAAAGGATTAGAGTAGGATGATCAGAGCCACGAGTATATGGAGCCAGCCTTGGCCGGATTACTGCAGCATGGCCGGCTGGCCGGCCACAGAAATAGTCACTGGATCTGAAGCAGGGGATGCCAGGGATTAGGTAGGGCAGATGTACAGGCTCACCAGGCTGTTCAGCAGCAAGGATGGCAAAGGATTGGAGTAGGATGATCAGAGCCACGAGTATATGGAGCCAGCCTTGGCCGGATTACTGCAGCATGGCCAGCTGGCCGGGCACAGAAGTAGTCACTGGATTTGAAGCAGGGGATGCCAGGGATTAGGTAGGGCAGATGTACAGGCTCACCAGGCTGCTCAGCAGCAAGGATGGCAAAGGATTAAAGTAGGATGATCAGAGCTCCTTGGCTTACATCTGGTCACGCCCCCGAATAAAGGCACTTTTAGTGTCCACTTCCTCTTATGCCTTGTACACACAATAGGATTTTCCAATAACAAATGTTGGATGTGAGCTTGTTGTCGGAAAGTCCGACCGTGTGTATGCTTCATAGAACATTTGTTGTTGGAATTTCCACCAACAAATGTTTGAGAGCAGGTTCCCAAATTTTCCGATAACAAAACTTGTTGTCGGAAATTCCGAGCGTGTGTATATAAGTCCGACGCACAAAAGTCCACGCATGCTCGGAATCAAGCAGAAGAGCCGCACTGGCTATTGAACTTCATTTTTTCTCGGCTCATCGTACGTGTTGTTCGGAATTTCCAACAACATTTGTGTTGTGACCATGTTTATTCAAGACAAGTTTGAGCCAACATCCTTCGAGAAAAAATCCACGGTTTTGTTGTCGGAAAATCCTATCGTGTATACAGGGCATAACTGTTCCTTCCCAACATTTTCACTTTATCTCTAAATTTAAGATATAAAAAAACAGACAGACAGGCTTTCCAAAGAAATGAAGTACAGCACAAATGATTTCTAAAGATTGTAGGCTCTTCAGTACAGGGAAGGCCACCCAGTGAAGATTTCAGGTTGGGAATGTATTAGGTACATAAAACCTATATAAAAATGTGGGGGGCAGAAAGAGGTGGTAAAACAGGACATATAGTGCACATATCTTTTAATGATAGTCAGCTTTTACTGTGTGTCTGTATTTTCTACATATACACCATTCATATCTTACCAAATCTCCATACTTTACAGTCTATCACAGACATTACATTTTTATTCCAGACATTAAAGTGTTACTAAGGAGAATGTTTTATACTCTTTTCTCAAGTTATGGGATCTGTACATCTCTTCTCTAGAATTATTTAGTAATTTTACAGCTATTTGTGAGAAGACTAGCACTCAACTCCGTTGGGTCACTTGCAGCTTTCTTTGTATGAAACATCTTTATGTCTATCCAGATGGATAGTGATACCTGCAAGGGTGATAGTTTTGGCATCTTTTCTGTCTCTGACAGGACATGTAATATTGGATTAAAAACAAAAAATGGTGCTTCATCAACTTCCTGGAAGAAAGTCAAAACTCTAACTAGAAGCATGCAAAGAAAATAATATAGTAACCTGAATATATTTCAACTTCTCTCTGTTGTTTTTCTTCCATAGCTTGAACTCAATTCAGAGCCAAGGTGTCATTCCCACCATACCTTTTTTATATTTTCATTGAGGAGTTTGATAGCTTTGTTATTTAGATTTATAATGTTTATATTGTCTCCCGTGTTTTGTATTCTTGGATTGCTATATGCCTCTGCTTTTGCTCAAGATGTGACAGAAAAAAACTATGCTTATGAAACCCAGACTCCTTATTTTGAAGGACCTGTCAAGGCATACCCAACACATAAGAGGAAACACATTATGTTTTCTTTTAATTGGATCCTTTACCAATTAAAAAGATAATTTGTTTTTGATGTTTGATTTTTTTTGTGTTTACAGAAAGAAATGTCTGCTGAGGTCATACATGCCGTTTGCTCCATTATGGAAAAATGCACAATTTGCCAAGGAGCTATTCAACCCAATGTCCCCTTCACTAAATTGTGAAAGGAAAAGTGCCCATTTATATAAGTGTTTAAAAAGGAACTTCTCTGTACCTGAACACCACAAATCAAAAACACTATTTAATTCACTTTTAATATTCAAAGCAAACTAACCCATCCATCCATGTCTGCATGCTTTATTTTGCTGAGAAATCACATTGGAAAAACACCCCTAGCATTTCTGGCAGTGGCCATCTTGAGTAAAGGCAAATTATTTATGTGACATTTACTTCCTGGAATCCATCTGCCCTTACAGTTGGGAAAATATTTACTTAATCAAACAGAGCGAGTCGAGTTAATGCCAAAGAGCTCAATTTTGGTCTCATCCTACCACAGCACTTTGTCACAATCCTTCTCTGAATCGATTAGATGTTCATTGGCATGATTGTGCACGTGCCTTCTTGAGGAGGGGGACTTGCCATGTTTGAAGGAAGAAAAATGCTGACTATGACCATAAGAACACCATTCCTACATCATCCCTACAGTCAAGCATGGAAGTGGAAACATTATGCTTTGGGGCTGTTTCTCTACTAAAGGTACAGACCGACTTTGCCGCATTGAGGGGCCAATGGATGGGGCCATTTATTGTGAAATCTTGGATGAGAGCCTTCTTCCCTCAGCCAGAACGCTGAAGATGGGTCATGGATTGGTCTTTCAGCATGACAATGACTCAAAACATACTGCCAAGGCAACAATGGAGTGGCTCAAGAAGAAGCGCATTAAGGTCATGGAGTGGCATAGCCAGTCTCCAGACCTTAATCCTATAGAAAATTTATGGAGGGACCTGAAACTTTGAGTTGCCAAGCGACAGCCAGGAAACCTTAAGGATTTAGAGAAGATTTGTAAAAAAGAGTGGACTAAAATCCCTCCTGAGATGTGTGGTAACCTGGTAACCAGATAAAAGGAACGTCTTACCTCTGTGCTTGCCAACAAAGGTTTCTCCACCTAGCACTAAGTCATGTTTTGCTCGGGGATCAAATACCTATTTTACTCACTGAACTGCTATTTGTATTGTGTTTTTTCTGGATTTTTAGTTTATATTCTGTCTCTATCATTTAAAATACACCCACATGATAAAAATGATAGACCCTTCATTTCTTTGTAAGTGGGCAAACTTACAAAATCTCCAGAGGATCAAATAATTATTTTCCCCACTGTAGCTCAAGCATGCAGGTAGGAGGTTATACTTAGCTAAGAAAACCCCTCCTCCCCACTTAAAGACCCATGGGATGTATGACATGATTTGCCTAGGTCTGGAAACCAGGAATTAACCAAAGAAATGTAAAAAAAAATGAATATGGAATACTTTCCTATCTATTTTATAAAGCTTGCAGCATAAGGATTAAAATAGTCAATGTTGACTGAGAGGGCGAAGTTCCTCTCAAATTAAAGATGGCAGCATTGACGAATCCAAACAAATCTTTACATATTAAGTATGTTGTATTTTGCCAGTTTAAACATGTATGTTAAAGTAACACAGTTGAAAATCATGCACCTTGAAATATTATGAGGAACAGTGTTTCCAAAACTTGCACATTGTAGGGTGCAAGGCTTCCCTTAAAAATGACTTTTAAATCAGGTTTGTAATACTTTGGAGTGTTCATTTATTTTGGGGGTTTAATGTTTTTTATTATATATTTAAAATTGCCCTTGTTTTAGGTTGAACTCCTTTTTTTGCTGCAAGGCTTCCCTTTAAAAAAACTAGCTTTTGTTTCAGTAGGTGGTATTTTGGGTTTTCATTTCTTTTGGTGGTCTCTTGGTTTTTATTTTATATTAACAGGGCCTTTTGTGAGTTTGGGGTGCACAAAGCACAGCAATTACTTGTAACTCACCATTTATTTTTGTAACTGCCTTTTGACCTCTCTAGTGAACTGACCAGAATCTTCAATGAAAATGATACAGACAAAATTTCCCCATTTACAATATGGAAAATGCATAAATGTGTTCTTGAGGGTCTGCAAAATATGGTTGCAGACTTGGAAACTAAGCACAAAAAATCACTCTCACAGTCGGTAGCAGTAAAATAAAAATAAAAAAGAATTGCGCTAGGTGCATATACAATGAGTGAAAAATAATAATGTTATTATGTGAAAAAAGGAAACCGTGACGGAAGTCCTGCTGCTGAACACAATAAACCCGATATGAGGGCACAAAAGATAAATATACAATGGACAGTGCAGCGCTGGACATATATTAGATTGTGAATTATGTTGTATCAATAAATGAGCAATCAACAACAGTGATTAACTACCAATAGAATACCATCAAATTAATAAAAGAATTAAGTGCTTATAAAGACAAAAATTCATAAATGTGATAAATATTCATAAAGTGAAAATAAAATGAAAGTCCAAAAATTGAAATATTCAACGCAGAATCCTGGGACAATGTTCCACCACTAGTGCTGCCCACCACCGGGTGATAGAGTAATGGAGGCTTACCAGAAAGCCTGCGACCACCCTTATTCAGGGGGGTCAAAACAGGCTTAGTAGAGATGTATAGCTGTATGGATCACTGGGGATCTCCTGCAGGGGATTCTGCTGATGTGCCACTAGCCTCCTTCCTGGACAGCCGGTCAGCCACAGCAAGGAACGTTTCAGAGCATGTAGTCCCTGGAATACCTCATACAGCAATCAATCCAGCGAAGGCGAATCATATCAAAAGAAAAGGAACTCCAATAGTGCAGAGAAACCAAGTCCAATTTATTGAATAAAAACAACAGCATACATTGCATAAAATGCATTAAAAATCTTAGCAGGGAAATAGTTGGAAACTCCACTGCCGTTTTAAAATGAAAGCACGCTACCAGGTCACGTTGTGACCCGGTAGCAGTAGACCTCAGGTTAAAGAGAGAAAAATTTTCCTCTCTGATGAGACAAGAGACTAATATACAGATATTGAGGGCTAGGAACATACGTTATGAACAAGGGAATAAATCAGGTAAACTGCTGGCTCATTCATGGAGGGAAACTTCCCGGGGAAACTATGTTCCACATATCGACTCTGATAGAGGAAATCGTCACTTTATATCTAAGGAAATTGCAGAGGTCTTTCGAGAATACTATCTGACGCTCTACAATTTGCAGAATAATTCCCCGTCTGATCAGATAGTACAAAAGCAACAATTAATTCGAGACTATTTCTCCTCTTCAGGACTACCGTCAATATCTGAGGATGCGTCTGAATTACTAAATGCGCCGATCTCAATTGATGAATATATGAGGGCGATTAATATGCTTATGCCCCATAAAGCTCCTGGCCCTGATGGCTATTCGGTAGCTTATTATAAGGCATTGGCTTTCACTCTATGTCCGAGATTTATAAAAGCATTTAATTCTCTTCTAGAAGATCGGCCTATACCGAGAGATACTCTTAGGGCACATATTACAGTTATTCCCAAGGAGGGTAAGGACCATGCCCAATGTAAGAATTATCAACCTATCCCACTATTAAATGTTGACCTAATCATTTTTACACAGATATTAGCCCCAAGGCTACAACCTCTCCTTCAAAATGTCATCCACCCTGATCAGGCAAGCTTTATGCCTACCAAAGAGGCAAAGGATAACACCACTAGAGCCTTAGGTATTATTCATTTGGCTCACTCACCATAAAATACCATTGTGCTTGCTATCTTCCGATGCTGAAAAGGCCTTTGACAGGGTGGATTGGATATTTTTGAAGGAGACGTTGACCCATGTTGGAGTAGGGAAGGCATTTAGCAAATGGATAGAGGCTATATACTCTGCTCAATCCGCTGCGGTAAGAATTAATGAGGTGATCTCCTCATATTTTAATATGAGTAATGGTACAAGACAAGCTGTCCCCCCATTGATTTTTATACTAACTCTTGAACCATTTTTGCGACATGTTCGACGAAGTACTGATATTCAAGGCTGCTTGATCGATAAGTTGGATCATAAAATTGCAGCCTTTGCGGACGATATATTGTTTTTTATTACTTCACCAGAAACCACATTACCAAATCTATTAAGCGAGTTTGACCGGCATTGCTGACTTTCAAATTTTAAAATTAACATTCAGAATTCGGAAATATTACGCTGTCAACTAAATGAGTACAGGCTCTTCAATTGTCGTTTTCTGGGCATCGTCATTTCCGACATATCTAGGGGTCAAATTGACTTTCTCAATAGATAATGTTTTTCAAGTAAATTTTCCACCGCTATTGCGAAAACTCTCTTTCGATTTGGAAAGATGGAATAAAGGTCCCTATACATGGATGGGCAGGAATGCTATTCGTAAAATGAACAGTCCTTTTTGAAATCATTACGCAGTGCTTTTATCAGATTTATTTGGACAAAAATATCCATGTTTATCTTTCCACTATTTGGCTATGCCAAAAACCTGGGTAGCGATTGAACAATCATGTACCAAGATCCCACTCCGATGTCTGCAATGGCTATGGCCAAGAACATTGGGAACCTTAAGACATCATCCCCTTATAGGGGCAACCCTAATGCCGCGTACACAAGATCGAACTTCTCGTCGGAAAAAGATATGATGGCTTTTCCGATGGTATTCCGCTCAAGCTTGCCTTGCATACACACGGTCACACAAAAGTTGGCTGAACTTTCGACCGCCAAGAACGCGGTGGCGTACAACACTACAACGAGCCGAGAAAATTAAGTTCAATGCTTCCGAGCATGCGTCAAATTGTTTCCAAGCATGCGTAGGAATTTTGCGTGTCGGAATTGCTACAGACGATCGCATTTTCAGATAGGAACTTTTTCTGACCAAAAAATTGAAAACATGCTCTCAATCTTTTTTTGGCTGGAATTTGGCCAGCAAAAGTCTGATGGAGCATACACACGGTCGCATTTTCTGACGAAAAACTCTCATCTGTCTTTTGCGGGCCAAAATTTTGATTGTGTGTACCCAGCATAAGAGTAATTCAAAAAAGTCATCTGTTTTCAAAAACAGATGGGGAAATCACTCGACTCTACCATCTTGGGAAACCCGTCATTCTCCCCAGGCTATACAGATAACCACTTTAAACATACTCTGAGATGTGGCAAATTACGATTAGGTGACTTTCTTGAAACATCAAGGTTGAAGACTAGGATGGAAATACAGTTGATGTTCAAACCGCCACTGGATCCGTGGCGGAAACAACAGCTTATCCACTTTCTCAGTTCCCTTACTCGTGGGGAGAGATCAGACCGTTCAAACACACCACTGGAAGACCTATGTCTGATAGAAACACTGTCTACCCATGGGGTATCTGAGGTATAAAAAATGTTAATAGAGCTTTGTCTCTAGATTCCTTCAGAAATGGGAAAGAGATTTAAATACTACATTTTCCAAAGAGCAACGGAGTCACATTCCTATATTTTGCCCACTATTCCTCAAACAGCTAGTCATTACCAAGAGCTATGCTATAAAATCCTTACAAGGTGGTACAAAGTTCCATCACTACTAAAGAAAATCTACCCGGAAAAGACGAATATTTGCTGGCGCTGTGGAGAGTCAGAGGGTAATATGTTTCACATCTTCTGGTCATGTCGGAAGTTAGTGGATTTCTGGTCCAAATTGTGAGATATTATAGGACAGTTAACGGATTATGATCTGGGATCTGATCCAGCTAGATATCTTCTTCATCTTTCAGACCTCTCAAAACGTAAATACAGAAACTCGTTGGTCGCTCATCTTCTGAATGCGGCAAAGGCCTATATCCCTGCCCTGTGGAAGCAGGAACTACCCCCCACGATCTCATTGTGGTGTAAAAAAATAACCAATATATATGTTATGGAAAAAGGTATCGCAATTATGCAAGGTAAAGAGGAAAAAATCAATAAAAATGGAAACAATGGTCCATCTTTGCATGTACCAGGGAATATGGCTGTGCGCTTGTGGAGGGGGAGCGGGTGGGACTTAGGGGGGGACTAAGGGGGGACTAAGGGGGAAGAGAAGGAGAGCATTTAATCCTCTTTTTTTTTTTTCATTATATTATTATATTACATTATACATTACATTATATATTATTTTTTTAATTCTGATGTTTAATTATTATTTATATAGTAGTCTTATATATATTTTATGAAAATACAATCGATTTGTGTTAAGACATACTCTGTGATATGCATGCATTTAAAATGTGTTTGTTTAACCCCAACTGTTAAAATAAAAGTTAGGCATAGGTCTATTATGCATGATTAAAAGAGTCCTGCTACTGGTCAATTTTACTCTACAATTCTTGTTCTACAATTCTAGTAAAATGCCTAAAAATGCCTAAAAATGCCTGTCTGTACTCTGAGTATCTAGTATACTTTGGACAATTCTTCATCATTAAATATATCCTCCTGCAATTTTACACTGCTGTATCATTTGCATTATCTTAATTTTTAACAGGATTTTGTTAGAAATTGGCCAACTACAGTTTTGCTTCAGCAAGAAGGGGGACACTATTCGCCAATTTCTATTTGCTTAAAGTGGGCTTATTATTGCTTGATAAAAAAGCATGCATCACTGCCTAAACCATAAAAAAATCCACAAATATATGCTGTTGTTGATGCTGTCCGAGAAAACTGTACTGTTCTTTAATACCATGTAGGGCTTTAAAGCGATAGTAAAGTCATTTAAAGAAAACAAAAGCAAACCTTGCAAGGTAAAGGCATAATGTGCTAGTATGCACTGCAAACTAGCACATCATGAAAGACTTACCATAGAACAAAGCCCTGCACTGCAGTCACCACTGGGGGCTTCCATCTTCACCTGGTCTTCCTTCCGGGTCCGTGGAGTCCAACCATCTGACTGGACGAGCCGTGACATCACTCCCGTGCATGTGCACGGTAATCTCATATAAATAAAAATTTGTGCGCTAGCAATAATATAATTGGGAAAAATGCCTAGGAGACACAACTTATATATGAGTCCCAGCAATAACAAGTGCATAAAATCCTCTCTCAAAGATCCAAAAAGAATATTTGCATATTCTGAAAATAAATTATAAATAATCACACATCCACAGAACACCTGTAATCAGTCCATGAATAAGCTAAACAAAATAAGGTAAAAAGAAAAAAAGTCCATTTGGTATATCTCATCACACAATCAGAAATATAATGAGCTGAAAAGACTATTTCCGAATGCACATTGATTGCAGAAAAAGCAGTAATGGATGTACGCTTACCCCAATCGTTGGACCTCCTCTGTGGCAAGGTCGTATGAGCTTGCAGATATAGCCCTCTGCAGGGACAGATGGAATATTGTTATTCGGGTCCTGTCAGCGTGCACCACCGACTCCAATAAGGTCCGGCCGATCCAACTGCTCCAGCATCAGAGGGGGGACTCAGAAGTGGAAGAGTCCATATGAAGAAAAAAAGCAAGAGGAAGAACTCCAATAGTGTAATAACGTTGGGGATTTATTGGTTAAGATAAACCACAGATGTACATATAAAAAGTTCCAATAGAAAAGAATATTTCTCTAAAAAAGCCGGCATAAGACAGAGGCTGAACACCCGTGCAAACAAGAATTTCAAAACACGTGATGGCAAGCACTGCGAGGCCACGCCCTACATGTTTCGTCATACGTGACGTCTTCTACGGGGCACGGGCGACGCAATGAACCATCACCTTATATAAACAGACAGAGTGTAACCACGCCCCATCTCCGCCCATGTCTGTCATTCGACAGGGCATGCGCAGAGATTCAACCGAGCCGTCATTGAAGACCGCCCTCAGGGCGGAACATAAACATAAAACCAAAACGAGAAACCAAAACGAAAATACATCCAAGCCTCGTTTCGGCGCCAGCCCGTCTTACGACCAGGCATGCGCAAGGATATACCAAGCCTCGGTCTGGCTGTCATTGAAAGCCTCCTATAGAGACGGGCCATAATTAAAAAACCGGAAAGACTTGAGCGTGTACCCTGGATTAAAAATAAAGAGAACCATCCATGGCACGCCAGGAACTTCCGGTATTTAATAAATAAAAACGAGTTTAAAAAACCTAAATACAGCAATTAGATCTAAAAAGACTACTAAGCAGTACATGTGCATAACTATATTTAATACACTGCACATCCACTGCAATAAAGGACTCTATGATATGAAAAGTGCTAATTATGTCTATTGATTTTTAATTCATGTATATAACAAAAACTAAAAAATATTTATTTAAAAATATAAAAATAAAATTAAAAAATAAAATTAAAATAAAATTGCCCTGAAACTTATGAAAAAGTGTGCAAATTTATTAGTGAAGTTGTATATAGGCAAAATCATATTAAGGATGGAACCATTATATCTAGAGAATTTTACCTAAAGGGTTTAAATTTTGACCTGACAGCCAGAGCAGGCCCAGCCTATCCCTTTACAATTTTTAACCTGAGGGAGAAAACAATAAAATCTTGTAGGTATAATGAACAAGAAAACAATTCGAATAATCATAAACATCCTAGAAAAAAAGCTCTAATTGCCCTATATAGATAGATACAATTACGAGGGGCATATAAGATTATATGTCTGAAGTTTCCATCATGCGTTATCAATAAACGCATTGATTTCAATATCGACATTAAGCCCCCGTGGTTTGAGACACCCGATTTTGTATATCCATCCCATTTCTAGCTTGGATATGGCTCGTCTCTTGGGGCCTCCTCTCCAAGGTACACTCAATCTATCGATACCCACAAATTGAGTGCCCTCGGGATCTTTATCGTGTACATTAAGGTAGTGTTTAGATACCAGATGGCCTATAAACCCTCTCCGAATATTACTAATGTGTTCGTTTAACCTGACCTGAAGCGGGCGGACCGTACGTCCCACGTATTGAAACCCACACGGACAGGTTAAAAGATACACTACATGGGTAGTAGAACATGTAATGAACGATTTTATTGGGAAGATTTGTGAAGTGCTGATGGAATGAAAATGGGTCACCTTCCGATCCTTGATAGCATTAACAGTACAAACCGCACATTTTCTACATCTGTAGTACCCAACTAAATTCTGAAAAAACATTGGTTTCCTTATTGGAGGGTCACATACACTGGGAGCCACCGATGCTCTAATAGATGGCAATCCCTTAAAAACCACCTGGGGTTTCTCAGGGAGTAGAGGACCCAATATATTGTCATTTTTGACAATATGCCAGTATTTGTATATCAATTTTCTTATTGTGAAATGTTGATAAGAATAATTGGTTACAAATGGGCAGATAAGGTCTTTCTTTGTGGTGTTCCCTATTTCTGTTTGATCTCTTAATAGGGATTCTCTATCTAATTTTTCCACCTCCTCAACTCGCTCTCTTAAAAAAGAGGCATCATAGCCCTTTTCAAGGAATCGCTCTGTAAGGACCTGGGACTGAATCCTGAAATCGCCAATGGAAGAACAGTTGCGTCTGATTCTGACATATTGGCTTTTCGGGACTGAATCCAGCCAAGCTTTATGATGGCAACTATCTCGCGATATGAACGTGTTTCGATCAGTGGACTTAAAATAAGTGGAAGTCAGTATCGTATCTCTTTCTCCCCATATTTTAAGATCCAAGAAGTTTATTGTACTCAAGCTAGCTTCATAGTTGAAATGGATTCCCCTATCATTGTCATTCAAGCCCTCCATGAATCTACACAGAGAGTCATGGGTACCATTCCATAGGAGGAGGACGTCATCAATGTATCTTGCCCACAAGACCAATTCTGGTCTACGTTGAGCATAGATGACGTCCTCCTCCCATTTCCCCATGAATAAATTAGCCAGGCTGGGGGCAAACTTTGCCCCCATAGCTACCCCTTTCCTCTGTAAAAAGAAAAAATTCCTATGCCAGAAGAAATTGTGGGTAGTGGCGTACTCCAGCAAATCCATTATGAACCTTTTTTGTTTTATCGGTAATGTCACGTCCTTATACAGATAGTATTTCACTGAGGATATACCCCAAACATGGGGAATCGCCGTGTATAAAGACGTGACATCCGCTGTAACCAGCCAATATCCGCTCCTATACCCACAATCCCTAAGTAGGTTGATAGCATGTCTACTGTCTTTAATATAGGCAGGTAGTGAACGGACTAAGGGTAATCTCAGCCACGGATTATTTATTTATGAATTATTTAGCCCTACAAAGGCCAGAGTTTGCTAACACAATTTGCCCCAATAGACAATGGTATTCTCTGCTAAGATTATTTTTGTTAAATTTCAAGGATTGCTGAATTGCAGGATTTGTCAAACCCTCATCCCATTTAAGCTGAGCAGATTCACTTTTTCCTAGTCATGATTAGCTCAGATATTCAGGTATCTAGATACTAGATTCAGGTATTCTAGATACTCACTCATGGTAGAGTATCTAGAGACATAAAAGATTGACTACATCATGTAGAAGCAGGGAGTTTTAACTTCTTTTCTCACACCTCCCTGGGTTCCTGGGAAGATAAGTTCTTCAGCTGCCTTCCCTTAGCAGCTCAGAAAGGAAACATCTAATGAGGCAGAGGTAGCTGAACAAGTGATCTGCAGCCAGGTGAGCGTCAATCTAAATCAAAGTGACAGACAAGTCTCTGTCCCAATATCCAAATGCGATCCAATTCAATATGTGTTTGCATTGGGGTAAGTTTGGAGTAAGTAGTAGGGACTAGGTCAATATACATCAGTAGGGGGGAAAACAAAGGAAGCGCCACCTAAGTGCAGTATTAAAAGCAGGGTTTTAATGGCAAGGTACATAAAATCACTCACAAGATGAAGTAAAAACATGAGCTCATCTGTAGTCTGGTAGTCCATGTAACTCCTAGTGTCCGAGTATAACACCCATGCATGGCTGTGATGGTGAGGGGTCCGCAGCGCATCCTGTGGCCACCAGGAAGACAACCAGAACCAGCGTGGAATGTAAGGAAGTGATGTCATGGACAACAGGGAGACATCCGGAAGAGCCTGTAGAAGGTGCTGATGCTTCGAGCACGTAGCCTGCCTGCCCATCTTGTCTAACTGTAACAGCTATTCCGGATGTCTCCCCATTGTCCGTGATGTCACTTCCTTGCATACCATGCTGGTTACGGTTGTCTTCCTAGTGGCCACAGGATGTGATGTGGACCCTTCACCATCACAGCCATGCATGGGTGTCATACTCGGACACTAGCAGTTATCTGGACTACCAGACTACAGTTGCCGCCTTCATTACCCCACCATTCCTTTCTATGGACTTATGAACTGTTTATGTACTGCCGTACTGCCTATTGGGCCGTACACACGATAGGATTTTCCGACAACAAATGTTGGATGTGAGCTTGTTGTCAGAAAGTCAGAACGTGTATATGCTCCATAGAACATTTGTTGTCGGAATTTCCACCAACAAATGTTTGAGAGCAGGTTCTCAAATTTTCTGGCAACAATATGATATATCTATGTATTATTGTGTGAGCAGATTTTTGTCCACAAGTGATGTTTCATTTTGATTTTCAATATTGATAAGACTGAGAAAAGTACTGAAAATGTACATCATATCCACCCAGTTTGTTACAGGTTAGGCTATAAAAGGCTGTCTATTGTCATATTTGTCTGCTGCAAACACTTTAAACAGATGTCCTTGACTTAATAACTCATCTGGCAAGCTTAAGGGCTTACAAGATAGCCTTATGCTGATGAGTACATTACTTTCTTACTTTGCCCTTGGGCAAAGAAAGAGGGGGGCTATGAGATTTATGAGCAATATATTAAGTATATTTCCATCGGAAGACCAGAATTTGGTCTCCAAAAGACCAGCCCTGAGTCACAAACTCCCTTCTTTTTATACAAGTAGGCCCTGTGGTTTTCAAACTAGATAAAGCACAGTAAGAAATACAGTAACATTTTGAACTGGAACAATTTTAGTAAATACAAAAAAAACCTAATCTCTTAATAAGAATTATGTTTTGGTTTATGTATATGCTAACCTTTACTAAAGGTTATTTCAATCTAATTCATTAATCACTTTATAGGGTGCACTGGGCAGTATTCTTGAATGTTTAGGCTCTGACATGTTCTCTTTTCTTTCATTTATTGTGGAATTTTATACATGTACAGTACATTGCATTCGTATAGTAAAAATAGTGAGAATAGGTTTCAGTTGTTTGGCCTTGTTCATGGATACATCTATGCAACAACGTACACGCCTATTCTTCAAGATATGAGGTACATTGCTTAAGCTAAATTTCTTTCTCTCTGTTAAATTCCCCATAGGTATATATTCAGGGTCTAGTGGAGACCTCTTGACAGGACTGCTTGCAATAAGCCATAACTAGGCAAGAAGGCATCAACATTTTGAAGTGTGTAATTCAACAAACTGGAAAACTTTGGGTAGACTAATACTGTTAAACATGTAATCTGTTGTCATAAGATGTCACTATAAACAAACTGAGATTTATAAAATGATATTAAAAAAAGTATTTTAATGAAGCAAAGTTTATTACGAATTGTACAAAAAAGTGGCAACCAACCCAACCTATAGCTAGCCTTTGCAGTAAGATGCACATGGAAGGGCAACACACATCACAAACCCTCAGGATTAATTTTATTCATACAAATGTTAAACTATCTATGACTGACAGGTATGTTGCTCTCTGTCAATCAAACAAGTCTTTGAAGTTTATCGCGGTCAACAGGCTTCAGATGTTGAAATGGGTACTTTCGTAATAAACTTTAGAAACAAACAAAAGATTTCCCAGCACACTTACCAGCCAGCATGCAAAACAACCAAATTGACCATGTCTAACAATTCATGTTAAAAACAGAGGCTTTTGTTGGCACACATTTGCAAGGCTCCTCTGTATACTGCAGTCCTTGCTCTATAATTTGAGAGTTTCCCAAGTTGAAGCACATATAGCAGTGGATATATTAAGGCCAAGTGTGTCTGGAGAGAGCCCATCCCTTCTAAAGGCACAGGGATGCACGTGGCACCCAACAAGAGCACAATGGTGGCTGAAGGCATCCAGTTCGTCACCGCACCCAATTCAACCAACTGTACAAAAAAGTGGCAACCACCACAACCTATAATTATCCTTTGCGGTAAGGTGTCCATGGAAGGGCAAAGCACATTACAAACAAACATTAAAAACAGAAGGTTTTGTTTGCACACAATTGCAAATATATGCTTAAGCCTCAGTGCCCAAGTCAAGGAGTGCCCATGTTAAGGAGGGGTGGGCTCCCTCCAGGCACATCTGCCCTTATTCACTATATATATTCTATCCACTGCTATATATTCTCCAACTTAGGAGACTCTAAAATTATAGAGTTAGGACTACAGTATACAAAGGAGCCTTGACCTGGGCACTGCGGCTTAAACATAAGCAGTATTTACAAATGTGTGCAAACAAAACCCTCTGTTTTTAATGTGAATTGTTAGACAGGGTCAATTTGGTAGCTTTGTAAGTTGGCTGGTAAATGTGCTGGGAAATATTTTGTTTGTTTGTAAAGTTTATTACAAAAGTATCCATTTCAACAACATCTGAAGCCTGTTGACCATGATAAACTTCAAAGACATGTTTGATTGATAGAGGGCAACATATCTGTCAGTCATGGATAGTTTAACATTTGTATGAATAAAATTCATCCTGAGGGATGTTGTAAAAATGAATTCCCAAAGCCCATTTTACCTATACAATTATATTGTGTTCAAACACGTTTTTCTAGAGAGATCCCATAGTTACAGTACATTGTTTATCCTAACAAATATCAGTTAAAACATGATTGACACCCTAAGTACCTTCTGTTATGGTGTGAAGCTATTACCATATTTGTGTGTGCAGATGCATTCTTTAGATTTGCTCTATGACATTTATACTTCAACAACCTTTTGCTTGAGACAAGTCAAATTCTTGTTAATTTCATGACTTATTTTCAAATATTGTCTCAAATTTACTCTGGAAATGGCTGAGGGGAGCATAATAAATCATTAAACTACTTTAGTTAGTTGTAATATATTTCCTCCATAATATTTAGCAAAAAATGTTCTTTAGTTTTTCTCCTAAAACTTCTTTAACAGTTGCGTGAGAAAGAATACAAGTCCCTATAATAGAAGGGATTAGAAGGGAACAAAAACTATCTTTATGTTATTCCTCTTGTGAGACAAGATGAACAGTGTTCCCCAGCCCAATCTTATTGTGATCTGCCAATAACAAGTTTGACACTTCTTAAACAAGTTGACGTTCTTCTATGTTCTTCAAATCACCTTAGAATTAGCATTTTTATGTAAGTCGGGCTAGAATACCTCATCTAAAAATTATTCATGGTTTTGTATTCCCTGTGCTTTAGTCCCTAAACACACAGGCATTGTTTAACATCAACTTTTAACCTAGTCTAAATAGCATTTGAATCAACAAGCATTTACAAAGCATTTCACAAGCTTTATGCAGGCTTCTTGTAGCCTGTAAAACAAACACCTTCCTTTAACATAGCTCTGTGTAAGCTACAATTCTGGCTACTTTTAGCTTACATGGGGCACTACTTTACTCCAAGTGGTTCAGTGGAGCAGCAGAGAAGCAAAAAGGTGGTATGTGCTGTCAGGGAGGGCTTAGTTAGGTGAACCCATTGTTTTACGTAAGCTGTCTGATTATTTTTCCCTTTCCTACCTTACCCCTGGTGACCTACAGTATCTCCAAAAGTGAGTACACACCTCACATTTTTGAAAATATTTTATTATGTCTTTTCATATGACAACACTGCAGAAATTACACTTTGCTACAATGTAAAGTAGTGAGTGTACAGCTTGTATATTTGCTGTCCCTTCAATATAACTCAACACACAGCCATTAATGTCTAAACCGCTAGCAACTAAATGTGAGTATACCCCTAAGTGAAATTGTCCAAATTGGGCCCAATTAGCCATTTTCCCTCCCTGGTGTCATGTGACTCATTAGTGTTACAAGGTCTCAGGTGTAAATGGGGAACAGGTGTGTTAAATTTGGTGTTGTCGCTTATACTTGTCACTGGTCATACTGGTCACTGGAAGTTCAACATGGCACCTCATGGCAAAGAACTCTCTGAGGATCTGAAAAAAAGAATTGTTGCTCTACATAAATATGGCATAGACTATAAGAAGATTGCCAAGACTCTGAAACTGAGCTGCAGCATGGTGGCCAAGACCATACAGCGGTTTAACAGGACAGGTTCCACTCAGAACAGGCCTCACCATGGTCAACCAAAGAAGTTGAGTGCACTTGCTCAGCGTCATATCCAGAGGTTGTCTTTGGGAAATAGACGTATGAGTGCTGCCAGCATTGCTTTGCTGCAGAGGTTGAAGGGGTGGGGTCAGCCTGTTAGTGCTCAGACCATATGCCGCATACTGCATCAACTTGTTCTGCATGGCTGTTGTCCTAGAAGCCTCTTCTAAAGATTATGCACAAGAAGGCCGAAAACAGTTTGCTGAAGATAAGCAGACTAAGGACATGGATTACTTGAATCATGTCCTGTGGTCTGATGAGACCAAGATAAACTTATTTGGTTCAGATGGTGTCAAGCGTGTGTGGCAACAACCAGATGAGGAGTACAAAGACAAGTGTGTCTTGCCTACAGTCAAGCATGGTGGTGGGAGTGTCATGGTCTGGGGCTACATGAGTGCTACCGGCACTGGGGAGCTACAGTTCATAGAGGAGAACCATAAATGCCAACATGTACTGTGACATACTGAAGCAGAGCATGATCCCCTCCCTACAGGGACTGGGCCGCAAGGCAGTATTCTAATATAACGACCCCAAACACACCTCCAAAATGACTACTGCCTTGCTAAACAATAGGGATGAGCTTTGAGTTCGAGTCGAACCCATGTTCGACTCGAACATCGCATGTTTGACCGTTCGTCGAATTGCGAATGATATGGGCCGTTCACGCCAAATTCGAGTAGCGCATCACGGCCCATAATTTACTGCGACATCGCAGTGCATTGCTGGCTGATGATTGGCCAAGCATGCACTATGACCCGCACGCTTGGCCAATCACAGCGCTGTCTGTACAGAGAGCTGTAATTGGCCAATTATGGCTCAGGGGGTTTAATACACGCCCCACACTATATAAGGCCACCTGCACGTCGGCCCTGTGTAGTGTGTTCCGGAACTGAGAGAGAGATAGAGAGAGAGAGAAAGCGTCATTTGATTTAAGTTAGATAGAGTAGGCAGGCGAGTCAGTTAGCTGCACTTACAGTGTATTGTGTTTATATATGCATCCTAGGTGTTGTATATATATATATATATATATATATATATATATATATATATATATACACACTGTATTCAGTTTAGCTAGATCTGTTCCTGTTATTCTCTTCCTACTGACAGGCAGGCCTGAAGAAAATTGCTGGTGTTCTTCTGATCCTATTAGTCCTATTAGCTACAGTATTTACAGTTAGTGTAGTGCGTCCTCTGCACAGTGTGCACCTAAAGCTACCTGAAGAAAATTGGTGGTGTTCTTCTGATCCTATTAGTACCACAGGCAACTGTAATATTTACAAGTTAGTATAGTGCGTCCTCTGTACAGTGTGCACCTAAAGCTACCTGAAGAAAATTGGTGGTGTTCTTCTGATCCTATTAGTACCGCAGGCAGCTGCAGTATTTACAAGTTAGTGTAGTGCCTCCTTTGCACAGTGTGCACCTAAAGCTACCTGAAGAAAATTGGTGGTGTTCTTCTGATCCTATTAGTACCGCAGGCAGCTGTAGTATTTACAAGTTAGTGTAGTGCGTCCTCTGCACTGTGTGCACCTAGAGCTACCTGAAGACAATTGCTGTTGTTCTGCTTCTATTAATACCACAAGCAGGCAGCTACAGTATTAACAGTTAGTGTACTGCGTCCTCTGCACAGTGTGCACCTAAAGCTACCTGAAGAAAATTGGTGGTGTTCTTCTGATCCTATTAGTACCACAGGCAGGCAGCTATAGTATTACAGTTAGTGTACTGCGTTCTCTGCACAGTGTGCACCTAAAGCTACCTGAAGACAATTGCTGTTGTTCTGCTCCTATTATTACCACAGGCAGGCAGCTACAGTATTTACAGTTAGTGTACTGTGTCCTCTGCACAGTGTGCACCTAAAGCTACCTGAAGAAAATTGGTGGTGTTCTGATCCTATTAATACCACAGGCAGGCAGCTGCAATATTTACAGTTAGTGTACTGCGTCCTCTGCACAGTGTGCACCTAAAGCTACCTGAAGACAGTTGCTGTTGTTCTGCTCCTATAATACCACAGGCAGGCAGCTACAGTATTTACAATTAGTGTACTGTGTCCTCTGCACAGTGTGCACCTAAAGCTGCCTGAAAAAAATTGGTGGTGTTCTTCTGATCCTGTTAGTACCACAGGCACGCAGCTGCAGTATTTACAGTTAGTGTACTGTGTCCTCTGCACAGTGTGCACCTAAAGCTATGTGAAGAAAATTGGTGGTGTTCTTCTGACCCTATTAGTACCACAAGCAGGCAGTTGATTCTGCTAGCTGCAGTATCAGTATATATATACATCCCAGCTTTGTGCAGCTACATCTCACTGCAGGCCATTAGTATGTCTGGAAGGCCAACAAGGAGAGGCAGACAGTCACAAGCCAATAAAAGAGGGCAAGCAGGCTCTGTGTCTAGAGGCAACAGTGCTGGTCATGGAGACGGTGCATCCTCATCAGCACGTGGCCGTGGGACACGCTTGTCCTTTTTTTCGGCAGTTGGCCGTGTTGAGCCGCAACATGCGGAAGACTTGATACAGTGGATGACCAAGCCGTCCTCATCCTCCTCATCCAGGCTCAGGGTACTTTGTCTGGCAAAGCAGCTGCCAACGTGGCCTCTTCCCTCGGCTCAATGACATCAGTCACTCCTTCCCTAGCCCCACCATGTCCTCCTGAGGAGTCCCCCGAACTGTTTGACCACAGTGTTGGGTACATGCTGCAAGAGGATGCCCAGTGTTTTGAAGGCTCTGCATCACACCGCAGAGCTCCGCATGTGCAGGGCGCTGCTGTCTCGTTATTCCAAAAGTTCTTTGGTGTGGGCCTTTTTTGAGACGAGTGCATCAGATCCCACCGCTGCTATTTGGAACATATGTCTCAATCGTATCTCGCGTGGCCAAAACATCACCCGCTTGGGCACCACATGCTTGACCAGGCATATGTCGACCTGCCATGCAGTTCGTTGGCAAGAGTACCTAAAATACCCACACCAAAGAACAAAGCGGACCTCTCCTTGCTCCTCATCAGCTGGGATCTCCAACCCCACTATACCTTCAGTCCTCTCTGAAACCTGCACTGAGAGGAATGAAGGTGTACAATTAGGTGTGTCACAGCCAAGTACTTGCGGGCAATCTGCTATCGGTACACCAACGTCAGATTGTACCAGGCAAATTTCCCTGCCCCAGCTGCTGCACCACCGAAAGAAGTTCGCTCCCACAGCCATCCACATGCCCAGCGGTTGAATGCTAGCTTGGCTAAATTGCTAGCACTTCAACTGCTGCCTTTTCAGTTGGTAGACTCTGCCCCCTTCCGTGAGTTTGTGGAATGTGCGGTTCCTCAGTGGCAGGTTCCCAAACGCCACTTTTTCTCACGGAAGGCGATTCAGGCTCTCTACCGGCATGTGGAAGGCAATGTCTTGGCCTCGCTGGACAGGGCGGTCAGCGGTAAGGTGCATATTACCGCTGACTCATGGTCCAGCAGGCATAGACAGGGATGTTACCTATCTTTCACCGCGCACTGGGTGACTCTTCTGGCAGCTGGGAAGGATGCAGGACAGGGTGCAGTAGTGTTGGAGGTTGTTCTGCCACCATGCCTCCAAAATTCTACTAGTGGTGATTCTGCCACACCTCTCTCCTCCACCCCTCCTCTTCTTCTTCCTCCATGGCCTCTTCCTGTGCTGATTTGTCCTCGGAACCAGCGGTGCTCCGTAGGCGTTCAAGGGGCTACGCAAGCACGCAGGCAAAAAATGCCATGGGGTGCTTGAGCTGGTGTGCTTGGGGGACAGGAGCCACACTGGGGCAGAGATTCTGTCAGCTCTGCAGGGGCAGGTTCAGAGGTGGTTGACACCACGCCAGCTTAAGGCAGGTATGGTGGTTTGCGACAATGGCACCAACCTCCTCTCCACCCTCCGACAGGGACAACTGACCCATGTGCCCTGTTTGGCTCACATGCTTAACTTGGTGGTGCAGCAGTTCTTGGGCAGGTACCCAGGCTTACAGGATGTCCTGAGGCAGGCCAGGAAAGTCTGTGTGCATTTCCGCAGGTCATATAATGCCAGTGCTCGGCTGTCTGACCTCCAAAAGGAATTTAACCTGCCCAAGAACTGCCTAATCTGTGACATGCCCACCAGGTGGAACTCAACTTTGGCCATGTTGTAGCAGCTGCACACGCAGCAGAGGGCCATCAGTGAGTACTTATGTGACCATGGCACCAGGACAGGGTCAGGGGAGCTTGTTTTTTTTCCCTACGCCAGTGAGCTATGATCATTGATGCATGCACTGTCCTGTCACCATTTGAGGAGGCCACGAGAATGATGAGCAGTGACAGTGCATGCATCAGTGACACTGTCCCTCTTGTCCACCTGTTGGAGCACGCGCTGCGTGGAGTAATGGACAGGGCACTTGAGGCAGAACAGAGGGAGGAAGAGAAGGACTTCCTTACCTCTCAAGGTCCCCTTTATCCAGACAGTGTTCCTGCGTGCCCGCCGATCACACAGGAAGAGGACGAGGAGGAGGAGGATTGTGTCAGCATGGAGGTGGAGCCTGGCACTCAGCATCAGCAACAATCTTCAAGGGATCATTTACAGTCCGAAGAAACCCATGGACTTGTACGTGGCTGGGAGGAGGTGGCTGCGGATCATGTCGTCCTTAGTGACCCAGAGGACTCTGGACCGAATGCCTCAGCAAACCTACGCTGCATGGCCTCCCTGATCCTGCAAAGCCTGCGAAAGGATCCTCGTATTCGTGGTATCAAGGGGAGGGATGATTACTGGCTGGCAACCCTCCTTGATCCACGTTACAAGGGTAAGGTTGCGGACCTTATCTTGCCATTGCAGAGGGAGCAGAGGATGAAACATCTTCGGGAGGCCTTGCAGAAAGGTTTGTGCAATGCGTTTCCAGAGCCTGGGAGGTTACAATTTCCTGGTCCTCCTGGACAACGTGTTGCTGAGGCTTCAGTCAGTCACAGAAGGAGTGGTGGAGAAAGTGGCCATCTGACCAATGCATTCAGACAATTTTTTAGTCTGCAGCCCCAAGGTCTGATCGGTTCCAGCAACCATCGCCAGCGTCTGATTCACATGGTGCAGGATTACCTAGGGGCAAGATCAGACTTGGACACCTTTCCCACCAAAAATCCTCTGGGTTACTGGGTCTTGAGGATGGATCACTGGACAGAGCTTGCACAGTATGCAACTGAGCTATTGGCCTGTCCTGCATCCAGCATTCTTTAGTTACGCACATTCAGTGCTGCTGGAGGCTTTGTAATGGATCACAGGGTGCGCCTATCCACCGAATTGGATGATCGGCTGACCTTCATAAAATTGAATCAGTCTTGGATCACCAGCTACCAAGCACCTGATGCTGATGTAACCGATTGATTTTTTAAAAAATGTGAGATCCCTTCAAGACTGCCTATGCTGATGCTGAGTGACTATCCTGTTATGCTGAGTCACAATCCTCTTCCTCCTCAATTTTTTACGCCGATAGCTTGTAAGAACATTTTTGGTTCTGGGCACCGCCACCTGTGCCCAAGGCCCAATTTTTCAGCCCCTGTTTAACAGGGGCATATAATTACAATTTTTAATGCAATACTTTGCAGCAGGGCTCATTCCTCTGCTCCAACTATAGTATCTGTGAGGGGTTGCAGTGTTGTGGCACCAGCACCTATGCCCAAGGCCCAATTTTTCAGCCCCTGTTTAACAGGGGCGTATAATTACAATTTTTAATGCAATACTTTGCAGCAAGGCTCATTCCTGCGCTCCAACTATAGCATCTGTAAGGGGCTGCAGTGTTGTGGCACCAGTGCCTAAGGTCCAACAGGGACATGTAATTACAATTCTTGATCTAATATTTCACAGCAGGGCCCATTCCTGCACCCACCAAGAGTAACTGAGGGCTTACAGTGTTGTGGCAACACCGCCACCACCACCAAAGGGCCCAATTTTTCTGCCCCTGTTCAACAGGTGCATGTAATTAAAATTCTTGATATAATATTTCACAGCAGGGCCCGTTCCAGCGCTCACCAGGAGTAACTGTGAGGACTTACAGTGTTGTGGCACCAGCACCACCACCACCACCAAAGGCCCAATTTTTCTGCCACTGTTCAACAATGGCATGTAATTACAATTCTTGACCTAATATTTCACAGCAGGGCCCGTTCCTGCGCCCACCAAGAGTAACTGTGAGGGCTTACAGTGTTGTGGCAACACCAACACCTAAGGCCCCAATTTCTGCAGAGTATATAGGGCAGGCCCCTACTTTTAAACATCCAACTTACAAACGACTCCTACTTGCAAACAGAAGGAGACAACAGGAAGTGAGATGAAATCTACCCCTAGGAAGGGAAATTCTCTCCTGTAAGAGTTAATATGGGAAAAACGTGTCTCCTCTTCACTGATGCTTTATCACCAATCCTTGTTTCACTAAAAAACCCACATTTTCAAAAAACATTTGTCATTGGGACAGAAAGTGAGGTGAAATCTTCTGAAGAGGTGCACAGACAGCAAAACAAATGTTACAGGGGTGATAACCCTTCCCTATGTTTTCCAAAAAGCTTAAAAATAGATTTTTTGGCTGGAGCTACACTTTAAAAATGTACCAGTTCAAAATTACAAACAGATTCTACTTAACAACAAACCTACAGTCCCTCTCTTGTTTGCACTGCCTGTATACTGCTGTTCAGAGTATATAGGGCCTAAGGGTCCCAAGCCTTTCCTTTTTTTAATTTGGGTGTGGGGTTCCCCTTAATATCCATACAAGACCCAAAGGGCCTGGTAAAGGACTGGGGGGTGGGGGGTACCCATGCCGTTTGTCTCACTGATTTTCATCCATATTGCCAGGACCTGACATTACATTAAAGCCACAAGCAGTCCTAAATGACATTTATTGCTTTAAAAATTTCATTTTGTGCAGGGACTGTTCTAAGCACGAGAAACACGTGCCTTTACAGGCATACTATAGACACCCCCTAGGTATGATATTTAAAGGAATATTTCACTTTTTGTTTTCACTTTAAGCATCATTAAAATCACTGCTCCCGAAAAAACAGACGTTTTAAAACTTTTTTTTGCATTGATACATGTCCCCTGGGTCAGAACCCAGGTCCCCAAACCCTTTTTAAGATAATAACCTGCATATTAGCCTTTAAAATTAGCACTTTTGATTTCAAACGTTTGAGTCCCATAGACTTTAATGGGGTTCTAAAGTTTGCGCAAACTTTCGGTCCTTTCGCAGGTTCTGGTGCGAACCGAACCAGGGGGTGTTCGGCTCATCCCTACTAAAGAAGCTGAGGGTAAAGGTGATGGACTTGCTAAGCATGTCTCCAGAACTAAACCTTATTGAGCCTCTGTGGGGCATCCTCAAACGGAAGGTGATGTCGTCATGGAGGAGTGGAAGAGGACTTCAGTGGCAACCTGTGAAGCTCTGGTGAACTCCATGCCCAAGAAGGTTAAGGCAGTGCTGGAAAATAATGGTGACCACATAAAATATTGACACTTTGGGCCCAATTTGGACATTTTCACTTAGCGGTGTACTCACTTTTGTTGCCAGCAGTTTAGATATGAACGGCTGTGTGTTGAGTTATTTTGAGGGGACAACAAATTTACACTGTTATACAAGCTGTACACTCTCTACTTTACATTGTAGCAAAGTGTCATTTCTTCATTTTTGTCACATGAACAGATATAATAAAATATTTACAAAAATGTGAGGGGTGTACTCACTTTTGTGAGATACTGTAGGCTTTGCAATCCTTCCTGGATGCCTGGGACCTTCAAGATGGAGACCAGCAAATGATCAGTTAAAATGTGTTCACTGATCTCCCTTGGGTAGTATGAACCCCAGAGTAGTATTGGGTCTGTATACACCAAAATTTATTTGAGTGTCAGTTTATTGAAAATTTAGATGTAATAAGCAATAGTGCAATTATCACGTGACATAAAAAAATGCAACTGCCAACATTTTAAAATGATTGTAAATATATATTTTTTAAAAACAAACAGGTTTGTACTTACCTTCTCTGTGCAATTCCATTGCGGCCCGAACCTCCTCTTCTCAGGTCCCCCACCAGCGCTCCTGGTTCCTCCTCCCTGGCGAGTGCCCCCATAGAAGGCTGATTCCTATGGATGCACTCATGCATCCATAGCCAATGTTTTTTTTTCAGTGCCCAGGGCAAGAATGTGGAACTGTGCCCCTCCCCCACTTCTAATACATGCCATAGAATGGGGGAACTGCTCTGTGCCCATTCTCTGCCTTTTTGCTCTGGCAGTCCATGAAGTGTGCTCCACACACATGTGTGGCCAATAACTTGATTTCTGGCAACTAGAAGGTTGTTGTACATGCACAGTGTGTTTTTCTTGGCATCTGTGGGCAGATTTGATGGAGAGAGGGCATGATGGAGCACAGTGTGACAGACATGAAGCTGATGCCCACTGGTTGCTAGCCACTGATTTGAAGCTTGCATTTAGTGAGGTTGCTCCCCTCTATTGCTGCATCCTGAGTGGCTGCCCCTACTGGCCACCACTTGTCCTGGCACTCCTGCTAGCTGTAGATTTATTCAGCTTCAAGCCAAGCTAAAGGAGAAATTATTTCTAATGTCCATTCTTCTAATATCTGCAATTTTGTCAGGTTTAAAAACATCAGAATCAGTGGGTTTTAATCTTATATCTGTGGTGTTGCACTGGGTATCCTCAGTTCTGCTTTTAAACAGCCCAAGTTCCTTTACAGGTGGTTAAAGATTGTAGGATACTTGCTGTTCAGCATTTTAACCAACACTATAACTTTTTGTTTAGCATTATTCACATCTATTGTTTTTGAAGGTGGAAAACTCCTTAAATATTTTTTTTATAGTGTAGTACAGCCCTCAAATTTTCTACTCACCTACTCGCATTTTGCGAGTGGAAAATGAGGGCTTGCAAGCCTGGGCTGACTGAGAGTGGGGGACGAGTAACGCCGGCAGGTGGGGTTGATTGGGAGCCGTTCTCCCAGTGATCGCCCCGGTGGAAGAGAGCATGGAGGAAGAGAAGAGCCACAGGGTCACCGAGTGGTATATCACGCTGTTACAGCTTACATTAAAATTGCCTCCACTCTGCTCGCCGTCACACACAGCCCCGCCTCCTCCTGACTCCGCACCTGTGATAGACAGAATGCGGGTCCAATGCTGGGATGTGTTCTGTCTATCACAGGCACAGGGTCAGGAGGAGGCAGGGCTGTGTGTGATGGCGAGCAGAGCGGGGCAATGTAAGCTGTAACAGCGTGCTATTTGCGCTATGTGATCCAGTGGCTCTCCTCTTCCTCCAGTCATGTTTTGGCCAACCTCTCTGTTCCTCCGCCCTGGTGAGGCTGCAATGTTGGGTGCAGTGAGTCTGCAATGGGGGCACAGTAAGGCTGCAATGTTGGCACGGTGAGTCTGCAATGGGGGCACAGTGAGTCTGCAATGGGGGCACAGTGAGGCTGCAATGGGGGCACAGTGAGGCTGCAATGGGGGCACAGTGAGGCTGCAATGGGGGCACAGTGAGGCTGCAATGGGGGCACAGTGAGGCTGCAATATTGGCACAGTGAGGCTGCAATGTTGGCACAGTGAGGCTGCAATGGGGGCACGGTGAGGCTGCAATGGGGGCACAGTAAGGCTGCAATGTTGGGCACAGTGAGGCTGCAATTTTGGGCACAGTGAGGCTGCAATGTTGGGCACAGTGAGGCTGCAATGGGGGCACAGTGAGGCTGCAATGTTGGGCACAGTAAGGCTGCAATGTTGGGCACAGTGAGGCTGCAATGGGGGTATGGTGAGGCTGCAATGTTGGGCACGGTTAGGCTGTAATGTTCGGCACGATGAGGCTGCAATGTTGGGCACAGTGAGGCTGCAATGTTGGGCACAGTGAGGCTGCAATTTTGGGCACAGTGAGGCTGCAATGTTGGGCACAGTGAGGCTGCAATGGGGGCACAGTGAGGCTGCAATGTTTGGCACAGTGAGGCTGCAATGTTGGGCACAGTGAGGCTGCAATGGGGGTACGGTGAGGCTGCAATGTTAGGCACGATGAGGCTGCAATGTTGGGTACAGTGAGGCTGCAATGTTGGCACGGTGAGGCTGCAATGTTGGGCACGGTTAGGCTGCAATGTTGGGCATGATGAGGCTGCAATGTTGGGCACGATGAGGCTGCAATGTTGGGCACAGTGAGGCTGCAATGTTGGGCACAGTGAGGCTTCAATGTTGGACACAGTGAGGCTGCAATGGGGGCACAGTGAGGCTGCAATGCTGGGCATGGTGAGGCTGCAATGTTGGGCACGGTGAGGCTGCAATGTTGGGCATGGTGAGGCTGCAATGTTGGGCATGGTGAGGCTGCAATGTTGGGCATGGTGAGGCTGCAATGGTGGGCACGATGAGGCTTCAATGTTGGGCGCAGTGAGGCTGCAATGTTGGGCACAGTGAGGCTGCAATGTTGGACACAGTGAGGCTGCAATGGGGGCACAGCGAGGCTGCAATGCTGGGCATGGCGAGGTTGCAATGGGGGCACAGTGAGGTTGCAATGTTGGACACAGTGAGGCTACAATGTTGGGCACGGTGAGGCTGCAATGTTGGGCACGGTGAGGCTGCAATGTTGGGCACGGTGAGGCTGCAATGGTGGGCACGGTGAGACTGCAATGGTGGGTACGGTGAGGCTGCAATTGTGGGCACGGTGAGGCTGCAATGATGGGCACGTTAAGGCTGCAATGATGGGCACGGTGAGGCAGTAATGATGGGCACAGTGAGGCTGCAATGATGGGCACAGTTCACGCTGCTATGATGGGCACAGGTCACGCAGCATTAATGGACACTAGTGAGCCTGCATTGATGGGCACTGGTGAGGCTGTGCTGAGGGAAACTGATAAAGTTGTTTTTAATACTTATTTTGTAACTTAATTCTGCATAAAACATTTAAGTGTTATTTCATGAGATAATTTATGAGGGCATGATTAGGAGCAGAATAAGGGGTGGGGCAAGGTAGGGGTTGGGCGGGGCAACTGGTGGTGAGTAACCCTTGAAGCCTGGCTAGTAGCTCCGGACTTGAAATTTTGAGCCCTGGTGTAGTATATTGTAATATACCAAGTTCTTGCCAGAGATCCTCTTTGATTGTTTGTCATTACATTGTATGAGAAGTAAAGTGTGTTTGGCTAGCTATGTGTACAATGAGAGGAAAAAACAAATCATTACAAATCTTGACCTAAGCGTTGTTTCTGTTTAAATATTCTTTTGATACATGTTATTCTATTGCTGAATTAGCAGTGTATAATGTGTGAGTAATGCACAAAGACAATATACATTTCCAAGTTTCTGATGTCATTCATTTCCACTATTCCAAACAGAATGTAGCTATTAAAATGGTGTGGGGTATTTCAGGGAAACCCATATCTCATGCTGGATATTAACCAAAGAAGCATGCAATGGTATAGCCCTTTCGTCCAATGTTACATATGCTCCTCATTTGCAAGCCAAAATATTTTAGTCATAAGAAAACTGTAATCTAAAAAAACATGAATTATTATTATACAGGATTTATATAGCGCCGACAGTTTACGCAGCGCTTTACAACATTAGGGCAGACAATACAAGTACAATACAATTCAATACAGGAGGAATCAGAGGGCCCTGCTCGTTAGAGCTTACAATCTAGGAGGGAGGGTCAAGTTAAATGAATAAGATGATGTGGAAAGCTTTGTACCTAAATTAATCCTTTTTGTCACAGGGGATCTCTGACTTGTAATGACTATTTTCCCAGAATACAGGATGTAACTATCGGAATGCTTTTTGAACAAATATGTGATTTAATTTTGTGGAATTTATTTCATTACATATTTCAAATGAATGGATGTAAAAATTCTACCTTACTATAAGACAACAGCAAACAAACAGTGAGGGGAACCATTAAAAACCTAATAACACCTTTCTGGTGATATTGACCTTTAAAATGGCCTGCGCCAGATAAAACAAATCCCTGCTCCCGTTTCAGTAGCTTTACAACACATGCAGAAGATTTGGATGGTTCTTAATAGTGCTATTTTTATAAACCGGTGATATTGCTGCATCAAATAAAAAAAAAGAATTACGTAAGCTGACGTACAGAGATGGGCAGACTACTTGTCTCAGCGCACTGTGTAGAAGTCTCATAGCAACCATTGACAGAACAGCTCTCCTTGTGATTGACAGCAGGCCAGGTGAATCCCATAGCCAATAGCAGGCTTTCTATTGGTAATGGATCTGCCCACTTCTTGCTGTCAATCACAAGGGGAGTGAGCAGACCTGATGAAGAACTAATTACTCAGCTTTGCATCAAGCTCTGCCCATTCAGCCCTGCTCTGTCTGTTTGACAGCTGCAATGGTGAAAGGAAGCTCAGCTGCACTAAGGATAGAGTGTCTGTATGGAGGGGATATGAGGATATGAGGATGAAGCTGTTGCATGTGATGCTTGCTACAAATTCATGCACCTGTTGCAATCATTCCAAAAGCCTCCCGCTTACACCAACCTGCCTGGAAAATTGTAGACAGCCATTGGTGACAATATGGGATTGACAAATAGACTGTGCATTTTGCAAGTGCAGCTGCACTCTGCAAGAGCATTTGCTCCAGAGCTTAGTAAAGGAGGTGAAGTTTCACTTTGCCTACCCAATCACATGCAAGAAAAAAAAAAACATTTTTACTTGCACATAATTGGATGATAGAAGTCTGCAGAGCTTCCCCTCATTTACTAAGCTCTGGAACACAAGCCCTTATAGAGTACAACTGCACTTGCAGACTGCACAGTCTGCTTTACTTTAGTACACCATGATGTTCAATGTGTAAACAGCTTATTTAGGATAGGAGAGGAGATAACAGATGTACTGGAAGTTTACCAGTACACTGAAGAATCAAACTCTGCCAAAACTCAATACATCATCTCCAAAAGCAAAAGTTTGGCCTGAACTTTGCCTGTTCGCCTGCTTCATACTTATTTTTAAGTATGAAAGGCTGACCTTTGTGTATGTATGCATTTTTTCTATGCTACCTTGCAAAGTATCCAATAATGTATTTAACAGCAAGCTTTTTTTTTACCCATGTTAGAATTGTATACCAAATTGAATAATTGAAAACATGGTTTCAATTTAATCCTGACTGGCATTGCCTTTACCCAGAGGCACTTATGGGCTTTTTTTTGCAGCCAACCATTTTATAGATATGCTACACACATCTCTTAGCACAGTTTATCTCCTGCCAAATATGAGCTTCCCTTCAATAGCTTAGATTTATAAATGTTTTTGTTGGACTTATCTGCAGGTGTTTCATGGTGGTGATGAATTAACATTTTAATTACAATATAAAAAATTAACTGGGAAAAACAGTATATCATTCTGAGTGTGCTCATCTCTTGGGTGAGGCCAGTGGTAGTGTACTTCTGCTCTAGACTAGTCACAACATCAACAATCTATTCAGAACGTTAATTATTAGGTGTTTTAAATATTTTCTATCTTACTGGAAAATCATAATACTTATTACCAGCAACTAGTTTTAATCACAATAAATATAAAGAAGTGTATTTGACATTAAAAATGAAATGTGTGTTACATAAGTAAAAAATGCTGCTGTAGTAGAGTTGGCAAACCCGGCAACTAATTATAATGGAAAAGCCTACTTATAAAGAACTGAACTGGCAGTCAGTAAAGCATGAACAGGTGGCTAATTATAATGAAAAATATGTATTTATAAAGAACTGAACTGGCAATCAGTAAGGCAGTAACAACAGATTTAAAGAAGAAAAAGATTTAAATTGATATAGCAGCTTAACATAACGAAATAAAGTCACTATCTCAATCCTTTTTATAGCTGCCAACTATTGAGGGAAGAGGAGGAGAAGAAAATAGGTTTAAACAAAGGACTCCACTTCTTGTAAAGAGGTATGTTGCAATCTGTCATCCTGACCATGGATCTCTTTATCTGCAGTCACTGTTACTCTATCTAAAAGGCTAGACTTGTGGCTTGGGGCTATGTTCAAGTACATGAAACAAACAAGAGAATTTTTTTTCCCAGCGCACTTGCCAATTAACCAGCAAAAAAAAAAAAAAAATAATATTAATTTGCTAACAATTTGCATTAAAGGGGTTGTAAAGTTGTTTTTTTTTTTTTTTTTAAATAACAAACATGTTATACTTACCTTCACTGTGCAGCTCGTTCTGCACAGAGTGGCCCCGAACCTGGTCTTCTGGGGTCCCTCGGCGGCTGTTTCAGCTCCTCCCCGCAAGCATTTACCACCTTCATGCGAGCTCCCTCGCACGGTGGTGAGTGCTTGCGGGCGCGCTCCCGTGATACAGCTGGCGGCTATAGCCGCTCGCTGTATCACTCGGCCCCGCCCACCGGCGCGCCGCGTCATCGGATGTGATTGACAGCAGCGCGAGCCAATGGCTGCGCTGCTTTCAATCCATCCACTGCAGCCAATCAGCGACCAGGCTGAGCTGCAATGAAGCTGACGAGGACGAGGAGCGAAGATTCGAGGCGTCAGGTAAGTAAAACGGGGGGGCTGGGGGCGGCGGTACTGTCAAAAGTTTTTTCACCTTAATGCATAGAATGCATTAAGGTGAAAAAATTTTTACCTTTACAACCCCTTTAAAAACAGAAATTTTAGTTGCACAACATTTTCAAATATATGTGAAAGCCACACCGCCTTATCAAGGCATCTCTGTAAAGTGTGGTCCTTACTCTACTATGAGAGCCTCCATGTTGAAGCATATATAGTAATGGATTAGGTAAGTGCTGGTATGGATGAAGGCAGCCCATTCCTCCCTTAAGGTGCAGTGATACACTAGAAGCCCAGCAAAGCACAGCGAAACCTGAAGTTGTGTTTCTGCACCAATTCCAGCAAGTTAAATAAAAACAGCAATCCTCCAAATTATAACAAGCTTTCAGAGTAAGGTGCAAACAGAGGTTTTGCTGCAGTGACACTGGGTTTTGGGGCAGTTACCATTGTTGTTTAGCTTACTGGAATTGGTACAGGGACACATTAGACATTAGGTTGCCTCAAGGTTTACCTGTCCTTATATGATCTATTGCTTTATATGCTCTAGCATGGAGACTTTCATGGGCTAGAGTTAGTGCCACTTTGTATAGAGGGGCCCTAACAAGGCAGTGCATCTTCCATATATATTTGCAAATGTTGTGCAATTTAAACCTGTAGCCTGAGGCCCCTATATCCATTCAGCACCTTTCCTGTCACTACCTAAACAAGTTCTTAATGCAAAACTTGGTGGGAATAGGGTTATAATTACACCCTGATGCAAATCAGTTATATTGATCAAGTTTCAATTTATCAGTTTAAAAGCATAAACTTCAAAAACTTGGATTAAACATTAGTTCAGGTCAAACAAGGCTACACTGCTATCACAAATATACAGTACATGATCATAGAATGAATAAGGTAAAGGTACGTTATCTTTTAAGAGTCTGTCTCTGGCCAATAAACAATATTAAAAGAGATGAAGGAATCTTTAAACAAAAACTATAAACTAAACTATAATTTATTGAATATTTTTAGATGTTAACCACTAAGACCCCTTTCACACTGGGGCGCTTTGCAGGTGCTACAGCGCTAAAAATAGCGCCTGCAAAGCGCCCTGAAAGAGCCGCTCCTGTCTCTCCAATGTGAAAGCCTCGAGGGCTTTCACACTGGAGCGGTGCGCTGGCAAGACGCTAAAAAAAGTCCTGCTAAAAGCATCTTTGGAGCGGCGAAGGAGCAGTGTGTATACCGCTCCTTCACTGCTCCTGCCCATTGAAATGAATGGGGCAGCGCGGCTAAACCGCCGGCATAGCGATGCTGCAGCAGCGCTTTGCGGTGGTTTTAACCCTTTCTCGGCCGCTAGCATGGGGGGGTAAAAGCACGCAGCGAAATTGACGGTAAAACGCTGGTAAAAATAGTGGTACTTTACCGCCGACATCCCCACCGCCCTAGTGTGAAAGGGGCCTAAAGGACCGAGCCTCTTTTTGACAAGTTAAAACCTTTTTTTTTTTGCTAGAAAATTACTAAGAACCTTCAAACAATATATATATATATATATATATATATATATATATATATATATATATATATATATATATATATATATATTTTTTTTTTTTTTTTTTTCTTACACCCTAGAGAATAAATTGGTGGTCGTTGCAATACTTTATGTCACACCGTATTTGCGCAGTGGTCTAAAGCGCACTTTAAAAAAAAAAAAAAATACACTTTTTGACGTAAAAAATAAAGTTAGCCCATTTTTTTTCATATTGTGAAAGATAATGTTAAGCTGAGTAAATTGATACCCAACATGTCACACTTCAAAATTGCGCCTGCTTGTGGAATTACGACAAACTTTTACCCTTAAAAATCTCCATAGGCGACTTTAAAACTTTCTACAGGTTACATGTTTAGAGTTACAGAGGAGATCTAGTTCTAGATTTTTTGCTCTGACTCTAACAATTGTGGCAATATCTCACATGTGTGGTTTGAACACCGTTTTCATATGCGGGAGCGACTTACGTATGCTTCTGTGCGCAAGCTCGGTGAGATGGGGCACTTTAAATTTTTTTTTAATTTATTTTACTTTTAATTTTATTTTTTGACACTGTCCTTTTAAAAATAATGTTTGGGTCACTTTTATTCCTATTACAAGGAATGTAAACATCCCTTGTAATAGAAAAAAAGCATGACAGGACCTCTTAAATATGAGATCTGGGGTCAAAAAGGCCTCAGATCTCATATTTACACTAAAATTCAATAAAAAAAAATTGAAATATCATATTGTCAAAAAAAATTCCCTTTAAGAGCATTGGGCGGAAGTGACGTTTGATATTGCTTCCGCCATCCAATGCTATTGACCTGAGTGGGGGCCATCTTTCCCTCACTTGGATTCAGGCTGTGGACGTGACAGGACCCGATCTTCTCCGCCGCTAGCGGCGGCTCTGGTAAGATGCGGACACGACCAGAGCGCTGCGGGAGGGGGGCCCTCTCCCACCCTCGATAAAAGTGAACTTGTGGTAAATCCACCACTGAGACCACTTTTATCTGAAAGCAAGCCACCCGCTGAAGAAAAGGATAACGGGGTTATGGCAGCTATCTGCTACCATAACAACAGTATTCCTCTTCAAACAGCCGCCGTATAGTGACGGCAGGTGGTCCATAAGTGGTTAAAGACATACAGTACAGTGTAAACGTTTTCTTTTCATTTTTATTTTCTTTCATTTTGGATAAAGTATGTGTAGCACACCCCCATAGGGACTTCTGATGAACTTGGATCCCCCACGTCTGCACAGCCAGGCACACCGCAGGGACTGCTGATGAACTTGGATCCCCCACGTCTGCACAGCCAGGCACACCGCATTTTCACAAGCACCCGGAGTCCGAGAACAGTCTGTGACTTTGTTTTTGTTATTTATTGAGGGTTAATATCTTGGGCAGGGATGGGATGTTATGGGATGCCCACTTGACTTCAGCAAAACTTTGGCAACAACTTCAGGGACATCTTCCTATATACAATCTATATACAGTCTCCTTTACACTCCTTCTGCATGCACTTGCTTGCTGGCTCTAGCTGAATCACTGTTGGCTGATCTGACAGGCTCTCAGTCAGATTTGAGCAATGGCCCTTTACAGGCAGGAACTCGTAGCCCCAGGTTGTGTAGCAAAATACAGTGATCAGCTTGTACTTCTCCTTCTGTGGCTACTGATCCCAGCATCACCTGTTCAGGCACTGCCAACCCACCTGGCTGCAGCTGCCCCTTTCACTAGCCCTCCAGACTAACTTTCCACATCAGTCCTCCAGACTGACTATTCACCAGCCAACCCAGCTGACTCTCTCACCAGTCCACACGGCTGACACTCAGAAGATCTCCTGGGGGAGGATGAAGACTTAAGCCCACTACTGTCTTTGGGGAGAACTGGCTACATGTGACATTCTCCCCTCTTGTAGCAATGCTGATCTACTCACACTGTCCTCTCTCTTGCTCCTGTGCCTCCAGGAAGGGCTTCCTCCCATGTGTTTTGGCAAGATTCTTTCAGCACCCGAACCCCTGGCCCAAGGCAGGACACCCCCCCATCCAGGCTAGGGGGCACCCCTGAGGGACACCGACAGCCTTCTCAGCACTCTATTTCCATCTTCCACCCGGCTGCCCCTGCTGGCATGGCTCATGCCTATTTATGAGGTAAGCTCTGCCCCCTGCCAGCCCACTACTGGAGATTGGCCGAGGGCTCATAAATATTCCATGCAGCTCCTCCTAACATCCTGCTCACTAGCTCTAGAACATTCTCCAATGTCCCAGAAATAGCTCCAGGCACCAGAGGAGCCGTCAGCATGAGTCATTCAGTCCTGACTCATTAAACCCTGACCCAGATTCAACAGTTTAGACTTTTTTTTTTCTTTTGGTGTTCATTTGATCCCATTGGGGACATTTGATTTGACTAAGACAAACAACTGGATGTGAAAAGAAATCTTTCCAAAGTGAGGGAAAATTCCCTTTTTAAACAGTTGTGAGCATAACAGGAATCCCTGTCAGAACATTTACTCTAACCTCTTGTTTAGTGACAACTGTAAAATTTTGTCTTTCCCATCACTTTCTTTTTTGGTAACAATGGTCACCAAGACAGCTAGAGAGGGTGACTGTCTCTATCAGGGACACAGGCAGCAATAAAAAGACTTTAAACATTACACCCCTCTGAACACAAGAAATAAATGCTTATCTGAATCCATAGTCGTGTGACATGTCAGATGCGGGGGGGTCAATTCACTAAGAGATCAATACCGCAAGAAAAACTCATGCAGTATCTCAGGCGTGAGCAATTCACAAAAAAAAATGCATTAAATACTGTATATGTTTTGTTACACCTTATTATTACTACCACTGCTAAATGTGACAGTTAATGTTTAGAGATGCTGTTGCCGTCATTGTAACAACCAGTGACTCATCCCTGCCCTGCTCATTCAGCTGTCAGTCAGGGATTTCTGGCAGACGGTGAATGTAAACAAAGGGGAATGTAGAAAAAAAAATTGTGTGGCATTCCTCCAATCTATACCATGCCTTTCAGGTCTGGTATGAAATTGAAGAGGGACCCAATGTCAAAAAATCAATGGCATGTGGTCCCCCCAAATCACTACCAGACTGTTATCCAAGCATGCAGTCTGGCAGGCCAGGAAAGGGGGGGCATGTGTCCCCCCTCCTCCTGCACCATAGAAGGCCACATGCCCTCAACAAGGATGGGTGCATTGTCAGGGGGGTCTCCCCTAGCAGAGCACCCTGTCCCCATTTTGATGAAAACAAGGGCATCTTACTCACAACCCTGGCCCAGTGGTTGTGGGGGTCTGGGTAGGGGCTTATTTGAATCTGGAAGCCCCCTTTAACAATAAGGGGGCCCCAGATACCACCCTCCCCCCAATGTGAATAAGTAAGGGATTCATTGTACCCCTACTCATTCACAAAAAAAAAGAACCCTAGAAAAAAAAAAAACATCCAAATGTTCGTATTTGGTCAATGACATAATTGAATAAATTTAGAAATGCCCATATTTTGTCAATGACATCACCCAGATGACCCCGCCCATTTGTTTACTTAAATGATAAGGTCATTCGGTGAGAAGAAATCGGTCAGATCAAACATGCATTTCCGGGTCCAGGCTGCTAAAGAAAACTTTAGCATCTCTACCGTGGAGTGCAGGCCATCTAAGTTAGTCAGTTGAAAATCTATCAATGAAAAATCAGTGGTTGTACATACCCACCCACACATCAGAGTTTGAGGGGTGTGCAGGAAATGGTGCGAGGCCCCAAATGGAAACAGTCTGTGTTTGGGGTCACGCACCCTTCCCTGCATAGATGTGAAACTCAGATGTTCATTTGAATCTGTACAGCCATTCCTTGTCAAAAGAAGTTTATTGAGTATACAATGTTATAAAGATACATAAAGTAAGTTTACAAGGATCTATAAAGTAAGCTCATTGTTTTACAGTAGGGTTTATATAGGTAAATATCATGAAATTTCAAATATTAAACATTGGGTTCACGTAAACCTAAATTAAAGATATATATAATTTCCTTAGTTACTTTTGTAGGTATTTAAATGATTTATACCTACTATACATATTGTTTACAAGTAGAGTGTATATAGGTCAAATAAATTCTGATAATGAGCTTTAATCGTAAAAGGAAAGAGAAAGAAGAAAAAGGGTTGAAAGGTAGAGGTATGGTCCACAAGGTTGTCCCGCTCGTCAGTTTATTATTCTTTTTAGTTCTCTTTGAAGCCTTAGAATGGGTGTCTCTGTAAGTCATTTAATCTGTTACCATGGCAACAGGACAGAGTCATTGAAGTTTGACAGGAACTGTTGTTTTATCCAAGGATGCCAAAGTTTTTCAAATTTTGGAATTTGATTTTGATCGATGGCTACCATCTTAGCATGGGACATTGTATTATTCATTCTGTGAATTGTTTCTGCTAGTACCAATGTAGGAGATTTCCATGCCTTGGCCACTGTTTGTTTTGCAGCCGTTATTAGTTGGATCATTAGTTTGAATTGAGAGAGTGTTAACCATTCCGGTTTTAGATTAAGTAAAGTTAAATATGGATCTGGTTGTATTATTTTTTTAAATATTTTAGATGCAATCACGAAGACTTCCTTCCAGAAGGTTTGGATTACTGGGCACGTCCACCATATGTGTAAATATGTGCCTATTTCTGAGCATCCTCGAAAACAAAGAGCTGAGGTATTAGGTGAATATTTTGCCACTCTAGCGGGTACAAGGTACCAGCGAGTTAGGACTTTATAATTTGTCTCCAGTGCTAAGATGTTGGGTGAAGATGACTTAGATGTGAGCCATATGTTAGACCAGTCCGTGTCTTCTAAAGTTCGTCCCAGGTCCTCCTCCCACCTCTGAACGTAAGAGGGTCTATTAAGATTTGCTACTCCATATAATTGATTATAAAGTGATGAAATTGTACCTTTAGCAAATGGATCTTTTGTACAGATTGATTCAAAAATGGATAATTGGGATAATGGTGTATCCCCCTTTAGGAATGGTGTATAGAAATTTTTGATTTGGAGATATCTAAATATCTCAGAGTTTGGTAGATCATATTTTTCTCTAAGCGATGGGAATGAAAGGAATGATTTAGATGCTATGAAGTCATTTAGTGTCTGAATGCCTGATGTTGTCCAAGCTTTAAAAGAATTTGGGTAGATCCATGCCGGATAAAAGGCCGGATTTCTGATAAAAGAAAGGAGAGGATTGTGTGGAGATTGTAACTGATATTTGGTTTTTAGTTTATCCCAGAGAGATAAGAAGTGTTTAGTTATGGGATTAAGAATTTTAAAGCGGTCTTTAGGATCAAGCCATAATAAATTTGATATTAATAGAGGGTCATTTTCTGAAGCCTCTATAAATACCCATAATGGGATTTCCTGTTTTGCATGGTATTTGGACAGACTGGCCAAATGTGCTGCTCTGTAGTAGTTAGTAAAATTAGGGTATCCCAGGCCTCCTTTATTTTTGGGAAGATGTAGTGTGTGTATAGGTATACGTGGTTTAGAAGAGCCCCATATAAACGAAGTTGCTCTTTTTTGTACTATTCTCAAAAAATAGGAAGGAATTGGAATAGGGAGGACTCTGAATAGATAAAGCAATTTGGGTAGAATAGTCATTTTGATTGCATTAATCTTCCCCATCCAGGATAAAGGAAGTTGCGACCATTGTTTTATTAGATTTGTGATCTGTCTTAATACAGGAGGATAATTGGTTGAGAATAAGTCAGAATGAGATGCTGTTAAATGAATTCCAAGATATGGGATTGATTTTTCTGCCCATGTGAATGGGAGTGCAGCCCTAGCCGGGATCAATTCCATGTTTGTGAGTGAAATATTAAGCACTAGGCATTTCTTAGGATTAATCATAAGGCCGGATAGGGCTGCAAATCCATCAAGAGCTGGTATTAAGTTAGGACCAGAGACCTGTGGTGATGATAGAAAAAGTAATATATCGTCTGCAAATATACATAATTTGTGTGTAATACCTCCTACTTCATAGTTACATAGTTACATAGTTAGTCAGGTTGAAAAAAGACACAAGTCCATCCAGTCCAACCACAAAAAAAAACAAAAAACGTACAATCCAATATACCCAATACTATACCCACAGTTGATCCAGAGGAAGGCAAAAAACCCCAGCAGAGCATGCTCCAATTTGCTACAGCAGGGGAAAAAATTCCTTCCTGATCCAAGAGAGGCAATCGGATTTTCCCTGGATCAACTTTACCTATAAATGTCAGTACCCAGTTATATTATGTACATTTAGGAAAGTATCCAGGCCTTTCTTAAAGCAATCTACTGAGCTGGCCAGAACCACCTCTGGAGGGAGTCTATTCCACATTTTCACAGCTCTTACTGTGAAGAAACCTTTCCGTATTTGGAGATGAAATCTCTTTTCCTCCAGTCGTAAAGAGTGCCCCCCTTGTCCTCTGTGTTGACCGTAAAGTGAATAACTCAACACCAAGTTCACTATATGGACCCCTTATATATTTAAACATGTTGATCATATCCCCCCTTATTCTCCTCTTCTCAAGAGTGAACAAATTCAGTTCCTCTAATCTTTCCTCATAGCTGAGCTCCCCCATGCCTCTTATCAGTTTGGTTGCCCTTCTCTGCACTTTCTCCAGTTCCACGATATCCTTTTTGAGAACTGGTGTCCAAAACTGAACTGCATATTCCAGATGAGGTCTTACTAATGATTTGAACAGGGGCAAAATGATATCTCTCTCTCTGGAGTCCATACCTCTCTTAATACAAGAAAGAACTTTGCTCGCTTTGGAAACCGCAGCTTGGCATTGCATGCTATTATTGAGCTTATGATCTACCAAAACCCCCAGATCCTTCTCCACTACAGATTCCCCCAGTTGTACTCCCCCTAGCATGTATGATGCATGCATATTCTTAGCCCCCAAGTGCATAACTTTACATTTCTCAACATTAAACCTCATCTGCCACATAGTCGCCCAATTAGACAGTGCATATTAAAGAGTAAGGGTCCCAGCACTGAACCTTGGGGTACACCACTGATAACCTTAGACCATTCAGAGTAAGAATCATTAACCACTACTCTCTGAATTCTGTCTTTTAGCCAGTTTTCTATCCATTTACAAACTGATATTTCCAAGCCTGTAGACTTTAACTTACACATGAGCCGTGTGTGCGGAACTGTATCAAACGCTTTTGCAAAATCCAAATAAACCACGTCCACAGCCACCCCTCTGTCCAAGGTTTTACTTACCTCTTCATGAAAAGAAATCAGGTTTGTCTGACAACTTCTGTCTTTCATGAACCCATGCTGTCTGTTGCTTAAAATGTTTTTTTCCAGCAAGAACTCGTCTATGTGGTCTTTTATTAAACGCTCCAGTATCTTCCCGACTATAGAAGTTAAACTAACAGGTCTATAGTTACTTGGTAAAGACTTTGATCCCTTTTTAAATATAGGCACCACGTTCGCCCTGCGCCAATCCAGCGGTACTATTCCCGTCATTAATGAGTCCCTAAAAATTAGATACAATGGCTTTGAAATTACAGAGCTCAATTCTTTTAGGATCCGTGGGTGGATGCCATCAGGTCCAGGTGCTTTATCCACCTTTATTCTGTCTAAATATTTCTGGACCATATCCCTTTTGAGCCATTGTGGATCATTGGGGGCTGTGTCAATACCACCCCCATTATGGACATGAACTTCCCCATGCTCTTTTGTATACACAGAGCTGAAGAAAGTATTTAATAAATTAGCCTTCTCCTTGTCCCCAGTCACCCACTCTAGATTATTTTGTAAAGGGCCTACATGCTCAGATCTGACCTTTTTACTATTAATATATTTGAAGAATTTTTTGGGGTTTGTCCTACTATTTTTTGCGATCTGTCGTTCATTTTGAATTTTTGCACCCTTGATTTCCTTTTTACATATTCTGTTAAATTCTTTGTAGCATTTAAATGACACTAGTGTTCCTTCATTTTTATATTTTTTAAAAGCTCTTTTCTTATTGTTTATAGCTTTTCTAACTTTGACCGTGAGCCACATAGGTTTTCTTTTTAGCCTTTTAAACTTATTGCCCATGGGAATATACTTTGCAGTGAGGTCCCAAACAGTCTTTTTGAAGAATTCCCATTTCTGTTCTGTGTTTATCGCTGCCAATATTCCCTCCCAGTCTAAGTCCTCGAGAGCAGCCCTCATCCTTGGAAAATTTGCTCTCTTGAAGTTAAGTGTTTTTATCTTTCTCTTATGTATTTCTTGTTTACAGCTAACATCAAATGAAATCATGTTATGGTCACTGCTACCCAGGTGTTCCTTTATCTGCACATTAGTAATAAGCTCTGCATGGTTTGAGATTACCAGGTCCAACAGAGCTTCATTCCTAGTTGGGGCCTCAATAAACTGGACCATAAAATTGTCCTGTACTAGGTTTATAAATTTTTGCCCTTTAACTGTCCCAGCAGTGCCATTACTCCAGTCAATTTCTGGGTAGTTAAAATCTCCCATTATTATCACTGTCCCAGCCCTTGCAGCCCTTTCCATCTGTGCAAGGAGCTGAGTCTCCACCTCCTCGTTAACATTGGGTGGTCTATAACAAACTCCAATGATTAACTTTGAACTACGCCCATCTATATGCAGTTCCACCCATAATGCTTCAGACTCATCACACTCTCCATCAATCAGGTCCTCTTTCACACTTGCTTTGAGATCACTTCTCACATAGAGACAGACCCCGCCACCTTTCCTTTTTACCCTGTCTCTCCGAAAGAGTGCATAGCCAGGAATATTAATAGCCCAGTCATGTGAGGATTGAAGCCAAGTTTCAGCAATACCGATTACATCATAGTTCACTTCATGCACCAGAGCTTCCAACTCACCTATTTTGCTTGGCAGACTTCTGGCATTGGTGAACAAACACTTTAATGCATTAATACATTTTGGTCTGGTGTTTTTCATATATTTTTTAGTAGTACAAATGGCACTACAGTTTCCAATGGCTGTTTGCAACATGGGAAATTTCTTGACACCTGCCATAACCCTCCCCCCATCTGTCCCCATTCCACCCTCCATTAATGTCTGACCCCTAACTGACCTGTCTTCTTGATGTAATTCTAGTTCACCCTCCCCCCTCAATCCTAGTTTAAATACTCCTCCAGCCTTCCTATAAACCTCTCCCCCAGCACAGCAGACCCCCTTCCATTCAAGTGCAAACCGTCTTTAGCATATAGGTTGCACCCCAATGAAAAGTCAGTCCAGTGCTCTAGAAACCCAAATCCCTCCTCCCTACACCAGGTCTTGAGCCATGCATTCAGCTCTCTAATCACCCCCTGCCTTTCCTGTGTTGCGCATGGCACAGGCAATATTTCAGAGAATATCACCTTGGAGGTCCTTCCCTTCAAGTTGCAGCCTAGTTCTTTAAATTGATTCTTAAGGAGCCTCCACCTTCCATGTATACTGTCATTGGTTCCAACGTGGACCAAGACAGCTGGGTCATGCCCAGCCCCTCCCAGTAATTTATCCACCCGGTCCACCACATGCCGAACCCTAGCACCAGGGAGACAGCAAACCATTCGGTTGAGGCGATCCTGGCGACAAATTATTCTATCAGTCCTTCTGATTATAGAATCCCCTATAACCACCAACTGTCTAGGCCTACCTGCACTCCCCTCACCACCTTTACTAGATGGGCTGCTCTCCCGGCTGTTAGGGATAGCAGTGACATCTAGGGCTGCCACCTCTGTGTTTGCCACCTCCACATCTTCACCCAACTTGGCAAATTTGTTTTGATGCACAAACACAGGACTGGCCTTCCTATTCTGCGAGCCCCTTCCACTCCCTCTAACTACATTAACCCATCTTCCTATCTGATAATCCTGACTTGCCCCTCCACCCTCCACATCAACCCTACTGACCACCTGCTCAGCGAGCAGAGGACCCCCTTCAAGGTTGTCCTTTCCGCCCAGTGTTGCAACTTGCTCCTCCAGATCTCTAATGCGAGCTTCCAGAAGGGCAACCTGCTCACATCTGTCACAGCGGTATCCATCCTGGAGCTGTTGCACCAATTTTGCATACATGTGGCACACTGTGCACTGAGCAAAACCTTCAACCCTGCTAGCACTCATTTCCCAGTTACAATACAATTACTTAAGGGAAGTTTAAGATGTTACTTACAGATTTGAAGACTTCTGTTTAAACTCCTGTTTTCAACTCCTGGTTATTAACTCTCCCACTTTAGTTCAAAAATTCCACTTGTGTTCACAAAATCCACATGCAAGCCACCATCAGCTGGGAGCAAGCTCCAGGGGAGTGTGTGTAGACACTTTTATACACCTGGGAACAATTAACCACTCCCCTTAATTAGCAGAAAAAAAAAAAAAGGGTGTTTAAAAAGTGTCAGAAAAAAAAAAAAAAAGTATTTTAAAAACTGATAGCAAAGGAAAAAAATAAAAATAAATAAAAACCCCTAAAACAACACTTGCAAGCAGAAGCAGTCAAAAGCACAGCTCCTGGTTATTAACTCTCCCACTTTAGTTCAAAAATTCCACTTGTGTTCACAAAATCCACATGCAAGCCACCATCAGCTGGGAGCAAGCTCCAGGGGAGTGTGTGTAGACACTTTTATACACCTGGGAACAATTAACCACTCCCCTTAATTAGCAGAAAAAAAAAAAAAGGGTGTTTAAAAAGTGTCAGAAAAAAAAAAAAAAAGTATTTTAAAAACTGATAGCAAAGGAAAAAAATAAAAATAAATAAAAACCCCTAAAACAACACTTGCAAGCAGAAGCAGTCAAAAGCACAGCTCCTGGTTATTAACTCTCCCACTTTAGTTCAAAAATTCCACTTGTGTTCACAAAATCCACATGCAAGCCACCATCAGCTGGGAGCAAGCTCCAGGGGAGTGTGTGTAGACACTTTTATACACCTGGGAACAATTAACCACTCCCCTTAATTAGCAGAAAAAAAAAAAAGGGTGTTTAAAAAGTGTCAGAAAAAAAAAAAAAAAAAAAAAAAAAAAAAAGTATTTTAAAAACTGATAGCAAAGGAAAAAAATAAAAATAAATAAAAACCCCTAAAACAACACTTGCAAGCAGAAGCAGTCAAAAGCACAGCTCCTGGTTATTAACTCTCCCACTTTAGTTCAAAAATTCCACTTGTGTTCACAAAATCCACATGCAAGCCACCATCAGCTGGGAGCAAGCTCCAGGGGAGTGTGTGTAGACACTTTTATACACCTGGGAACAATTAACCACTCCCCTTAATTAGCAGAAAAAAAAAAAAAAAGGGTGTTTAAAAAGTGTCAGAAAAAAAAAAAAAAAGTATTTTAAAAACTGATAGCAAAGGAAAAAAATAAAAATAAATAAAAACCCCTAAAACAACACTTGCAAGCAGAAGCAGTCAAAAGCACAGCTCCTGGTTATTAACTCTCCCACTTTAGTTCAAAAATTCCACTTGTGTTCACAAAATCCACATGCAAGCCACCATCAGCTGGGAGCAAGCTCCAGGGGAGTGTGTGTAGACACTTTTATACACCTGGGAACAATTAACCACTCCCCTTAATTAGCAGAAAAAAAAAAAAGGGTGTTTAAAAAGTGTCAGAAAAAAAAAAAAAAAAAAAAAGTATTTTAAAAACTGATAGCAAAGGAAAAAAATAAAAATAAATAAAAACCCCTAAAACAACACTTGCAAGCAGAAGCAGTCAAAAGCACAGCTCCTGGTTATTAACTCTCCCACTTTAGTTCAAAAATTCCACTTGTGTTCACAAAATCCACATGCAAGCCACCATCAGCTGGGAGCAAGCTCAATGCCAGTTATAGTTTGGTTTGTTCTGATGTATTGGGCCATGGGTTCGAGTATAAGGGCAAATAATAAGGGAGATAATGGGCAACCCTGTCGGGTACCTCTTTCGATATTAAAGGCTTCAGATTTGTATCCAGCATATTTTATATAGGCTTTGGGTTTATTATATAATGCTTTGATCCATGTTAAAAAGTGGGGTCCAAAACCCCATTTTTGTAATGAATATTGCATATATTGCCAGGATACTGTGTCAAATGCCCTCTTAAT